>NW_006399826.1:13846278-13946609 GCF_000299155.1 Elephantulus edwardii | reverse complement strand
CCCAAAATCTCTGTAAATGTTTATGAAAATTAATAAAATATAATTATAGGAGAAAAAAAAACCCAGGATTCACGTGAACTGATGTCTACTGCTAAGGACAAGAATGACCTAGAACCCGACTTCAGGGATGGTTTTAAGCAAATTTTACCTACGACTCAGCTGAAATACGCTTTACTGAAACTCATCTCAACAATTCTGGGGAGTAGGACTTAACTAGTCTCCATTCTCATGATCACCTTTTGAAGTAGGAAATGAAGACCACATTTTACAGATGAGGGAAAGGATAGTTTAAAAAATAGTCTCTCACTATTGAAGTCAGCTTCAGATCAGAATTCCAGGGACCACTCCAAATTATTGAGGAATAATGTTGTCACTTTGAGGACTGATTCAGATCATGGTCTTTCCTATCATTTGCTATGTATCTGAGAAGTGGACAAAGAATAAAGATGACAGAAGAAATATTGATTCTTTGAGCTGTGGCTTTGGAGAATAGTAATGAACATTCCATGCACTGAAAAAAGAACAAATGTATCTTAGAGAAAGTACTGCTCCTGTGCTGCCTGGAGCCAAGGTGATGAGGCTTTGCCTCAAATACTTTGGACATGTTGCTAGGAGGGGCTATTCCTTGGAGACGAACACGATACTTGGAAAGGTGGAGGGCTGACAAAAGAGAGGAAGACCCTCAACCAGGTGGATGGATACTGCTTCATGGATGGAGTGACTGTGGCAATGAGCTCTATTGTGAAGTGCGTGATGACACAGAATAGGACAGGGCTCAGGCCTCTTGTTTATAGGGATGCTATGGGCCGTACTCAACTCGACAGCACCTAACAACAATAACATATCCTCTTCCTATTCCTAACACTCCTCCTTCGGTTGTTACAGGTAAACAGGGATCAACTGTTGTTCTTTAAATTATTATTGCTAGGGACAAAGGAGTGGAAGGGAAGGAGGTTAACAGTGAAAGAACAGAACATTGATTAAGAGCAGGGTCACATAGCAGATCATTATAACTGCTGTCAAGAAACTGTACACCTGTAAAAAGGTGAATTGGCACAAGGTCTTCCAGAGCTATATTTACAGTGATGCCAACAATAATAACAGGAGCTGTTGGGTCTATTTATATGCAGCCAATCACTTAAAGGGATCTGGCCTTTTAGTTTGGAGATTTAGGGTTATGGATGGTTTCACAGGTCAGTTCAGTTAACTGGCCTAATGATGTGTTTAGGGCACCTGTTCTAACTCCTAGTTTATCGTGTAATGACTTGAGTCTTGATAGTCCTTCCTTCTCATGATCTTTTGTGAAACAGGAAATTTAGGATCATTTTACAGATCAGGAAACAAAAGAGACCTCTTCTGGATCCCACAGCTGGATTTAGAGACAGACACCAAACTAAAGATGATCCCACATTAGACTCATCCTGAGCTCGTGGCCCTGCCCCTCTGCACGCGCTGTAACCTGTTTAATCCTCCTGCGGCAGCCAGCCCTCAATACATTCGGTGATTGTGTTACAGAGATGCTTGGCTCTCCGGTGGAAATAACCCAAAATTCCAGCATCTTGTCTTCCTTGGACATGATTCCCAGCACCATCACCATCTAGCTCGTAAATTCCTCCCTCATAATGTGGTTTTCAGATCTGAAGTCTTTTCACCTTGGGGAGAGCAATTGTTACTACCCAAGGGTGTGCAGGCCAATGATTAACAAATAGTTCTCTGGAAAAACCAAACAGAAACTCTACTGCCCTCTAACATTGGAAAAATGATGCTACTCATCAAGGTTGGAAGGATGGGGGGCCAGGTAGGGGCAGGGAGATGGTGGAGACATATCCAATAACCCAGGGGTATCTTGGTCTGGCTAGAAAATGAAGAGCCTCAGGTAGAATAAAAAGTATGCAATGAGTTTATGAATGGATGCTCAGCTTGTCTTGCTCAGAAAACTCAGGCGAGCAGAGACGTCTTGAATAAGGAATCCTGAATGGTGTTTGGGGCTATGCCAACCTTGTAGACCATACAAGTAAATTTGCACAGTTTAAAAAATCAAGATGTACCAGCAAGAATCTATAAGATCTCTGAGTCGTTGAGTGAGTCTTCTAAACGTAGATCACCTCTATCTTGACTGCTTTGTCATATGGGGACTTCTTGCAGATGGCAAATCCCTCTCATCTGCTGGTTCCACATTCTGAGTTTATATCAGTGAACAAGTAAGATACAGTTCCTGCCTTCTTGTACCTCAAGATCCTAACTGAGGAAAGAGCATTATTTTTTAGTAAAAAAAAACCAAAAAAAAATGTATATTTTGGATACGTAGTACATTCAGGGAAAACAAGAATGGAGATATCTCAAGAGACGTCATAGGGCTGTTGTTGTTATGTGCCATCAAGTGGGAAGTGACTCAAAGCTGCCCCTCCAGTAGGTTTTCAGAGGCTGTGAATTTCATAGGAAGATAATAGGGATAGTTCATTGAGGATCTGAGTTGGTCAAGGAAGTCTTCCTGAGGAAGAACCAATCATGTCGAGCCCGGGGCGGGGCGGGGGGGGGGGGGGGGGGGGAAGGAGAAAGAGGAGGAGGAGGAGGAGGAAGAAGAGAAGATGGTGGAGAAGCTACTTCAGGCAGATGGAACGGCATGTGCAAAGGCCTCAAGCAGAAAACAGTATTTGCAAACTAGAGAGGCTCCTACAACTTGCTCACTATGTTCACAATCTTACAATATGTTCTGAAGACGCACCTAAGATAACTGTCATGCGATAACGGACCCGTGCGCCATACGACATGGACAGTGTGCGTAGTACTAACCTTTGTGCTCCTTCATCTTCCTCCCACGCCCTCAGGCTCAGGAGCTACTGGGATCCGCAGCCAGAAGGACGTGGCTGGTAGAGAGCAGCGTCTTCAGCCACGGCTCCACTGCGGCTCAGCTCTAAGTGGCCACCCCATCACAAGGCTGACAGCTAGGGTTTAAGGCAAACAGAGGCCAGAGATGGCTGGAAATGCTGCCTCTTCTTTGGAAGCTTTTATTAGAAACAGGGCATTTCTCCCTGCTCTTTCAAACTCTTCTGGCCACAATGCACAGCCCCAGGGTCAAACTGAGTCGTCCTTCCAAGAGTTTAGAGAATGCTTGGCTTTGGCGCTAAGTCCCTCTCATCTCTCTTCCCTCCCTTGACTCTCACAATTTAGCCAAGGCAGCTGTTGATATCCCACCAACCCAAGTCATCCAGTCTGTACAGAAATAGACACCCGGCAGTCACTGCCCTTGTGGGTCAAACACAGAAACTGAAGATACTCGAGTTGTTCCCCAAAGAGGCAAGAGGGATGATTAAGAGACAGAATGTCAGAGCTTGGGCCAGCCCACAAGGTACCAAGAGGGCACATCAAGGTGTTGGGGGAAAGCCTTTCTATCTGGCTGAACTTCCGTTTATTCCTAAAATAATTTCTTTTAAAAAATGAATCTTCGTGAGTTCACAGGATTCTTTGCAAAAATAAAACCTGGGACTACGTGAAATGCTCTACACCTGTCATATCAACTAAGGCTGTCGCTGAGGACACTATTATCTCTGCGATCCCTGACAGACCAGATGACCCCATATGGAGGGCGGTGGGGGGCGGGACACTGGACTCTTGCGCTTGGAGCTGCTTTTGAGCTGGGCCTGGGATTTGTCTCCGTGGAGCAGCTGCTGTTTAACCCGTGGCTGCCTGCCTTCCCTACTGGGGTGATAGAGGAGCAGGCTGCATTTCCCACTGCAACAACACAGGACACACTAGATGACCCGTAAGGGGCAACCCCGTGGCTGGGGCATAGGTATGGGGGTGTCTCTGTGTGTGTGTTCCCCCAGCGAGGCTGAGGCTGCTGAGGCCATGGCTTGAGTGGGCACCTCTGTTTTGCTAGGAGCCCGGTCCAGGGCAGGTGTCCAGTGCAGCGGAGGTGGCCCTGAGGCTGGCGGCTGGGTGGGGCTGCGGCCTCCCAGCCTGTGCCTGCGCATCTCATTACGGAGCGGCCTGAATCAAAGCGGCCCTGTGCAGCTGCTGTCCCGTTTAATCCATTTGTAATCAAAAGTGATTAGCATGGATGCCTTGGCGCTGAGGTTATTGTGTGTGATCAAAGCCCGGGCTCCTGCCCGCTTCCCAGAGCCGCCTGCACCTGGGAGGGGTGTGGGAGGCCGTGGGGCTGGGGCACGGGGCAGGCAGCCACTGGCACAGCTAAGAACAGCGGGAGCATGAGCCCCCCCCCCCCCAGTGTTGGATAGGTCCCTGGGAAGCCCCTGTTCAGGTCTCCCCTCTAGAGGGAGGCATTTCAAGCTTGGTGTGGGGCAGTCTGACATGAGGATCAATCAGCCTGAGGGGTCCCAGCGTGACGGGTCACTCAGCATTAGACTCCTAAGTGAACCCCTCATTTTTGAGTAGGTGGCACTGAGACTTGGGAACGACAGCATATTTGATGCCTGGCAAGTTCTCAACGGGTTTGTGATGGAAGCAAAGAGGAGCACGGGGAGAAGGAGGACACCAGGAGGAAAAAGAGAGAAAAGTGGTCCAAAGTGAGGCCAAGCCACCACGGCAGAGACCCCACAGGCTAGACGCTGATGGGATGAAAACGCCCACCACAGCTAACGAGGCAGAGTGGGCCAGGGCAGCTGAGGAGTAAAGGCGTCCGAGGACTTTGGTGGTGCTTGTCATCTAGTCAATTGTGACTCACAGGAAACTCCTCTGAAGATTTTCTAGGCAGTATGGCAGCATGCTGTATGGCAATCTTGCATGACAGATGGTTGTTAGCTGTTCCATACGGTGGAGTCAGAACCGACTCACAGCTGACCCTTCAGCAGGCTTTCAGAGGTAGGAAATCACACAGGAGGGGACTGCCCATCTTTCTCCCTCTGATGGAGCTGGCTGGTGGAATCAAACTGTGTGCCTTTGGGCTGGCAGCCCAGTTCCTTACCACTGAGTCACTCGAGCACCCGTTTAGAGTCCAGGAAGCCACTAGGTGGATTTGAACCACCAAATTTTCAACTAGTGGTTTTAACCTTTCAGTTAGCAGTCTTAACCAACCACCAGGGCTCCTCCCCATGCCTCAATTCCAAGGAACTTTCTAGCAGCATCCCCTAAGCCACAGAGAAGCATGTGAACCCAGAATTTCCTTTCAATCCTGAAAATCCAGACTGGGAATATCTTTAAGATACAAATGAAGATTCATTTTAGGAATTTTGCTGAGCCAGTGGCCAAGAACCATTCTACCAGGTCCAATCTGTACCTCACACTTGACACTTTGCACGCAACTTCAATGGACACTGGATACGGAAAGAGTAAATCATTACTTGAATTCTTGGACAAGAAAATGGATGAGGATGATATGTGTATATGAATCCTGTGTTCCCGGTAAGAGGACTGGAGGCTCTTTGAAGGACAGGGCTTGCCATTAGGATTTGCTTCTGTCTCCAGGACCAAGCACAGGCCTCAGATACAGTCAGTCTGTAATAAAAACTGAAGTGAACTTCCTTGCCAGCAAGTGCAGTCCTACTAACAGTGGCCATGGAGGCCAGGGTGGAATGGCCCCTAACACTTTGAGGGCTGTAATCTTCAAAGGGACAGACCACACATCTTCCTCCTATGGGCCATCTAGTGGGTTCGAACTGCCCACTTTTCCATCAGCAGCCAAGCACCTTCACCACCACAGCCACCAGGGCACCTAGAATCTGTAACAGGAGTCTAGCAAATGGTAAAGGCCAAGTCTTCAGAAAAAATGCGGCCTGGGATTTAAGCCTGAAGTTGTCAATGAGGCTGTTGAGTGCTCCGCCTCTACACAATAACTTCTGGTCTATTCTCAAAGATCGTCAGAGAGAAACAGAACACAAGAGTGGAGGAAGTGAGAAACCTAGAAGCTGCATCTACATGGGAAGATTCCCACCCCCCGCCCCCTCCTTGGGCAAAGGTAATTGCCTGGGGAGCTCTGGTGGCCTAGTGGCAAGAGACTGCGCTACCATCACAAAGGCTTGCAGTTCAAGGCCATCCGCTGCTCCACAGAAGACGGATGGGCAATTTCCTCCCATGCGATTAACTGCCTCTGAATACCCACTGGAGGGTCAGCCGTGGTTGGTTCCGATTCGATGGTACACAACAACAACAACTAACAGCTCACCCTGGGTGGTGCAAATGGTTACTGTGCTCCACTGCCAAATGAAAGATTGAAGGTTGAGTCCACTCTGAGGTAATGCAGAAGAAAGGCCTGGTAATCTACTTCCAAACAAATCAGCCAATGCTGACTTGTGACAACACAGTTCTGACACACTCAGGGAGCACTGGGAGAAGCTGGCCCCCAGTGATGGCAGGTTCTAATCTCCCACAGGAAGAGGGCCCCTGGGGAACCTTGGTGGATTTTTCAGATCCTAGTGGGTGCCTGGGTTGTAAATTCCATAATATGTTCTATCTGTCAACATTCTAATCTTCACTCCTCCTTTAAGGGCCAATTTGACAGTGAAGGGCCAATGTGTGGACAGCACTGTCCAGTCCTTCTCACATCAAGAATGCTCAAGTTTGGCACGTGGGAGCCCAGAGGGAGGATCTGGACAGTTGAGAAACATTGAAAATAGGACACAGGCAAAGAGAATGCATCTTTCTCTTGCTGAGTTCTACATCAGTTTGGAGATTGGGGTGGGGACCCCAGAATGGAATACTAAATTATAAATAATACATAATTAACTGGTCCGTAATGGGTGACTGATGGAAGTAACCAGAAGCTAATAAGTTCTCACGTGTGCCAGGTGCTTCATACAAAGCTCATTATTTTCTGCAATCATTTCTCTACATTGACATCAGTTTCCTCATTTTGAAGATAAAGAATCTGGGGCTCAGGGAGGTTAAGTGATTTGTCCAAGACCAACGGCCATGTGGTTAAAAAAGTGGCGAAGACCAGCACTGTCCCTGGTCTCAAAGCTGGCTTTCCACCAGCCCAGCCCTACTTTAATGACAGAGGCATAAGGGCCAGCTTTCTCCCAAGGAGTGGAGCGCCCATCTCACCTCCTCACCATTCACACGTCAGCACCCTGCCAAGTAGCAAAGCCACCCCAGATGCACATGGCCAGGAGAAACAGTCACATACAGTCAGCATTTGGTGTGCGGGTTAGTGAACAGAAGCCTGCTCAGAACCACGGTGCAAATCAGTGATGAGCTCAGACATAAATCTCCAGTCTCTGCCTCTCACTTCAGTGGCCTTTTTGCCAGTGACAGAATGGTGGGTGAGAAGTGGGGAGAAGAGGTGCCTTTTCTTTGTTATTTGACCCTGACGTTGCAAGGATAAGGCTTTAACTAACATGTACAGAGGCATTTTACTAACACAATGCCAGTGAAGGCTGGGCATGTGTCGTTCCAGGCTCCCCTGTGTGGCAGCATATCAGGGTGCCTGTGGCAACAGGAACCCACTCAGGACATACCATTTTGCATCCTTTTGGCCTTTACAAAGCTGCGGGACCAGGGCCTGATAGCGAATGTGGGATATTGGAAGAGCAGGTGGAGATTTTCTAGCTTGATTTTTGAGCATCCCCAATTTCAGCTTAATTTGTAATAGATAGTGAGTATAAAGGAAGTGACAACAAGGCCATCAGCTATTCTGTTAGGGACACTTGAGGCCACAGCACTTCAATATGACTGGACCCAGCTGTCCAATGCATGAAATGACCTTTGGCCCCATCCTCGGAGAAATGTAATTCTCTTCATGCCTGTTTCTGTCCGCTGGGAGTTAGAAACCAGAGCTGCCAGAATAATCAGCCAGCTTCCTAATGACAAAGCTCAAACAAGCAGAGATTATGCATTGTCAGAAACTGTAATCTGCAACTCTCCTCATCTGTTCCATTGTGTCCGCATGTTTTAAAGCACCTCTCTCCGGGAAGAAATGAGACAGTTGGAGACCCTCCCTGCACTTGCTCCAGGAGATCCATTTATCTTCTTCATCTGGGACACCAGGGGGAAAAATTAGAATGTGGTGAGTTCAGAGGCGGCCAGTTTCGTTGACTTCTAGCCCTTGATGCGCACATAAATGTCTTTGCTCGACACATATAACAAACGTGGGCAACTGCGTGCAGATTCTCTAAGAGCAAAGAGCTTCTCTGCAGGATACTACCAGCCGTGGCTGCTAACTTTCACAGAGGGCACAGATGTGCGTGTGCTGATGCGTATGAAACACAGGAGGCTCACTCAGCTCACCCTAGTCCAAAAAAAAAATATCTCATGGCTTCCCACCATTCATAACCCATCCTGATAATAAGATCAGTCATTCTCATCATGGGTTTCCAGCCTTTCCCATGAGCTGGCGGAGCTCAGACAACCTCCCTCCGTTTAATCAATCTGCACTGGGTGCCCTGGCTCAGTGGCATCGAGGCTCTCCGGCCTCCATACTAATCTTTTCATAGAAGAGTTCCCAATCTAACTCAGATGCAGTGCAAAGGGTGCTCTGGGGCCGCAGTCTGTCGGGGGTCGTGCTGTGGATCCCAGTGCTTCTCCAGTGTTTCGAGTCCATTCAGTGGGAGAAGGATGGGCTGTCTTCTCGTGTTAGGACCTCCAGCCCAGGAAACCCAACCGAGGATTGCTAGCTATTATCAGGACCAATTCAACAGTAGTGAGTCTGAGGTCTCTTTCTTTGTTGTACTTATTTTTCTTTCTTGAAACCCTCTTTTTCTTCTTCTTCTCTCCTCCACCCACAATCTCTAGTTCTATCTCTCTGTCCATAGAGTTTTAATTTACTTTCTCTAGAATGACTGGTGCCATGGTGATCCAGTGGTTAAACACTTGGATGCTAATAAAAAGGTCAGTGGTTTGAATCCACCAGTCACTCCTTGGGAGAAAGAAATGGCAACTGGTTTACCCAAAGATTTACAGACACAGACAACCCTCTGAGGCAGTTCCACTCTATCTCAAAGAGTTGTTAGGAATTGCCACCAAGAGGACCACACTCTGGATTAGTTTTATCTGTGGCTGGGGAGGGGTATGACTCATGAGGGTTTTTAAGAATTGTCAGGGTGATCGCTTTTGCTTATCCAGGGCTGAACACCAGTGTTACTGCATTTGACTGGCCTGTCCTTTCCTAGGACGCCAGCCTGCCTGCTCCCTAACTTCAGGCCAGGCTTGAAGGTCTTCCTTCAAACAGGTCTTCAAGGTTCAGTCCTGGCCAATGAACCAGAATGGGAATGGACTTGGATTTGACGTGAGTAAGCCTGAATGGCAAGCAGAATGGGAGAAATCATGGGAAAGGCTGGAAACCCATGGGAGAAATTCCTGCTAGAAACTCAAGATCTCTCTCACAAAGCAAGAGCAGACCGAGAGCATGTTGTGTAACAACTAAATGTCTTGACCAGCAGCGTTCACTGTTGACTACAACAGTGTTCAGCACAAAGACGACAGCCAAGTGAACCCTCTAAAGATGTTCTTTTCACACTCTTGACAATAATCTATTCTCCATCAGGCTTCTGAAAGGGCTCCCTATTCCTCATCCAAGTCTCCCCCTCAAAAGTTCCACCCTATCATTCTTCCTATCTGGTTATCCTTTCACTTCACCCAAATCTTGACATTTAGATCTGTTCCAATTTCAGTTAGCCATGGTTGAACCAGTCTGAGACTGCTTCTGTACATCGTGACTCCTATCACAGAGGCCTTCCCTGGCCATGCCTGCTAGATCAGGCCTTCTCTAACTGCCATTACTCTCGACCTTCTGCCCCTATTTTCTCCTTCTTTGGAACATTTGTTATATAACCAAGGCTGAGGAGAAGGATCCCTTGTGGTTCAGTGATTAAGCGCTCGGCCACTAACCAGAAGGTCAGAGGATTGAACTCACCAGAGGCTCTATGGAAGGAAGATGCGGCAATGTACTTTCACGCTGACTGGACAGTCTTATCCTATCTTGTGCACTCTCCTAGCTTAGTGGCTAAAGACTTTTGCTGCCAACATAAAGGTAGACAGTTTGATGTTCCATAGGAAAAAATAGACAATCTCCTCTCATGCAACTCACAGTCTCTGAAAAAGTCCTGGAGAGTCAGCGATGAATCAGTTTGGACTCACAACAACAATAACAACTCTGTCTTAGAGGGATCCTGTGGAGTTTGCTCCACAGCAACATATTTGGATTTCTGTGTTGGGGGGTGGGGGGGTGGAGAGAGAGAGAGAGAGAGAGCGCGCAAAAGCGACAGCTAATGGTATGGACTTTCTTTTCGAGTTAATGATGAAAATGACTGAAACTAGGCAGTGGTAATGCATGTATGATGCTGTAATCTACTAAGTACCAGTGAGCTGTACATTTTAAAAGAGTGAATTTTAAAGTCTATGCACTGAATCTCAATTTTTGAAAGGATGATGCTTTGGAAGCATTAAATGGTGGTGGTGGTGGTGGTGATGTCGGTGATGATGATGACGGAGACAGAAGGAGCAGGACTGGACAGCTGGAGTTCCGAATGTCCACAGGTGCTTCGGAAGTGCAGCCAGGGCTGGGAACCACTGTGCTCCATCCTTCATGTCCTCTCTGGCAGGACAGACAGCAGAGGATTAAGGGTTAAGCCTGGGCAGCAGGTGAGAATGTGGTTTCTCTAAATCCTGATCCTGAGGAGGCCTGAGTTCCCAGGCACTGGCTCAGGGAGGCTCATGTTCTCAGGCCCCTGCAGGTTTCTTCTCTGCTCAGCCCTGGGGAACCAACAGGCCAACTTCGCATCCACGGAACCCATCTCGTGCTCTCCTTGATGCTGGCAAGAAATGCTGCTGCCCCAGCCAGGAGCCTTGCAACCTGAAGATCTTGACTGAATTTCTACATCTATTCTCCCCACTCTTCACCAAGGAGGCTTCCCTCTTGAGTGTTAAGAGTAGACAGTAATTAATTAGAACTGGGCTCCCTAGTGAATTTAGATAAATGAGAAGACCGTGGTGGGAGGCTGGCCTTACCTGGCATAAGCTTTGGTAAGAGCAGTAAATTGACTGCCCACTATGAGGGTCTGTCTACATAGGCAGGCTGAGAGCTGGACAGGCCTTAGCTGTGCATAAATGGGGCACTCCTTTGTGAGCTCACAGCCCTTGACACCCCACATCCGTGCATCCTCCAAATCTAACAAGCTGTGTAAACCAATCAGGAAATGAATCATCCAGAGACTAGAGGCTGACTGGTGAAGAACAGCAAGCAAACATCTTGGTGTCCAGGATGGGAATTCAACTCACTGGCTCCCGCACAGGTTAATGAGATGAAGTGTGAAGCTGCCTGCCTTCTAGAAAGTTCTGGGTGTGTAAATGACTGCAAATCAGGCCAACGTTAATAAGGAGAATCAAAAGGAGGGTGAGGGTGACTGGCTGCCTAACACGCTTGGAAAAGACCCAGTTCTCTGAAGAGCCAAGATTCAGAGATGCCTCTAGCTGTCGGCAGGGAAACCAGTTCAGTGAGATGCAGAGCCGCCGAGCCCAATAATCACTCTCTACTGAATCTCCTCTGTTCTAAGTAATTACAGAATGAATTATGCCTCCCACCCACCTACCCAACAATCATGTGTTGAAATCTGATCCCTGAATCTGGGAAACTTGACCTTCTGTGGAAACAGGAATTTCCTTTCTATGTCAATGAAGTGATATCATAACTGAGGCGAATGGGGCCCAAACATCATCACTTCTGAGGTAAAAATGAGCAGACTAGACAGAGATGCACAAACGGGAGATTTGTCATATGAAGTCCCAGCCACACACATAGGAAAGTCAAGGAATGCCAACGAAAGCGAAGGACCTTTCTGAGATGATGACACAGAACGCATGCCTTGAATTGGAACTTCTGGCCTCATGACCCATGAGAAAATACCTTTCAGATTTTTAAAGACACCCAGCTGTGGTATATTTTTTTTGTGTGTATTATAGCAGCACTAGTTAAATAAAAGGTAAGTTTAAAAGGAGATGGGCAATTTGTCCTACAGTAAAAGAGAAGATGTTGTTAGATGCCTTTGTGTCAACTGAAACTCACAGTGACCCTAAGAACAAGAGAGCTGATATTTGCCCTGTCCTGTACCTACCTTCCTCATAATCTCTCAGAGACAAGTATAACACCTCTACACCATTCAGAAAAAAACAAAAGCAAACAAACAAAACTCTCCTTCTCAAACGATCAGATCCTGTCTGTCACTGATTCCCACCAAAAGTCTTTTTTCCACCAAAAAACCAGCCTCATTCCTGACTCTGAGCATGAGTGAGAATGGTAAACCATGACTGAAAGCTGATTTTTGCCCGAGCCGTGCCTGCAACTATGTCTCCTGGGGACATCAACCCTGTTATTTGGTCACTCCTTATGGTCAGTTCAGGAAGCGTGCAAGAGCCTTGTGACACTTCCCCAATGACACGCACCAGCAATCTCCTCTTCAGAGCCCGGGAGCGTCAATTATCAAGGATCCTTATGGAGACAGTAACCATAGTCAGCCATGTTGAATCGGTCAACTGATCTAACTGTGTAAACTGCCTCTACATTTAGAGCCTGTGTTTTCTCATCTCTCACAGAATGATGCATGGAGGACTTTAGACAAGGCCATCCCAGAGTCAAATTCCAACTCTGGCTTTATTAATGGTACCTCGTAAATCACTAAGCGCCTTGTTTCATCTTCATTTGATCCCCCATAGATTCAGGTCCATACATTTCCACAAATGGAGGCCTCCGGTGGACAAGCGATCAGTAAAATGAATGAGTGAATATTTAAAATTCAAGTCACAGCATTGTTGTTGCAGTGTCATAGGTTTTACGTGCATGTATGTCTATATACATGTATGAATGACATGAGTCACAGCAAAGAGAGGGGAAGCTAGATTGGGAAGGGGAAGACTGACACTCAGACAAACTATAAATCAAACAGCACACCGCTGCTGATATCAAATGGTCCCTCTCTTTGTACTACATCAAACAGCTTTAATTAACAACTAATTTATTTGAGTAAGAAAATACATTTCCTCATCCCAAGGAGTGTACTATATAAGTCAAAGAACTGACCCCTCGACAGACTTTCAAAATATGACAGGAGTGAAAATTAAGCCTTTGGAAGAAAGGATAAATAAGAAATCTGGATCAAAGACAAAAAAGAGTGCATTGATACGAGAGGTCAACAGGCCCACAAAGAACTTAATTTGGGGGAAAATAGCATCCTCTCCCAGTCTGCTATGGGAGATACACCAACAGAGCTGCTTGGAGAGATTGTGTTCATTTGCTCCTGAATTGATGTATCAGAGCCCATGAAAGCGTGTTGAGGTCTTCTCACAATGGAAGTTGTGGGGATACAGTACCACGCGAGACACTGTCATGGATACGCAAGGAGCCTTCCTCTCCAAATGCCAGGAAGCTGCCCTCCCAAATGCCTCCATGTTCCCACTCCAACTGGGCTTCCTCACTGGCTAGAGAGAAGTATAATCCATGAGGAAGCTTCTGGAAGTTGTACATCGTAGGGAAGCATATGGGCACTGGGGGCAGTTGCCGGCCATATAGATATATTCATGCCTGTGTCTGACATATCTGCTTATTTTCAAATGGTGGCTCAGAATTGTATTATGACTTGAATTTTATTAAAATGTTGTATAAGTAAAAGTACTACTCTCACAATACCAGTGTGAGGTCTCGAGACAAGATGGTATCAGAAGTCTGTTAAGTTTCTTACATTATATTCTGACCAAGAAACCTCCTTCTCACCATCTTTCTCCTGGAATTCTTGGTGCGCTTATGTCATTTCTGAATAGAGGAGGTAAACCAGCTAAAGGACAAAGCCTGGCTTATCAGATGGGTGAGGTAAGATGTGAGAAAGATGGGATAATGTATACTGCATTGAAACAGATGAGGGAGAGAACTGTTTAAAAGAGATATGTGATTAGGTATTATTGTCATGACAGGAGTCCAGAACAAAGTAGCAGAGAGGAGTGGATTTTGGGGGAGGGACTGAACAACAATTAAAGAATTTTTTCTTTTACTTTTCAAAAGGAAGGGTGAATGCGGGGACAGAATTGGGCAAGGAGAAAGGTGAAACAATGAATGAATAGAAACCCAAAGTCTCTGTAAACTTTCATCAAAATTAATATATATATATATGAAAAGAGCTCTGAGCTGAGAACAGAAGACCTGGCTGCTCTTGGTCTCTCTGGTTAACCAGCTGGTTGACCTCGGTTTCTTCCTGTGTAGAATAAAGGAGGTCTCCAGGGTCTCCCTAAGTCCCCAGGCTCCCCACAAGGCCAAGGGTCATGACTGACAACATGGCTTCTGTACCTTCTAGCAGTTGCCATGAAAGAGCCTGTAAGAATCGAAAAGAGAGATTGGTCTACACCTGTAACAGTCCCTCTCTTCAGATAAGAGACAAAGGCACCCCATAATCAAGGCAGTCAGTCCGCTCAAAGCCCACGTCCAGAATACCCACTTAGTAGTCTCTCCTTTCAGCCCCCAGAGCACTTCCTCTCTCCCACCTGCCAGGTCGCTACCATTGGCCTTAACCTTCACAACCCTGGGTTAATGGGTAACTGAAGACAATTCTCCTTCAGGGATTCCTAGTCTGTCCATCTAAGACAGTGACTCTTAACTGATGCATTTCAGGCACCCTGAGAGGCCCTGTTGGGGGCTGGAGGGCAGGCTGCCCCTGCTTGGTACCCTTCAAATGTTTAGGTTCTTGGGTGCCACCTGCTCCCCTCGTAGTAAAGCTGTCCTGAGGGAGCAAGTGTGGTGAGGAGCGAAGCTACAGGGCTTTCCTGTTCCAATAAAAATCGACAATTTACTGTAATTTGGTTGTGATTTAACAATGCTTTTAAAAGAGGAAGTAAATGGCTCATAAAGTCTGGTGACCTATTCACTCCTAAGTGCTTCATCGGGCCCTCCCTCAGAGCTGATGCCCTTCGCACACCCCGACCCTCACATAGAAGGGCCAGGGATGAGGCACCGCCAGGTATAGGGGCCAACTTCCCACAGTCCAGGTGACCATCTGCCGCCTCGGTCTCGTCCTCTGTCCTTCTCTGACTCTCCTGCCATCCTCTGGCCCCACTCTCACCCTTTCCTTTTCTCTTTGCTTGAACAATCAAGTTGGAAGCAATGCAAATCTCAATCTTGCCTTAAAAACCCCAGCCAGGGAGGCGGCGTGTCACCCATATTTATGAGCTTTAAATGGCTTTTATCAAAGTGAGGTCACACTAAATCACCTCTGAGCTGTCATAAATACAAATGACTCGACATAGGCTGCAACAAGCCTTCGGGGAAAATGATATGATATGCTGTTGCCGTTATGGTATAGCACACAGAGAGCTCATATATTTCTACCGGCAAGGTAATCCGATCCTACAGAGGACTCGGAGGCCGTAAGGAGAGAGAATCATGCTGGGGTGGGGCACACCAGTCTGAATCAGGAGGAACCTTTCTCTGGATACAGATGCTGTAAAGAACTCACATGTTCACAGGAAAGAAGTAATTGATGAGCTCTTAAATACTTCATGGGGATTGCCTTAGTTAGAATATATCAATTAATTATGAGATACCATGGTGTAGTTGATGGCAGGCTGGACTTGCGGTCAAGAGACACTAAGACAAGTTATCAGATGACTTTGACCGTGGGTGATTTTAAATTATGTCCACAAATATTTTCCTACTCTAAGAAAAGGTTGACCAAAAGCTATGTATATGAGTGTGTGTGTATGTGTGTGTATCTCCACTGTGTTAAAGTTTGTGAGAAGGATCATTACAGAAAAATATTCAATTATATCCACTTGGAGCTGAAAACAAAAGTGATTGGTGCTCTTTTAAAAGCCGAAGTTTAAGCTCTTGCCTTTTCAATGTGGGTTATCTTTATTGACATTCAGAACTCAGTCATAAAAGGCTAATGGATCTCACACCTAGAAAAACCAGCCGGCACATTGCGAGGACAGTGAACCAATTCCACGGAGAGGTGTATGTGGAGGGGAGCTGAGACTTGCCAAGAGCATGTCTGGCTTGCTGGACATGAGAATGAGCTACTTTGGTTGAGGCTTCAACAGACTCTGTTGGGTAATCAGTGACCACAGTTACGTCCACTATCTTTCTTTTCTGAAACTTCACAAGATCCTGAGGTACAAATGTCCCAGTCAGGTGGGTCCTAGAATCCTAATCCACAGAAACTTTATGGGGTGCTGCTGTTCCTAGGTGCAATTGCATCAACTATAACTCAGTGATCCAATGAACAACAGATCATAACCTTGCCTGATCATCCCACGGCATCCTCCTGATCTCTGCCATGCTCAAGTTCACTGTTACAGTCACTGCCTATTATGAGGTAATGCATGATTGTTACTTTGACACACAAAGTTTTGAGGTGATTTTTACACAGCAATGGCTAGCTAATAGAGACAAATTAAGACTCTCTAGCTATCAATTTCTGTAGTTTTATACTGAGAAAGAGACTTGAAGCACATTGGACTCAGCTGGGAATTTTTTAAAGCATTCAAGGCTCTGTGCCTGTACCAGGTCATCTGAAAATGAATCCCTGGGCATAGCTTAGCCCCAGACCTGGCATTTTAAAAACAATCTCCAGGTGATGCTAAATGCTGTGGAAGACTGTGTACCACTGAACTACATGCATTTTGTGCTCTAAAATGCTTTGTGCAGTTTTACAAAACCCATGGCATGGCTGCGAAATGGGGCTATGAGTGTTGGTCTATTTCTCCCTTTCCATCTCTCTCTCATTACTCCAGATGCCTGGACATGGTTCAGGGGAGCCAAAGATAATTCCTTTACTCCAGCTGGCGATATCTGGCATAATACAAAGAACTGTCTTTTAGGATGCAGAATTTGATTGCAATAAAGTAAACATCTTGGGGAACTGGAAATTAGCTGAGACCTCAGGAGGACTGGAAGGCACCAGTTCCCAACCCTATTGCACAAAAGCCATAGGGCACGACCCATGCAGGTCCTTTCACAAGAGATGGATGCTGTTGACAGTAGAACCCTTGCTGTGACAGCCCCGGGTCACTGTAGGGAACTGCAACAGCCCAAAGACCTACCGGTCATTGGCTCTAAAATCTTAGACAAATAAGGTCCCATCTTTGACTCAGGGTCTTTGGCTGTAAACATGGAAACTGTAGCTCTGTCAATTTAACCTTGGCAATGGTGAATGGCCTTACAAACAAACAGCATTGCATACACTTGCCAAGTTATTCCACTCCAACCTGAACAATGAAAATACATTAAGAAAGAGCTTGGAGGTGAGCTGGACTCGGGGCTCTGTTGCTGGCACCAGCAGCCCTCTATGGGGAAAAGATGATCATAAAAATAAAGAGTAATATGGGTCAAGGTGAAAACGTCTATTAAAGGTCAGAGTGATCTCTTCACAGTGTCCTGCTTGTGTTGCTGCTGAAAGTCCCATCATCATGGCAGTTCTCCACGCGTCCCTCCTAAGAAGGTTTAACCGCTTTCCTTATCACCACTGCTGGAAAACTAGCACACATCCACTCTGACTCCCTCCTTCATTCATCCCTCTAGCCATTCAACACATGTTCACCGTGTGCGACGACACACATGGGAGTGGCATCCACTTCCTAAACAACATGCCTCTGGAAACTCCATGAACATTGAGAAATGACGATAGTTATAGAAAGGCTTCAGGCCTTTTGCTCAAAGGGTCACTATGAGTTGAGCTCAACTTGATGGCAATCAACAACAACAACAACAACATCACACATACACTCTGGTGGTCTAGTGTTAAGAAGCTGCACTGCAATTCCAAGCTACATGGTTCGAATCCACCAGCTGCTCTGCTGAAAAAAGGTTAAGTAATCTTCTTGTGAGATTAACTGTCCCTGAAAATTCACCTGAGGGTCAGCTATGGGTCATTTCCAACTTGATGGTATACAATGAGAACAATACCCCTTGAACTCATTATTATCCAATCAGCTCTAATTCATAGTGACTTTGCATTAGGCTGTGAATCTGTAAACAGCAATGGGAGAAAACTGCCCACTGGTCACCCCTGGAGAAGGAAGTGATTCTCACAGCCTGGGACCCACGGCCTTTCAGTTACCATCAACTAGCTACACGTACAAGTTCCCTTAAAAGTCATATTACGAGGCAAAGCCTATCATATCTCGCTTTATCACAGCTCTTCCTTCCTCTCCGTTCTCTCCACTGGTCCTCAACTCCCTGTTACAACCTCAGCAGCCTGGACATCCTACTACCAGTTGTCTGGCGTTGGCTCTGAGTCATAGCGACAACATGCAGGTTAGAACAGAGCTGTGCTTCATAGGGTTTCTCAATGGCTGATTTTTCCATCATGGGCCTCCAGCTCCTCCTTCCCTAGTGCCTTCTGAGTGGATGCACACCTCCAAACTTCTAGTTATTCACCAAGTTCATGAACCAGTTATACCATGCAGGTATCCAAGCATCCCATAATAATGCACAATTGCTTCAGCCTTGGCGCCACCTCTAATGCTGCTGCCTCATTTTGCACGGGATAGGACTAGATTGCCAAGAGTATGGAAGATTTAGAAAGTTGTGCCCTACAGTTTTTCCTGTCTCTCAGAGCAACAGGTGAGAGTCTAGTAGAGGTTTAAGAAGGGGGTGCAGGCTGATCAACATGACCACAGCACCAGCTTGGGGTGTCCCTCATCTAGGCTCTGCCTTTTCCCCTCCACACTGTACACAGTAGGCCCCTCCTCTGGGAGAGAGGGAGGTGGAGGGAAGGAATCAGACTTCCTGTGTAAGCCTCCTCTCTGAGGGCCTCCTCACCCTGGATTCCCACTTCAGGAGCACAATTTCTGTGGTTCCCTCACATGCCTCAATAGTTTAAGACTCTCAGGGTGAGACCAGGCTTCCCGGGAGCAGCCATCCCCAGCCTCTCATCTATCTACTCTGTAATACTTAATTCTTTAGGAAGCAGCGATGAGGAGGCTGGGTTTTTTTAAGATATTAAGAAAATCATTCATTGCTGAGAAGTCACATCAGGGTCTCATCCTTCAAACCGACAGTTGAGTGTGTATCAGCCTGAGAGAGAGCCTGATTATTAGTTTTAAAGAGCTTATTTCATTCTCTTAAAAATGGGATCAGTTCATCTTCGTCACATCTGTCTCTGCGTGGCTTCGGCATGCCACAACAACTGTCAGCCCCCTGGCATTGCGTTATTAAAGTGTCACGTGGGTCCGTGTGGGTCTGCCTGGCTGTGTGTTCTCCAAAGGAGGAAACAATGGGATTTAGAGCATGAGTAATGAATGGGGTTGATTTCCTTATTTGCATTCAGGAGTGGGGCTGGGGAGACAGTTCCCAACCAGCCCACCTCACATCCTACTGCCCAAAGGAAGCGGGAGGATCCAGAGGGGGGTGTGGGGGGGGTATCTCCTTCTTATAAACAGCAATAAGCAAAGCCTTGAAGTATACCAGACCTCACTAAGAGATAGCACGAAGACCACACAATTGACATAATCATCACTTGTCTTCTCACACCTCAAGGACCACCTGGCCTACATCAGGTAACTCAGACTCTCAGGGAACTACAGTAGAACTTCCAGATATCCTAAATGCATGGACGTAAAACTGCTTCAGTCACCATGATTCTTTCCATTACAGGTAGAGGAAGATCTGAGCTAAAGGATCAGACAAAATAAAGGGCAGAACCATCTACTGTTAGGCCTTGTAAGAAAACGACAAACCTTCAAAAATCGGTGTGAGGATCTTGCCTGTGTTTGGTGTGAGTGTAGCACAGCTTTAAGTATGAGCACAGACGGAGTGTCAGGAGGCCGTGTGAGGATCACACACTGAAACGGGAAATGAGTGCTGTTTCCGGCCCTGGAGACGGTACCAACTCACAGACGACCCTCCAGCAGGTTTTCAAAGGCTGTAAATTGTACAGTAGGAGTCTGCCCACCTTGTTCCATGGAGCAGCTGGTGCATTCGAACTATGGTGGCAGAGCAATGCTTTATCCACTAGACCATTAGAGCTCCCTAGAGTAATAAGAGTAAATAACAAAATACTAAACAATGACAAACCACATAGAGAGAGCTCTGTGGGCCTGGTAGATAGAAAGTGATGCTACCAAACCAAAGGTGCGTGATTTTAATCTGCAGCCCTCAGGCCTGGTTTTAATTGGTTTTTTGTCAAACATTGCCTAAGCTGTATAGCACTGGTCTGTGCATTTGCTGTACAGAGGTAACTTGTGGTTGCTGTGATGCCATACACTGTGACACTGATGTATAAAATGCAATAATGGTTACCCATGGTGGACAGTGTTTGGTGGAGCTCCATGATTAAAACAAGCTTGGAAGCAGGAGCGGCATCCACTTCTGAAAGAGCTTGCCTCCAGAAACTCTATGAACTTGGAGAAAGGATGAAAGTTGTACAAGTGTTCAGGTCTTTCCTTTATAGGGTTGCAATGAGTCGTCTATGACTTGACAGCACTTAACAACAACAAACTGAGCACAGGGTGGGTTCCATTTATGGTTCAAAAAACACGCTGCAGATGTGGCTGAGAAAGCCAATGAGCAGAACCAGACCATTTGCCCTTGGGAGGAGCCATGAACTTGAGAACTTCTCCATGACAGAAAGGAGGAGTGAGGAAAACAAGGCAAGAATGAATACTGAGAAGCTCAGAGACACGGTGCCCCAGCCTGTGTGAGGGAACAGTGAAGAGAGATCAGGAGGGGCTGCAGAAAGGCAAGGACCGATTTCTGTGCAAAGCCTTGACTCCAGGACAGGTAATCAGAAATGACAGATAATCAAAACATCATTTAGTATGTATCTGCGTCCTAGAATGGATATGGATGTGTCAAGAGATGTAGGCTTCTATCACTTTCCAAGAAATCACGAAATGCCTGAGTCAGGGACTGCTGGGTAGCTGCCACGTTGCTCCTGTGAATGCATCTGTCCCTCCTGGCTCCTACCTGCCACATCACCTCTCAGGCAGAGGCAGACACTTGCCTTGTGCACGTTTCAGAGGCCCATCCTCCTCACCCCAGCCACCTGCGGCCAGGAAGGCAGTTAAGAGACGGTCAGGTATTAAAGGCACACACCG
The DNA here is from genome assembly GCF_000299155.1 of Elephantulus edwardii. Lineage (NCBI taxonomy): Eukaryota > Metazoa > Chordata > Mammalia > Macroscelidea > Macroscelididae > Elephantulus > Elephantulus edwardii. The sequence goes on along the minus strand of NW_006399826.1, from coordinate 13,925,645 downwards.
AACTAGAGAGAACAATCATCCTCTATTCATTAGCAAATAAAAGACAAGTCCCTTCCAAGAAAAGCTATGTCCCTCTAATAGATTCTTGAAAGAGAAGCAGATTTGTGATGGATGAAACCACAGCAGAGATAGCTCTGTTGTCGCTGGCTGCCAACGGGTCAACTATGACTCTCAGGGATCTTACGAACAACAGATCAAAACTCTGCCTCATCCTGCTTCACCGTCTGGAATAATTTCCCTCATGCTCAAGTTCATTATTGCAGTCACTGTATCAGTCCATCTCCTTGAGGGGCTTCCTCTCTTTCACCGACTCTCTTCCTTTCTAGCACCATGCTTTTTCCCAAGGACGCGCACCTCTTGACGGTGTGTCCAAACTATGTGTCACAGACTTTCTTGCATCAAAGGCCATTTCACCCTCCTTGCCTTTTAGGGGATAATGTGTCAGCAGACAACTGAGTTCAAATGCTGGGAATAAAGCTGACTCCTCCAGGAAGTCTGGTGGACATTCTTTCAGGCAGAATGAAGGACCTTTGCCTTGAACTCTGATTACACGTTCTACCTTCCTCACACAGTATTGGCTGAGGGAAGGAATGAATACTAAGGACTGTCTGATTGGCTCTGGGATTTCTATTTTATCAATGCCACTTGCTCAGTGACCTGCCAGCACCGCTGGTCTCTAAAACCTCAAGCAAAGTTCTTTTTTTTTTTTGGAAGCCGACTTGTTTTATTGAATGATCTATATAACTGCCAAGGCCACTATGTACAGAGAGGAGAGGAGCTTCATTTCTTGGTCTCTTCCTCTTTAGACAGAGTCTTGATGATTTCTTCTTTCTTGGCCTGGAGTCGCTCCTCACGTCGTATACAGTGTACCCTGTGGCAATCCTCCGTAGGGGCTGGGGAGTACCAAAAGTCAGTCAAAAGTCATTGTTGCCCAGTAGCAGAGCTGACCCTCTGTGGTTTTCCAAGGCTGTAAACGACATGGGAGAAGACTGCCCATCTTTCTCCCAAGGAGTGAGTGGGGTGTGACCTTGAACTGTCAGAAAGGCACCTTCTTTGTCTAAGGATTAGCAGTGCAGCTCCCTTGAATGAGGCTACTGGAGCTCCAGAGAGGACCAACAACTCCAAAAAATGACCATGGAAAAGTTCATGAAGAAAGAAAAATGCTATGAAAAGGAGAGCCACCTACAGTTGCGGGGAAATAAACCTGTAGACGACTGGCTGGAACAAATCCAGGGCCTCAGATGTGAAAACAGCAAAAGGAACCCTCAGGTCCTCACAGGCTGGGGCTGCCCACCAACTGGAGAACACATCACAGACGCAGCAAAACCCAATCCAAGCAAAATCTAGGAAAACCGAGGACCAGGGGGCTGCCATGCACCCGCCTTGTCTTTCTGTGTCTAGTTTATTCTAAGCCTTAACTTCTCATATACCAAACAGTCAGTGTAAAATCTGTCATCTCCTAAAAAGTTCCCAGACTAATATTAAGGAACAGTGCGGCAATGGGTCCACATGGGTCAGAGATGATAACAATGGTGCAAGACAGGACGTGTCCAGATCTACTGTTCACACGGCCGCTATGAGTCGTCCTCAAAAGCACTTAACAACCACAATATTAAGAAGCAAGCAGAGAAATTGCAGTTAAGTCATGGTCACCGAGTCTTCAGAGTCCAGGGGAAGCCTAGGAGTTAGAATTCTGGGGAAGGAGAAGAATGAGGTGGCCTTGGGCTCTGGCACTCAAATGGCCAGGCTGAGCCTGGTCAGCTCTTCCCAACTGGGGTATCAGTCAGCAGCAGCCCCACTGGAACTGGAGAAGTTGAACACGTGCTAGACAGGCCCGAGCTGAGAAGAGAGCACGGCGTTCTCAAAAAGTGAAGGCAGGCAGAGAGTAAAAAAAAAAAAAAAAAAAAAGGAAAGAATTTGAGTGCAGCCTGTTTATACAGAGCTGGTATGCACTTCAGTGTTTGTGGAAACTTTTCCTGACTTGGTGGCAGAATCCAAATTGGAAACACACACAGTTTGTAAATATTGAGATGAGGCCTGTGAGCGTGCTTGGAGAAGTGCAGGGTATTGTCTCAAAGGAAAGGAAGATTGCCTTAGGCCTGGGGTGCTGTTCTGTGGGATCTGAAGGCCTCAGGGGGGACCACAAGTGGTCCTCACTGAAATGCTGGATGCCTCTGCATCCAACACATCTATAGTTGTAGTTGTTCTTATATGCCATTGAGTTACTTGCTACTCATAGCGCCCCTATGTACAACAGCCCTAAACCCTGCTCAGTCCTGTGCCAATCTCACTGTGTTCGACACACCTACCCCCATAACCCCAGTCACTGAATCAATCCACCTCATAGAGGGTCTTCCCCTCCTGTGCTGTCCCTCCACCCTCCCAAGCATGATGTCCTTCTCCAAGGACCTGTCTCTTCTTGCAACATGTTCAAAGTATGTCAGTACATCCATTAGTAGGATTTTAATTTTCCACCTTAAGAGGGGACTTTTTGATAAAATGCAACTATTTCTGAGAAGGCTAACACATTTAACTTATTCACGCCAAGGTCTGGGGGACAGGCTTATCACATCTGAACACAGGGCTGGTCTGAGAATGACAGCTTGGTTCCAGTGTCAAAGGTGTTGTTGCTATTGTGTACTGTGGAGTCAGAACCAACCCACAGCTGACCCTCCAGCGGGGTTTCAGAGACAGTTAATCACCTAGAAGAGATTGCTTATTCTTCTCCTGTGGAGCAGCTGGTGGATTCAAACTGTGTGCCTTTGGGATTGTGGTAAAGCTTCTTCCACTAGGCCACCAGAACTCCCTCTTGGATGTGTAAATCACTTAATTTAATCTTTGTGGGCCCCAGCACCTTCTATGGGGAGGGAACACTGGGGAACTAGACAAGATAAACCTCAAATCTCTAAGATGAGATTACAGAGAAAATACTGGATATTCTGTTAAATTTGAATTTCATACACATGTTGCTGGTAGATGCTGTATAATCAAATACAACTGGCAGGAACCCTATGAACAAGAGATCTGAACCCTGTCCTATCCTGTGCCATCCTTTCATCTCCAACACACTTGAATCCATCATTGGAGTTATTGCGTCAATCCATCTAATCGAGTCTTCCTCTGACCCTCCACCTTTTTTAACATTATGTCCCTTTTCCAAGGAATAGCCTCTTCTAATCATGCTCAAAGTATGGGAGAGGAAGCTTAACCATCTTTGTCTCCAAGGAACACCCTGGCTCTACTTTTTCTAGGACAATCTGTTTTTCCTTTTGACAGCCCATGGGCTAATTCAGTAATTCTTCTTCTGTCATCCTTATTCACTGTACAGCTCTCAGATGCATGGTAATTGATTAAAAACCTATGGCCTGAATCAGGCAGACCTTAGTCTTTCTACTGGCATCACTGCTTTTCAGGAATTAGAGATGTCCCTGACAGCAAACTTTCCCAATGCAATACATCTATAATTTATTTGGATAAATATATCCCTACATACACACTAATAATTATTCCTTGTGTATCTGAAGATACCTGGTGGTGCAACAGATAAGCATTTGACAGCTAACTAAATGAAGTGGTCTGAACCTACCAGAAAGGAATTTTTCCCCAAAGATTAATTACAGCCTACAAAGCCTTATGGGATGACCCACTGTTACCCACATCACCAGGAGTAAGGAGCAACTCAAAGGCACACAACAGCCATCTGAAATCCAAATGTAGGTAAATACATGTATGTACATATGTTAAATGTGCCAGCCCCAATGGGTAGGGTAGGGAACTTTGTTCAAGATCCAGAAGCTTCCAGGCAGTGAGAAAGCAGCACCAGCAGTGAGGAGAGAAAGACCCAGAAAAAGAAACAGAACTCAGGGTAATGAGGAAGTCCCCAGCAGAACGCTGCCTTCCTCAGAATTCTTTGAAAGCTGGCCTATCAAGTTGTCATTTTGAGAAGGTGCTTCCCCCAAGGCAGACTCAAGGGCTTTTGGAACGCCAAGGCATTGGGGGTTGTCGTAGGTACCAAGTACTCTTTTCCCTGCAAACTGCCTCCCCCTCCCCTTGTTCCCTCAGAGGTTTACGTGAGCTCCTGTTCATTACCTTCCTCCCTCAACACTCCTCCACTGGCCCCTCCAGCTGCCCTGTGAGATCCACAGCTTTTCAGAAGCTCACAGATGGTCAGTCCATCAGACAAGATGCGTTCCAATCCAGTCTAGCCTCCTGCCCTCCAACCTTGGATTTTTTTTTTATGCCAGCTATATACTTCCTTTCCATCCAGCACTTACAGAACCAGAGATCTTCTTGTAAGGGACTTTTTGCAAGGATGAAGAAAACATTTGCTCAACTAAGAAACATGGCTGGCAGTCCGAGTCTACCCACCGGGGGCATCTCAGAAGGAGGCCTGGCGATGTTCTTCTCAAAGATCCCAACCTGGAAAGCCATGTGGGACACTGTTATGCTCTGTGACAATTTCCACCATGAATCACAATGGACTCCATACCAACTGGTTTGGTTCTGGTTAGGACTCCAGCTTTTCCAGGAGCTGTTCTTGGCTCCCCTCATTTTGGTTCAGCTCACCTCTCTCCCATTTGTTCCCTGCCAAGTCCCCTGGGCCTCTACAGAACTAGATTTCACAGTGTATATATTTTTGTTATTGCCTCATTGTTCACTTCCTTCACTCCTCCTGAAGGCAAGTGGTTGCTGTGTATAGTAGCATCAGAATCGACCCATAGTTGGTTTGAAGCAGCAAATTGCACATGAGTTGATTGTCCATCTTTCTCCTGCATAGTGACTGGTGGATTGGAACCGCATATCTTTGCATTGGCAGTACAATTCCTTACCTTTAAGACAACAGAGCTCCCTAAAGCAAGTATTTTTATCTTAATCTACCTCTGACTTCTCTCGTCCCTAACACAGCACCAGCACTCAATGAGTGGACAATATTGTTACATTAGTTGGTTATTACTTTCTTTGCCTCCCTCCCGACTGCAGCCATTTAGATGGACACTGATTAGGACCTTCCTCTACATGTCCCTACAGTTTCTATAATGTAAAGGGGTCATAAGTCATCTCTGGGACTAGCCGCATGGCCCCACCTGCTCTGACAAGCACCAAGTAAGCAATCTTCTGAACCTATAGCTCTGAATAAGTACTTATCAATTATAACTTACATTGGAGTTAATCTAGAACTATTTAGCAACTGACCACACATTTCTTTTACTCCATTTCTTGAATTTTTCCCTGTATCGTCCGTTTCACCAACAAATATTCCACTATCTTTTTAAAAAGCACAGTATTGTGTTCTGAGTGAGAAATAAAGCCCAGAAGTGGGAGCTTAGAGTCTAGGAACTTTTGTCTAAGATACAACGGAATGTAACACACTGCTCAGTTGAACACCCCCTTTCATACCACCAACCAGTTATTTGTGAAACAAAAGACAACCCTCTGTCCCCGAGAAAACCCAACTGATGCTCCTTGTAACTGGAAAGATCATTTTCCCCTTTTCTCAATAAATAAGTAATGTATGTGTTGTTATGTTCCATCAAGTCGAACGGACTCACGGCTGAACCTCTAAGTGGGTGTTCGGAGGTAGTTAATCACACGGGAGGAGACTGCTAGGGTTGGCAGCTCATCTCCTTACCCCTAAGCCAACAGATGCATGTAGAACTAAGGTACATACTGTAAATTACATAGCAGTGCGGCTTGGAGAGGAAAGAGACCATTTTTGATGCAGGGAGTCTAGCATTTGTAGAACTGTGTTCCCTACATTGAAGCTATCTTCATAACTCGGGAATCCCACAGTTAACTCCTAGTTCTCTTCTCTCAGACACTGTCTTCTGACTTCATTATGAGTGACTGAGCTCCAAATGCCCAGCTCTATTTTCCTGTCATGCATTGGAAGCAACTTGATGACAGTAACAAGTTTCCTGTCAGGGACATTGGTGAGTCAGTGGTACAACTGTCATGTGGACCCAGCTTCAATTCCAGACCAGTGCACCTCACGGGCGGCCACTGTCCATGTCTTAGCAGAGGTTTTCATTTTGCCCTGATGCTGAGTATCTTCCCGAGGAGCACCCAGCTAGATAAGAGTTGGAAGAAAGAACTGGTGATCAACCTGTAGAAATGCCCAGGGAAGAAAACCTTGTAGGTGATTCTCTTGTATACACAAGGATTTTGTTAAAATATGGAGACTTGTACACCAATGTTCATAGAAGCATTATTCATTATCGCAAGAACATGGAAACAGCCAAAGTGTCCAACCATAATCGGATGGATTGAGAAACTATGGTACGTTCACATGACAGAGTATTTACTACACAGCATGCAGGAATAATGGTTTTGTAAGTCACTACCTAACTTGGGAGAGACGGGAGAGCATTATACTAAGTGAACTAACTCAGTCCCACAAGGACAAATACTGTCTAAGACCATTACTGTAGAAATAGCTAGTAAAACGTGTGTAAGAATCTAAGGAGGAGGGAGAAGAGGGGTGAGGATGGGTGAGTGAGTAATCATAGAGTCACACAATGTGATGGGTGGAGAAAGGACTGGGTTAAAGAAATGGGAAAATTTCAATGTGAAAAACAACATATATGAACTTTGTAAGTAAACCAGTTAAAAACAAAAAAATTATTTTAAAAATTTATGGTTTATTAACCTGAGAAGAGAGCGCTTCCCTGGGCTCGATGCTCATCTTATTGTTAGGCTCTTGTGATTTACAACCTCTTGGAAAGTCACTGGAGGATTATCTCTGAGTTGACTGCAAATCACAGCTGATCCTCCAATGGGTATTTAGAAGCCGTAAATCGAACTAGAAAAGATTTCCCATCTTTCTCCAGTGAAGGAATGGGTGGATTTGAACTGCCAATCTTTGGCCTGGCAGCACAACTCCTTACCCATTAGGGTACTTACAGGCATGTCTACTTGGCTGCAAAGTGAGCCACTGGACTAAGTTTTGTTCCAAGTTCAAAGGGCAATGAAGGGACGTAGTCTTGGCAATTTTGCCAGTCAACATGATCATTTTTATGTTCATGAGTTTTGTTCCACAGCTATGGATGACCTCTACACTTTATCCTGACCCTTGTCCTCTCATTCCCTGGAGAGTGACTGGCTGGGCACCATGTCGTTCTTCTGGGCTCAGACTCAGGGACACTGACGTGTGTGTACTTCTTTAGCTGTTCCAACTGCTCCTTTCATCTTGGATGTTCGTTCCTTTTCTCCAGTCAAGACAGGGGGAGACTAATAACTAGACCTTAGCTGACTGCTCAAAAATATTTAAGATCTCAGACATTACTCACCAAAGAATATTATTTGTGTGTGTGTGTTATGCAAATGATTTCAATGATGCCAAGACTATGATTTCAAGGCCCTAAACATTATGATCTTCGAATCAGTAAATGAAATCTCGCTTCACCCTCTGGACGGCACAAAAGACCACATGCTCTTCAGAGAGAAGAGAGGCTCTTTGCTGCTCATCATTGGGAGGCTGCAGTCAACATATTTAGTTATCAACAATCATGGACTGGGACAAATTTTTTGAGTATCACTTTCCCAGAGAAATATAAAGAAGGTCTCTAACAGCAAGAACATAAGAGTAGTGAAATAAACACAAGTCAGTCACATCCCAAATTAACAGACATGCTGAGGCAGAAGGTATGGCAAGGGAATGGAACAGAGGGAGCAGAACTTCTCAAAATCTGTTCCCATCAGTTTAACAATACCTATATGTTATTCATTTTAATCCACAAATCTGCATACTGTGTGTAATCTCAAACTGCTGAGAACAATAGCCTCTATTTATGGATGACTTGCATTGTGCCAAGCACAGTGCAAAATGTTTACCTTACATTACCTCACCTAACCTTCGTAGCAACTTGATGCAATGGGTACAGTGTCGAAATTATAAATGAGGATTCTGAGCCTTGTAACTACTTGAATATTAACCACACAGCAGGTAAGAGGTGGAGTCAGACTACAATTCAATTCAGTTCAATGCTGCCTGATTCCAGTACTCGCTGGAACAACCTTGCACTTGACTTTCATGAGTAATATTAGTGAAATATGATTATATGTCAGAAAGGAGTAAGATCATGAAAAGATAGGTAGCTCTGGTAGCCTACTAGCAAGAAGCTTCCCTGTTATCCCAGAGGTACGTGGTTCAAGTCCACCAGATGCTCTGTTGGAGAAGGAGGGGCTTCTATCCTGATACAGTCAGATCCGATTTGATGGTACACACACATAAAATGATAAAATTTTTTAAAAGATCATGAAAAGATAGAATGGTACCCTCAAAGAAGGAGAAGGTTGTAATAGTTAGGAATATATTTAATAAATGAGATTGACCTTGAAGGGGAGACCTTGAAGCCTTTGGAATGATTAGGTATCCAATGACCTCATGTATGTATTTCTACATACAGGACACAGCTACTGCCATCAAGTGAGACCTCTACTTAGGGCAACTCCATACCCTTTCACAATCCACAGGGTTTTCACTGGCTAACTTTGTGGACCTTGTCAAGCCTTTCTTCACAGCCTGCTGAGCGTGGATGCTCCACTGATGACCTGTTGTTCACCACCACATTCACTGACCAATGGTGGCTAACTGAAAGATGAAAATTCGGCCACTGAACGAATCCCACACAGGATAGAAGCCGGAAAGTCCAGGTCATCCTTGGGCAGGAGGTCAAACTGATGCACGGAAACAAGTCAATTTGACTTTACTCTCCACAGGGCCCTTCAATTGGCCCAAACCAGATCACTCTCTCATCAACAGTGTTCACACACACACAACACACACACACACACACACACACACACACACACGTCTCCACCAGATCTACAAAATGCACAAGTGGGTTTGTTTTCTGTCTTTTTCTTTTTAGAAAAGAGTTTGGGATAAAAACAAAAGAAGGAGAGACAACTCCATAGCATACCTTCCAGAGAAATGCTCTGGAAAAGTTCCTGAGCAGAGGAGTGAATGTTAAGCTTTTCCATTCGCTCCATATTCCTCCCCATCCTCTGTGGAATAATCCACTCCCTCTATAAGGAAGTCATGAAACCAAGGAAACACTTCAAACTGGAGAAAACACAATGTACTGTTTTGTGAATCCAGACGTTTGGAATCAATTCAAATTCTCAATGTATAGGGTTTCTCCTCCTCCCCCCTTCTAAAAGTACACAGTAACCTTCAGTCTTCTTGCAACAGTACGTTTTAAAACTGTGTGTGGTTTTCCTGTATTCACTGTTTACAGAGGATGAGAATAAAACTGCAATCTGGCCAAGTAAGCAGAAGAGTATCCCCAGTAACCAAGTTTGTTCTCTGAGGGCTGCCCCGCTCACTTTCCATCCCATCAAATCCCCAAAGATAAGAATACATACAAAACAGAAAGGGGCCCCTATGTAACTCAACAAGAAATGTTTTCAATTTCTCGCTGAAAGGCTGGCAGTTCAAAACCACTCAGAGGTGCCTGGGAATGCATGCTGGGTATTCAGATGGCAAAAGGTGAAAAAAAATAATCTAACTGCTAACCAGTTATTTTCAATTCATAGTGATCTATATCACTGAATTTCTGAGGCTGTCAGTTTTAATGGGAGGTGAGTGCCCATCTTTCTCCTTCAGAGAAGCTGGGGGATTCAAACTAGTGACCTTTTGCTTAGCAATGTAACATGCTCAGCACTATGCCACCAGAGCCTTGAGAGTCCAGTGGGCAGTTGTTCTCTGCACTCAAGGGGATGGACACCATGAGTCAGAACCTTCTTGAGGACAACCGACAACAATTAAATGGACACATCCTTGTGCCCAAGGAGACAGGGAGCTCTTGCGTGTGACTGGCTAAACTCCACACAGCCCCCTTATTTCTTCCCTTGGTCAGAAAGTCTCCTTCCAGATGCCATAAGATTCAATAATAAAAGAAATGTAGTATAAAACTAGAACCTGCAGAGAGACTTTGAGGCCAATGAGGCCAACGAGGCCAGCCTCAGAGTTTATGACTGAGTCAAACAGAGCTGACAGAAGACCACTTTCAAGAGTTTAATGTACAAGTGACAGCAGCACTACCCCACTGTGAAATCGCCCTTGACTATGCTGAACATCTCTGACTCTGGTCCCGAAGAAGTGTTTCGTGGACAAGACGTTTGGAAAACACTGTGTATTATTTGGAAGCAGGAGTGGCATCCACTTCCAGAAAAGCTTGACTCTGGAAACTATAGATTTGGAGAAAAGATGAAAGTTTGTGTTCAAGACATTTGTTCATAGGGTCGCTATGAGTCGTCTACGACTCTATGGCACTTAACAACAATGAATGTGTATTATATTGCCTCCTCTCTTCTTATTTAGAGACACAGATTATAGATAGCACTGTGTGAACAATTCCAAAAAGTTCTTCAATCAAGAAACTTATTGGTTTTGTCTTCTAAGCATATTTGGCTACTTTGGAATCCTGGTGGCAGGAAGAGTTAAGTACTGGGCCGCTAAAAGTGGGTAGCTTGAATCTACCAGGTGTTTTGCAGGAGAAAGAAGAAGACCATAAATATTCACAAATATCCATAAATTTTCATGGCCTCAGAAATCCTACAGGGAAGTTCTACTCTGTCCCATAAGTTTGTTAGGAGTGAGAACTCATCTAATGGCAGTGGATTTCTAGGTTGGTTATTTCATGAGAAATTTTTTTCCTCCTGTATAATTCATTCTGATAAGGATTACATTCTATCTCAGTGAGTTAACACTAATTCACTGGAAGGTATTCAGGCCTTATATCCAATTTCAGTTTCCTCGTGTTAAGAAAGGTTAAGCTGCCAGCTCAAGGAATCCTCCAGGGATGCAGTACAACTGTTCCATTGGGTTTTCAATCCTGGGACCTTAGGGCTCAAGGTCATCAGGCCTTTCTTCCACGGCACTTCTGGGTGGATTTGAACCACCACCCTTTTGGCTAGCAGTTGAGCACTTAACTGTAAAAGGCGGGTCTGAGATTTTGTAAGCTTTGATGATGAATCAACTGGCCACTTGCTCCACTGCTATAAACCTCACTAAGGTCTGATTCTTAAGGTTCAATTTGTCCTCCTTCCCCAATGTGTTTCTCTTATTTTGGGGAATCACTGGTCTGCAAAAAGCACTGGCTAAATCAATTTTATGATACCACCTGAAAATCTTATTCATAGCTCAAGAAATGCAAATGGATCACAACAGGCTTAGTGGAAACCATTTTTTTTCACTCCCCAAGATTTCAGTCTTTTTGAGACGCTGGTAAAGAGAATTTCACTGTTCACTCTTTTCTCAATAGAAATAACTAGAAAAAAGATTTGAATATGAAAAGCATAACATAATAGTGGAGATTCAGGGAGCTCTGGTGGCCTAGCGGCAAGAAGATGCACTGCAATCCCAGAGGTATAAGGTTCAAATCCACCAGATGCTCTGCTGGAGAAGGAGGGGCAATCTCCTCCTGTACCAGTCAGATCTGATTTGACGGTACACTCACACACACAAAAAATAATTAAAAAAAAATAGTGGAAGTTCTCTCTTCTCTCTCTCTCCTGTTTGCTCTTCACAAACCTCTCTCCTTTCCACCACCCTTCCATATTAGACAGAATGAAGGGGGGGGGAGAATAATTGGTCACCATTTTTGCAATTATTCAAACAGATTTCTGTGGATCACAAGTAACTCCCTTACACCCCCATGCTCAAGGAGCACCCTCTTTGTGGTACCTGAACGCTCACTGACAGTGTTCAGTAATGTGGCTCAAGGACCACTGTCACGTTTGACAAGCTGAGTCCTGCAATACAGCACAGATCCCCGGTCCCATTGTTTCCACCCCCATGTGACAAGGCCAGGGGCAACCTGCTCCACCACATTTTGGCATGACAGAACGGAACTTCCTAACTGTAGATCCCTCGGGCTCTTGGGGGGGGGGAAGGGGGGAAGGGGGGGCAATGTCAACAACCTCTGTGAAAAACCACTGTGATGGTTTCTCTTTATGTTGAAACCTGCGACTTGAAAACAACAAAGGGATGTTACAAACATAGTTTGAACAATGGCGAGATTAACTGCAGGGCTCCTTGAGAGAAATACTTTGAGGAATGACTACTGTCACTTGGAAATATCACAAGGTCTAGTTAGTATTCAGAAAAGTCCCATTCTTTCTCTCCCATGTTTTAGATAGCAGGGGTCACCTCCTCCTTCTCTTGGGGTCACTGATAAGATGTCCAGGGCATGACTAGATCCGAACCAGCACGGAGTTTCCATTTCACTGTTTTCCATTTGATCAACCTTCCATCTAATTGACACAGCAGGTTCCCATGGAGGAATCAGCTGGGGGGGGGTTAGCACGGCACACAGTGTACAGCAAGAATATATATACACTGCTCAAGTTCAGGGTCTACCAGGGTCACGGTCATGAACTTTCCTGAGCCTAAAACACTTGGTCCTTCTATGGACTTAAGAAACTGCACAGTTATTCTTTGTGGTGTAAACATTCTCACAAAGGTTGAAAAAAGTTTGTAAAGTTCTGCAGGGAACGCTGGCAAAAATAGGGTCCAACATGTCCGTATTATCTTCCACATCCCTGGCACAAGGCCAGCCTATAGGGGACCTTCGATAAATACCCACTGGACATGCTGGAAGCAAGAAAAGAGCAAATGAGCCATCACAGGCTCTCTGGCTGCTTGACACTCCCCGACTGATCTCATTTGAAGACTAACCTGATCAGTGGGGGACCGGCAGGCAATATAATTGCAAGTGGGGCATTTCTGAGCAAAGCAAATGAATAGCAAATGATAAGTGCAGCTCTATTAACTTGTCTATGGACAGCGCTTAACCACAGAACTGAGAAAGGAGTTAGGATCCAGCGGCCAGAGCCTCACTGTATTTTGTTATGATTGTTTTTCTCATTTCAGAAGAGCAGTGGTTCCTTAATTAGAATGTCCCTGGCACCCTGTCACAGGACCCAGGAGGGCTTTACACAAGTGTCTTCTCTTTAAAAAGAATAATAAAAAAAAAAAAGGATGTCACTCTGATTGTACCATAAACTGTGGCTCTTCGTTAAGGAAGGGTCTCTGGGGCCAATGAAGTGAGAGGATGAGAAGCTCCCCCCGCATTCTTAGCCAGTCCTTGGATCTGAAGAAGAGAGCTCGAGAAAGCACACTCTCTCGTTGGCCCCTTTGTGGGCCCAAAGCAGCCGTTAGGGAGCCTGGTGCTCCTGGATTATGCACGAAACAAACCAAGGTTTGAACCACAGAAGTGCTGGAGTGCTCCACTGGGCCTCCTTTGTCTGGAGGATGGAATCATTCCTCGGTTCCCCTTTTCACCACTGCTCCCCACCCCCAGCTCCTTCCCCTCTTCCAATTCATTCTTTAAGAATTTATCCTGCTGCCTCTTTAACTCAGCATGTGTCTGGGCAGATGTCCAAAAACTCTCCCTTCAGCCAGGACAACAACAGGAACAGGGGGAAAGAAAGCCTCCACTTTAATGCAGTCCTCCCTGCTCTTGCAGGCTCTCCCTTCTCTCCCCAGGCTTTGAACAGCTCATGATTGATAATGTCCTCCTCTCTCTCACCCTGGACTCCACAGGCCTTTCTATTGGACAACACTGCCTCTGTGAGGTGACCCGGGAGCCCAGCCACTGGGCCCTGGGACCCCCTTGGGGGCTTTTGAGACAGGAAAAAAGAAAGGCCAACAAGGGGCCCTTGATGGGGACAGGCCCAACAGGTACAAAGCCATCGGGAGACTGAATGGCAGACTCTTTGTGCTCTGGCCAGAAACAGGCAGCACGAGGAGAGGCAGGGGATGTGAGGGAGGGGTGGCGAGGGGGTGCATGGGACTTTCCATACCTTCTAGCCAGTCTTTTATTTCTGTCTAAGAAAGCAACTGGGGAGCCAATCCAGAGCACCACGTGCAGTCCTAACAGTGAAAGTGTGACAACAGCTCCATACTCTTCAACTCTGTGGGTTTCCCTTCACTCTACTTGAGCAAAGAGATCACATTTTCCCTTGTATTTACTTACAGAAAGATTCAGCCAACATTTATGAATCACTAAATTCCAGGTACTACTTCAGCCACTTGTTTTGGTGGGATTTGAACTTAATTCTTTAAAGATCAAGGCAGACACTCGGTATCACACGTGAGGAAACGGAGGCACAGAGGAATTAATTCATTCGTCTTGGATCCCATCGCCTCAGCACAGCAGGGCCATGAGCTGAGTTTACGGCCTGGGAGTGCAAGGACCATAGTGTTTCCACTGGCTGTGCTGCTCCCCGGCGCCTTGACAAATGAGAGTGATTGAATGAAGGGCCGGCGAGCAAAGGCAGCAACATCACCGTTATTATTTCTATTATTACAATTGTGACTATTCACATCATCCAGGAAATCGAAATCAAGAAACCTTCATCATCCAGGAAATTATTTTTCTCCTTTTCCCTCACGACCGTCTTGGGACAAATGGGTGAAATGAGGGTTGCCCCGAAGTTACTGAACCATATTATCTCATTCGACTTTGGAAATGTTTCCTTGGATTTCCCATTTAACCTTCTATCCCCTGTATTTCATGAAGGTCAGTTTGAAAGCCATCTGCTTGATTAGTGCTGCTTTTCTTTTCCAAAACGGGACTTGAAAAATATTGTCTCCCACATAAGAGGCAATTCTTTTTTAAAGAGAAATTCTGGGGGAAAAAATCAAAACAAACCCAAACCCCAAAATAGTAAATCTACACTTTATTTTAAAAATGGAAAAGTAACATATAAGATTTCCCCTTTTTTACTTCTTAATTCTAAGCAAATTTATAACCCAAGTGCATTTCTATGGTGAATGATCACAATGCGACAGTCTTGGTCCTGTTACCTTTTTTTCTGCCTTCTTTTGCATCTACTCTTTAAAGTAGGTGTTATATCTATAAAAAAAAAAAAAAACAAGAAACAAAACACAAATAAAAGCAGCATCACCTTGGCCTTCTAGCCAAAGAAAACTACTGGTGACTCTGTAGAACGGAGCAGGATTGTCCATCATGTTTCCAAGGTGCTAATCTTTACAGAAGCAACCTGGCACCTCTCTTCCTGTGGAGTGGCTGGTGGGTTTGAACACTTGACTTTTATAGTTAGCAGTGATTAACCACTGCACTATCACGGCCCCTACGATGCTAACATACTTGTCAAATTCCTCTGGAAACAAAAATTAGAACTCTCTGATAACTCAGAAACCAATGTAGGTCTCTACCTTGGGCTAATTCTGGAGCCTGGAAGTAGGTATCTTACCTCAATGGCCTCACCAGGAGATAGAGCAAAGTAAGACAAAGTAAGCTCTGTAGGCAAGGTCCAGTCTGTGAGACTTAAGGAAGGACTTGCTGGAGAGGTCTGTAGCCCTCTCCCAGGCAAATGCTAGGAAGCAGTAAAAACCATACAAGACAAGAGCAGGAGCCATTGTCCACAGCTACAGCAAGACCAAGAGGACTCTCTGCCTCTCGATTTCCTTGCGTAGGGACGCCCCATCCCTTCACTATTTCCCATAACTGTTGTCGCGGTCACCCTCCACTAAGTCTCTTCTTATGAGTTCTGACAGGAACTGGTGTTGTTGATGTATGTTGCTGAGACAATGCCAACTCACAGTGACCCCAGAGTATGGAAAGAACTGTCTTAGAATGTCTTCTCAGCTGTAGTAGCAACAGAAGCAGCTCTCCAAGTCTTTCTCGACGGAGCTTCTGGTGGGTTTGAACTGTCCACCTGTCTATTAGCAGCTAAGTGTGGAACCATAGGCATCCCTCCTGGGAGCACATGAGCAGATGCCAGGACAGGGAGGATCAGACTCAAGAAGTGAACCGAGTTCAAAGCAGCAGGATGTATGTTGGGTTGTGGCAGGGCCAGGCAGGGGCTGGGATTTGAGGCACTGGGAAACTTTGGAGGAGAGTCAAGGAGCAGGAGGGCACTGTGGTCCCTCTGCCCTCACCTCCTAAGGTCCTATAACCGTTCTCAACATTCAGGCGGGGTGGAAGGTGGAGTCTGGGGGGAGGATGAGTAATGCCTCCTGTTGGGACACTGGGGAGTCACCTTCCCAGTCACTTGGGATCATTGCCATCGTTACTGTAAAGCCTTGGTGTTTATACACTGAGGAGTCATCAAACATTGTTTTCTTTTACAGCCAACTAATCTCATAATCTACGTACTCTTAACTCCACTGCTCACCTCTGCTACCAATGCTAAGCAGTATGATTAGGGTGGAGAAAGAGAAATAATTCTTCATCTGTGAATCAAGAGAAGTCGTCTGGAAGATGATCTTCAGCTCTCAGGGGTCCTGCTCCCTTCCTCAACTTTAATCCTTTGACTGATAAAAAGTCTATCTCTATTTTCATCTTCACAAAGCCAACCCTGGTCTCAAAAGCAGAGTCTGAATCCCACAACATGGACAAATACTCTATTATCTCACTTATCTGAATTGAGCAAATACCCCAAAACCCAAGATTATTCATGGTGAGCAGATGTGGGAGGGAGGGGAGATGGGAGGCTGTCTGGGTAACAGCGAGTTTATGTTCATGAGGGTGGGGTGTTAGGGGTGAAGATAATGGTGGAACAGCGTGAGAATGTCATTATTGTAAGTATGGAAACTGTGTTGGTAGATGCTTTCATGTATATATATGCAGTGATCAGAATTTCAAAAATGAAAGCATGAAAGAGAAACAAAGGACTTGATTTGCAGCATGGTTTCAGCTTCCTAGACCTGAGGATGACTCTTAGGCAGAGCTGCATCCTTTTGCAGGTTTGAGAATGTTCTAGAATGCCTTGTTGTCAATCCATGCTACATAAGACTACAACTTCTAGGCCACAATAGACCTGAGTCCTTACCATAGAACAAATACTCTCAGTACCAAATGACAGAACGGGGCAAAAATATGTCATCTATGGCCCATAGAATAAAAAGTGGCCTTCATTTATTTACTTTCTTCTAATATAACTGCATTTTGCTAGAATTCAGAGAGAGAGAGAGAGAGAGAGAGAGAGAGGGAGGGAGCTATCGTTTTTTGTTTGGTTTGGTATTCTACCCCAGAGAGATGAAAGCATGCATCATTTTCATTAATATTACCTGTAAGAAAACAAACTCAGGGATATTTATTTTCTTTTAGCCTGTTAAACACTAACAGCTTTCAAGTAACCAGTATCTACACCAGGATTTAAAGTATGCCTGATATTGTGTGTAAGTAGCAATTTATTCTAATGAATAACCCATAAGGAACTAGGCAACGGGAAATTCTCTTTCATTTCTACTCCCAAACTGGAAGCAATTGTTCACTTGGCAACTTGAGGCTCATACGCATAAATGTACTTGTGTGCACAGAGGTGGAGGCACCCCAATTAGAAGTTTAGATTCTTAAGAGGTGAGCAGCCATGGTTGACACACGCTACCCCTAAAAAAAGGTTGTTTTGTCCGGAAGCCACTATAGGCTGTAAGTCTGCACACCGCCATGATGTCTTCAGTCAATCAGCGGCCTCCTCAAACATATCAACAGCTTGCCTGAGTGGAAAAACGTCAAAGGAAGCCGGGGGTCATGAAAAGAGATGGTGGTGTGGTGCTGAAAGCATTCGGCCATTACATCCTTCAAACTCACCGCCTGCTCCTCATTAGAAAGAGGAGGGAGTAAGGTTCGTGTCAAGATTTACAGGCTGGCCAAGCCTACAGGGGACAATTCTACTCTGTCCTTTTGGATGGCCATAAGTATTCAGGGTTTTCTATTCAATCGCGTTCTGCTGGGGACTTGCTAGCTGGTGGTTTGGGAGCTGTGATGATGTAGCCTGAAGTAGTTGTGCTGCTCAAGTCTCCAGTGGTGTGAATCCACCAGGTCTTCGTTGGAAGAAAGACAGAAGAGACTCCTCTAGTTATGATGAACACCCTCAGAAACCTGACGGTGGGTCACTGTGGTTCCACACCAACAAAGAAAGCATTGAGTGAGCAAATGAGAAAGTCAGAGGTTAAGGATCAACTCTCACTGTTTTCAGAAGGGAAACTGAGTTGACGCCTATTCATATGCAGAGACTACTAGGTGACTCTCACTCTCAGTGTCCTGCCTTGAAGGAGTCCAGGCTAGAAGAGCCTTGAGTTTTAAGTAATTCTCTCCATATTCCTGAAAAGGACAGAGCTCCTCAGTCAAGCTAGAGGGACACCAACGCAGAACACAAGCCTTCTCCCTTCGTCATTGATGCGCTGCATGTCCCACCAGAGACTATTCCATTCCACACTGCAAAAGACCCTGCTGTGGTAATAATACACTCATTCAGTCACAAACACCTACAAAGGTGATTGAACACCTACAAAGAAGCCAAAGAAACCAAGGAGGAAGCAGCTGGACCCTCATCAGCACAGAAAGCTGTCCACTGGATTGCAGCTCCAAGGAACTCCAGTCTCCAGCACCTTTCTGCTCTACAGAGCCATGCCACGTGATGTGTTACCACTGACATGGGATGACCCTCCCCAAAGCAAATGCCCCTAGACCAAGACAGCATACATCCAAGGCCCCAGAGAGACCAGCGAGACCTTCGCCCTTGCCCAATAGCTCTGACACAGGGAATTCTTGTGAACCGAAACCTGCATCTAGTCATTTGCACCCACATTCTTGGGTGGCTTCCTTCACTGAAGTGACTAGTACTGATACAACAGTGCTACCCACATGTAATTACATTTGGCTGTGCATCAGGAACAGGGAAATGGGGATTCCAAGTCTTTGGAGGAAACAGGGAGAAGGAAGACAGGTATATAAGCGGGAAAAGTGATATAAGATCAATGTTTGGGATTCACCCCAATATCTCAGGATGGTTAAGTGTCCAAAGCTCACAGGGCCAGTTGCAGGGAAGGGAGTAAATGTTACACCCAGAGGAGGAAGGGACCTTGACAATGATCTCAATATTCTATTTTGACAGAACATTCTATGCCAAGGAAATATTATGCGTGAATGCACTGTTGTGTACCACTGAGTTGGAACTCACCACACCCTTCAGCAGTTTTTCAGAGTCCGTTAATTACATGGGAGGAGAGTGCCCATCCTTCTCCTCAGTGGAGCAGCTGGTGGATTCGAATCACGTGCCTTCAGGACTGTAGCACAGCTTCTTGCCACTAGGCCACCAGAGCTCCCTGAACGAATGCATGAAGGCATAAAACCCAAACAACCCACTTGCATTGAGGAGATGTCGGCTCAAAACAAGTCTCTGTTGAGTTTCTGAGGCTTTGAAACCTTTCAGGAGGAAACAATCTGTCTTTCCCCCATGACGAAGTTGGTAGATTGGAACAACTAAACTTTTGGGTAGCAGTTCAACACGTTACACACTATTTTACAGAAGCACAAAGGCAAAAATGTGTGAGGAAATTCAGGAGGCTGATGCAACCACAGGGAGCCCCTGGCTGGTGCAGCTGGGACAGAATTAAACTGGGTCAACATTATTAGAGATTGGCAGTTTGAGTTCACTTAGAGGTTCCTTGGAAGAAAAACCTGGCAATCTATCAAATAATCTGCTATTGAGTACTTATGGAGTGCAATTCTACTCTGACACACACAGGGCGATCATGAACTGGAATCAATTGTTTGATAAGTAGTGACTAGTTGGATTTGATCATAATGGGTAAGGAATGAAAAATTAAGTCAGGCTGTAAGGAGCCTTCATTCTGTCTTTAAGAGTATGACAGTTTTTGTTATTGTTATTATGTTGGGGGTTGGTTTTTTGTTTGTTTTCTGGTTTGTATTGTTTTGTTTTGTGAGAGGCAGCCAGAAGAAACTTTGAAGGAACATCTGGCTAGGAGATGGAAGCGGAAGAGTTGATGTCCTAAGTTCATATATGAAAAATATTGTGCATATTATGCCTGAGGTGATTTGACAAGTCAGATCGGGAATGATAGCATGCCTACCACCGGTGCATGCTGCTTTCTTCTAACACATGCTGTTTTCACCATCACAACCATAGTGTTGTGGGAAGCAATCCATCTCTTTGGGCATCTAACGGGAAGTAGAAGAATTAATTACCAATATGCAACTGCAATCCTCTGATTTTGATAAAAAGAAATGTTACTTTGATGCTTCAGAAGTTACTCTGTTCAGATTTCCACCCTTGCTACCCTATAAAGTGCTAAAAGAGCATGGATGTCAGTATAAAGTCTAGGGAGCATTTGATGCAAGCCATGATCTTTTAAAATGCTTCCTAACTACCTAAATTAAGGAAGCAATGGAAGCTTAGTGGTAAGGAGTTGGGCTGCCAGCCCAAAGGCAGATAGTTCAAATCCACCAGCCACTTCATGGGAGAAAGGCAGGCAACCTTCTCCCATGTGATTTACAGCCTTTTGACAGCCCTTGAAAAGCGTGCTGTGGGTGACGTGGAATGGGGTGTGTGGAGAGAGCAGGGCTGCACCATTCCCCACACCTACCCACTAAGATGTTTCCTGCAGTATCTTGTAAGGAGGGGAAGGAGCTAGAATCTTAACCTCTGAGCCCCCAGCCCACTATTCAGAAATGCCAGGCTCGGGACAGAGACATACAGGAGCCTGATTCCAAAGTCGCAGAGCAACTTAGAGGATGAGTAGGTGTCAGAACTATTATAGCCACGCTCTCAGAAACAGTAAAATACTAGCCTTAATTAGCAGGGGAGTGAGGCCATCAATACATCACTACTAGGACATTTTCTCAATCTCAACTACTTCATGTGAACGAGCAAGAAGCGAAAGCCCAAATGGGAAAACCACTAGGTTCCAGAACCAAGACCCAGCCGCACAGCAGTGCGTCTGCCACGTGGCGCCCCGGTGGTAGGTGGTGGCTCCAAGCCCAGCCTCGGCTGCCCTGGTGAGGAATGTCTTCCTGCTGAGCTGACCAGAGAGCCCCCAGCGCCTGCTGCCTCTCCCCCAGTCAACCAGCCAGACTCCTAAGCAGTTCGGCCATCAGGCCTAGTGCAGCCTGCAGTGCCTGCTGGTGCCACCAACAAACAGCAAGTGACAAGAGCAGCAAGGGCACCACTGCTTGTAAAACAGTGACCCCTGTGTCACCTAAAGTGGCTATGGGTCTTCACCTTTTGCTGCTGCTCAGAAGTCATTCCAATTGCCTTGTCTTCAGGGACGTATGTGTAGACCTGTAGTGAAGAGACACAGAAGAAACACTCTTTATGGGAATTCTTCATGCCCCGTGTGCTGTCTGCTGGTTGAACCTTAACCTGAGGACCGCATTATTATGCAAACCAGAGCAGGCCGAGGCTGTCACCCCACGTATACCTCGGGCTAGTCTCAGTTCTGCTGCCAGCGAAGGGTTCTTGACCAGGCAAGTGGCCTCTCAGGACCTCTGTGTCCTGGACTCTAATACAGGGTCACGCTCTGTCACCATTCAGGAGGTTGTGAGGATTCTGTTTGCAATCTCACCTCCTTCCTGAAATGTTTTTGTGTTAGTTTGTTAAAAAGAAAAGTGCTTATCTGCTATCCTGAGTTTTTACTCGAAAGAAAAGATGCGAAGTTCTTGAGGGATGGATGTGAAGGATAGTACCATGGCCATTCTCTGGGCCGACAAAACGGCAGGTATGCCTTCAGCATGCTGATGGGAGAAGGAAAGAAGCTGGGCTGTTGCTGGCGCCTGATGCCACGGCTGGAAAGGAAACCAAGGGGTCCCACAGCACTTAAGAAATGGCGCTTCCCCACCAGTCCAGAAGAGAAAGTGAACTCTATCCTCATTCGCATGGATCTGTCTTAAGGATAATTTCAAGACAATAAAAAGCTACGTACAAGGTTGCTCAGCTGCCTGCAAAAATCCAATAGGAGCTCATGAACGGAAATGTTGTCTAGAAACTCAATAAAGTCTAATTTGGTCATTAAAATCTCTAAGGAAACAGAGGGATCATATTTGTGGTCATATCAACTAAAAACAGAGAAGGACTGGTGAGAACATGGTAGTGTTTTTTCAGAGAGACAGCAACTGCCCACAGTCCTCTTACGAGAAGGCGTGTGTGCTTCTGGAAAGAAGTCTCAAATTGTCTTTACAAACATTTGGGTAAGAAGAACCCATATCAAAGAAATAATAATCTCTGCCCATGAGCTCTCTGGAAGTCCCCTTTAACTTTGTAAGGGGTAGGCAGAATTGATGCCTTTGAGTTGTGCTGCTAGAGAAAAGTCTTGAACATACCAGGGACCACCAAGAGAACAAATAGTTCTGTCTCGGAGAGGGCTAAACCAAGTTTCTCCTTGGAGGCTACAATTTTGAAGCTCTGTCTCACATATTTTGGGCACATGGCCAGGAGGGACTGATCAATGGAGAAGGACATCATGCTCAGAAGGGTGGAGGGATGACACAGGAGAGGACAACCCTGGATGAGATGGATTGACCCAGTAACTGAGGAAATGGGGTACATGTGCCAGAGACAGTGAGACTGGCTCAGGACAGGGCCTGCTTCAGAGCTGTTACACATAGGGTCGCTGTGAGTGGCAAGTGACTCAAAGGCATACCACCACCACAACCACCACCACAACAACAAGGTATGATTTCAATATTGGGGGTCAGTGAGTTGAAGGATTAAATAAAGCCCATAAAAGACCCCTTGTGCCCTTGACAGTCTTTGCCCACGACCCTAGAGGCTATCCTCACAGGTTTAAACCAAAGGAGAAATGCATTCAAGTAGCGAGTTCAATCAGTTGGAAGTGCTGGGGGTTCCAAGCTGGCTGACCTTGGCCAAAGTCACTTCCCAACTGGGGCCTCATTTCCTCATCTGCAAAACAAGGCGGGTGAGATCAGCGGACTCTGAAGTCCTGCTTTCTTTAAGGTTCAGTAATTTTTATGATCCTCTGAATCTCCACCAGAATAAATTCCTTTCTACAGGTGAACAACTCTGTCATGAGGCATCCCTCTGATAAAAAAAAGAGAATTTAACTCCTCTAAAAGCAAAGGATATGGAGTTTGACAGGCAAAGGTTGGAATCCTCAATGGCTACTCTTTTAGGAAATCATTTAGTCTTGCTGTGAAGGAAAATGTGATGTAATCAATCATTTAGAAAACTTAACACTGATGTTGAATGGCCGAAAATACTGATTTGAAACAATATTCGTGTGAAAAAGAATGTACGCGAGCTTTTAAATAAACCAATAAATATATAATAAAATTTTTATTTTAAAAAAACCACAATATTTATGCTCTACTGTAAATGTGCAACAAAACATACGTCCTATGTCTAACTTGGCTATTCTTAGAAGATCTTAAAAAAACTCTGAAAGGTCACACACTTCAAAGGATTGTATGCGTCAGATTTTAAGACCTGTCTATCTCAGTTCATATAACCAAATTTCTCATTACTCTGGTAATGACACGATATTATCTTTAAAGAATGATTACAGTGTACACAGTTCTACAGAGAGAGTTCATAAGAGATTCTGAAGAGTGTTCCCCATCACCTTGCTCTCCCTACACAGGCCCAACTCTCAAATACAACACACGTTAGCTGGCTAGAGTCTTGCCTGAGGTCCACATTACTGCTACTAAGAGTTGTTGTTGAGTCAGCTTTCATGGCAATCCCATGGAAAATGGGACAAAACATTGCCAAGTCCTATGCTACCATAAAAATCATTGCTATGTTCCAATCCATTGTTGTGACCGCTATATACTCTGAATGCCTTTCAACTTTAGGAATCAACTTCCAGCACCAGATCAGAAAAGATTTGCTTGTGATCCACAAGGTGGCTAGTTCTGTCTCAGCTGGAAAGCTCTGCTGAAACCTGTCTACCAGGGTGACGATGCCTGTGTTTATAATACCAACAGCATAAACATCCAGCCTCATAGCAACACGTACGTCAACACAGGACAACAACGTGGTGACCAGGTGGTCGGGTGCTGTGTTACAGTGGTCTAACAGGCAAAGATGTAGACTGGACGTTCTAGTTCTGCCTGGTGTTTATTTTATTATGTGACCTTAGGAAAGTCACTTGCCTAGATTGGCCTGTCGTCATATCACAAGGGGGCTGGTATGAAGCATATTTCTGGCTCCAGCCTTGAAACACAATGGCACTCTGTTAACAAGCTGCACTTAAGTAAAGTTTCCGATAAAAAGCTCTTGGCTCTACACTAATCCCCTCATCAGGTTATTTGGATCCATGGTCTATTGGTTTCTCTTCAGTGGAGAGCTGGGCACAGGCCTCTTTCCAGCCAACAGCAGAAACTCATAGTAAGAGGCTGGAGGGCGCTGGGTGCTCTCTGGATTTAACCCAGGGGTGAGATTAGCATCTAAGGAGCCCACCAAGATCACCAATTCCCCTTATCTGTGACTGCTTTCCATAAGGTACACTTTTCAATTAAGAGTAAAGGCACCTGGTACTCCATATCAGGTAGAAATATAAAGACGTCATGGAGAGAATGCAGGGCCAGAATGTGACAAATTTGAAAGATATTTGTGTGTGTGTGTGTGTGTGTGTGTGTGTGTGTGTGCGCGCGCGCACGCGTGTGTGTTTGCTTGTGTATGTGTGTGTGCATACACACACGTGTGTTAAGTATATGTACTTCTTGACTGAAAGAGAATCAGGCAAACAATCATTTGGAGAAGAGGACCCTGTGGGGGCAGTGAGCTATGGTGGCTTATCCCACCCAGACTAGCTCGCACAGGATGCAAGAGTGGCATTCATTCCAACAGGCAGTGAGAGTCCTCCACGGGGAAGCTGTCCTCGTTCACAGATACCTAACATTCTAGAAGGGACTTCTGCAGGCCTGGCTTAGTCAGTGGGCATTCGTGGGAAGTGTCGCTCCTAGAACAGCAGGCAAGGAGGTGTCACCGAGAGACAAAACTCACCACTTGCCTGTCCCAGAGTCTGGACAGCCCTCCCTAGGGCCCCCTCCCCACCTTCTCCCCTCAGCCAGCTGCCAACCCCTCTGTCTCCTTCCAAGATCTGCTTCCCAACTGCCCCTCCAGGCTGGCCCCGTGATCCCTTCTCAGTATTTGCATTGTGGCCCTGGCTTGCACCCCTCAGTGGTCTGGCATCCCCCTCCCACCCATTAACAGGTTCCCAGGCAGATGATGCCACAGAATGAAAAAGGCTATTGGAGGGGGTCACCCCCACCCCCTGACGGCTGGCTCGGGCTTTTGTAGGAAGCGCCCTGGGAGCCCCCCTCCCACTTCCCCCCAGGCCTCCTTTTCTCGTCTGCTGTCCCTGGGTTCCCAGGCCCTTTCTACCGATTCTCTAATTTGTTTATTGATTGGAGGACTCAAATCACTTTTATTCAACAAAAAGAAACAGATTGGTATTATGGGGACTCATTCATTGGGAATCAGGAAACCTATATGACAAAGTTAGGACATCAAGGTAGGGGGGGTCCTCCAAGGTCCCCCCCTTTCAAAGTCCATACTTCATAAAAATGGAGACGCAGGACCCAGAGCGGCAGCAGTCCCTGCCACTAGGCCTCTGTGTTTGCAGAGTGTCACCTGGCCGAGGCTCAGTTTCCTCACCCGTCTGGCAACACAAACCATCTGTATCACATGTGAAGACAATGCTGAAGATTGGCAATGTGCTGGCTGACTAAAGCGATAAACGGACAAGCCTGGCTCCATCCCAGCACCAACACATGCTTATATCGTTCATCCACTTATCTCACGGGCAACCAGGACAACAAAACAAGGCACAAACAGAAGCGTCACATGTACTCAGTTGACACAGGTATATTAAACAGTGATTGGTGGCTACTCTAAGGTGGTGTCTAGTCCGTTCTGACTATTGAAGACCCATTGTACAGACAGTTGAAAAGATTTTCATGGTCAGTCTAACTCAGAATCAGCCCAAATGGCTGATTTTCCAGCTAAGAGTTGAATACTTAACCTGTATCACCCAGGATTATTAATTGTATTAAAAAGTAGCACCAATCACCTTTTGTGGATCCCTAACCCTAAATGGTCTGAATAAACAGCATCAATAGGGAAGCTTGAGAGACTTGTGTTTCATCTGATAATCTAATGTCACAGCCCATTTCTTCCTTGTCTCTACACTACAGACACAAGCCCTTACTTAAACTATTCCTCTTCAAGTCCTACCCAGAGCGTAAAGTTTCATTCAAAACCAAGCTCTCATCCAAGAGGTACACGGTTCAAATCCACCAGATGCTCTGTTGGAGAAGGAGGGACAATTTCCTCCTGTACCAGTCAGATCTGATTTGACGGTACATGCACAAAAAATAATAAGAAAATAAAATTTAAAAAATAAACCAAGCTCCCCTCACCCTGCCCCCGCTGCAGGTAGCTCCCCCATCACCGAGCCCTGTAGCTCTAATGGGTTAAGCACACACTCAACAGCTACATTAAATGCAGCCTGACCTTGTTTCCTCCTCAGAGAGCAATGAAGCTTCATGATTAGAGCTGCATCTTCCATTTTTACCCACAGTACCTGACACAGACTGGGCACGTAGTATGAACTTCATAAATGTCAGCTGTGGAGTTTCAGAATGGGTGTGACAACATGACCACGTGTAACTCTTAATCCTGAGCACAGTGTGTGTCACACCTGACAGCTCTGCTTTTTCCCACCTAAGCAAAAGGTCTGCTGTATGAGTCAGAATTACCTGCCTAACCATGTGTTTGATGCCAGAGGCCTGGGATATAACCCAACACGTTGTTGTTGTTGTACCATCAAGTCGGGACTGACCCAAAGCTCCAGCGGATGGATATTAAGAAGCAGTTAATCGCACAGGATGACTGTCCATCCTCCTTCCAAGGAGCAGCTGGTGGATTCGAACCACGTGCCTCCAGGATTGTAGTGCAGCTTCTTAATCACTAGATTTCAAATTGACATTAAGTAGAGCTAAAGAGGATTTAGTGACCCTAAATTCCAAACCTCATGTCCTCAGCTATCACCACCCACCTGTGCTCATGCTAGTTCACCCACCAGGAAGGTCTCTTACCAAATCTAATTATGAAATGCAACTCAACACTTAAGAACCTGTTCCCATTCCAACTCCCCAGACTATATCAGTAAAGCAACCTTGCATCTCCTCTCTGAAGTCCTAAATATCTTTGATTATTACACAGATCTCTAGTGTTAAAGAACTACATATATAGCTCACTAATCAAACATTTTATTATGCAGAAAGGGAGTTTTATTTAGTCTCTGCTTACCACTGAAGTCCGGGTTCCTGAGCCACCTAGAATGTATCATCAGATAAACAGTATCTTTTCTTTACTGGTTCTGAGCATGTAAGAAATTCTGCATCACTTCTGCCTTATGTAGTGAAACACATCAAACTTCAAGGAACTGTACGCATTTGATCTGCCCCTTAGAGACAATGCTTTTATCAAACATTTTGCCTGATTTCTTTCCAGCAACCACATGCACCAATCTCCACTTTCACCACGACCATCCCCTCAAGCCTGCAGAGAAAGAACAGCTGGCACTTTTCTCCCTCGTCTCCTCTGTCCGGCAGAACAGTGGAAGACTCGGCTGCATTGTATCAGAGCTTTGCCTCACATTAACCTCTCCTTCCAGAACCAAGCTGCAAAAGGAGGGTCGACTCCAAGATCTGCGCCACAAGGGGAGATGAAGTGAGGTTAAGGCATGAAGGAGAACGAAGGGAAGAGAACGAAGTCCTGGGACGGGTATCAGGATGAGCCCTCACCCGTCCCACGCTCAGTAACTCCGGGTGATGAAGTTTTCTTTTGCTTTTTAAGCTGCTGTTTGCTTTGTCTCCTTGGAGATAATAAAATGACGGTCCAGCTTTGGCCTCATCCTTCAGACTTTCATCATCACCCAAGCTAATAAGAGCTGCTCCCTGTAAGCTCCTGTGTTGTTGCTGTTGTTGTCCCATCGAGTCAGAACCTACTCGAGGTTGGCCCTCCAGCAGGTCAGTTTGATCCCATGGCAGGACAATGTCCATCTTTCTCCCACAGAGCAGCTGGTGGATTTGAACCACCTGCAGCTCCTTACCACCAGGCCACCAGAGCTCCCTAGGCCTCTAGGAGAAGCAGGGATTCCCTTTTTCTTCTTCAAAAACACTGCAAGCTTATTGCAGTTGAATCAGAATGGACTCACAGGTATCCCCCAGTGTGTTTTCTGAGGAGACTGAGCAGCCACTGGTGGGTCTGGGTCAGTGGCATGGCTCTCTAGGGACGACGGCCATCAGAACTCCTCTCCCGCCTCTTAAATGTACAAGGAAATGGGAACTTTACGAATGTCTGTTCTTGATCACTCAACATCTTTTGGTGAGTGATGGTGGAGTCAACCTCAAGTCTGGTCTGAGGGATTCTAAAGCCACTTTCCTCTTCCTTTATTCTGCAGTCAAATGCCCCCCCCCCCGCCCCTTTCCCATCTAGAGAGTTTATCAAGCACATCATCATTTTTCTCCTTGATTACACTTCACTCTCTTGAATGTTCTAACTTTAGGTGAAAAGCTTGCTTCTCTAATGGAAGATAAACCCCCTGAGGGCAGAGAAAGGATCATATTCTGTAACCTTCTATAGGTCATTCAGCGTGTTGTCTATAAGGCAGGTTCTTGACATTTTTAAAGCACACTGGCCATTCAAACAAGCTCGGAGTAGCTTCTAGAAGACCTCTTCTCCTTTGGGGTATAATCCTATAACCTACATCCTCGATAGACCTGTTTGTTATCAGGCTTCCAAATTAGTTTGAGATTCCTAGAGGGCAAGGACCATCAAACATCGTTACCCAGTTTATCTATAGAACTTGCAAGTGTTCACAAGATTCGTTGTAGTTATTGAATCACTAAGGGTCAGGGCCATAGGATTGGCCAACAACACTATTAAACCACATCCGCTAACCTGAGAATCGCTGGGGTGTCTATAAGAAACAAAACAAAACAAGCTCTATGTCTACATACGCCTAGAAGCAGATGTGGCCCATTAGATTGCCAGTTCTCAAAGGACCTGCATTTGTGACTTGTCTTGTATCAGTAGGATCCAACACAGTGCCTTCCGTACATTCTAGAAAGACTACCTGTTAGCTGAATAAATTCACTACCAAACACAAGCCGTCGTGATCCCAACGTATGCTCTCTATCCTCAGAAGGCAAAGTTACGTGTGCTTCCCTTTTCAATGACTGGCAAGATCACAGAAATGTAGGATCTGGATTGAGTTTGAAGAGTTCAAGTTTCCCACTTACAGATGGGCATCTCGAGGTCCAAGTTCTCAGTGAAAGCCTCCTACCCCCAACTAGGGTAAGAGACGTGGGCCTGAAATACAAGGCTCTTGGCATCTTTCTTCTCTCTGCCCCGTTCTTGTCTCTCCACAGTGAAGCAGATTCTCCCAGGCAACAGGCAGAATGTCTGGCTTCTTCTGACATTCTACCAGAAGACCCATCAGCAGACCATCTACCAATAGGAATGCTTCAAAGACGATCCAAAAGTACATCATCACTGCTCAGTCTGAGTTTGTACTTGGGAACCATCAGTGCAAAAGGACCCTCAGAGAAGCAGGTGTGGGCATTGTTACAAAGCATCTACAATTCAACATTTTTAGGAAGAAACTATGGACTTGTGCCTCCTTCTGGTCTCACAGCCCAACTCTGTACTCTTATGGAAAATTGATGCTGAGAAGAAATGTGTCACTGACATGACTCCAAAGAGATGGTGTGACCCAGGAGTAATGTCTTAGAATCAATAAGGTGGGCACCGTTCCTGACCTGTGGGGCTTTACATTGAACAAAAGAATGCCTCAGCCGGCTGGACTGTGGCCATCGTTCACCTACAGGGCATCCCTCGGGTCAGAAATACCGGGGAAGAACCCTGGCCTCCAAAGTGTCACATCCCAGCTTATGTTCTGCCTTCAGAAACTTGATTCTCAAGGTGTTGGTGGAAGGCAATTTGAGGTGCAACTGAGGCACACACACCACAGTCACCCGTAAAGAGACAACTGCACCCCAAGTTCCAGGAGGGGAAAATGGTGTGCACCAGGCAAGCCTCTGGAACCCCATACGTGAACACACACACCATGCCAAACTGGTGTACACCTCACACATAGGGATGAAGAGAAGGAAGTGTCCCATTCAGTTGATAAAATAAGTGACTTCACAATGCCTGGAGAGACCTTTCTCTACTGTCTACTGGAGGCCCAAATCTACTTTCTAGAAGGAAGATGTTGTTGTATCATCGAGTCAGAACTGATACATGCCTGCCCTTGCAGTGGCTTTTCAGAGGCAGTAAACCCCGTGTGAGGAGACTGCCCGTCTCTCCCACAGAGCAGCTGGTAGGTGTGAACAGCACAGCTTTGCATCAGCTGTGTGATTCCTTAATGGCGATGGGGCACTAAAAATCCTAACAACAGCCACAGGTGTCCTAGGCGACCTGACTGTTTCTATAAAAACAGCTGAGCTTGACAAAAAAATTAATTTATGCAAACAAATTTATGTGGTTTAAGGAAATCACTGAGCTATCCAGAATCATTTAAGCAGATGTGCACATGGGCGTGTGAGTGTAGTGAGTGTGTATTTTTGTGTGTGAATCTGTGCAGTGTGTGTGTAGTATACGTGTGTAGTGTGTACATGTGCTTGTGTAATACATGCCTGTAGGTATGAGTGTGTGTATGAACATGTGTATACCCTGGAGAACAAAGGCCTCCTCCCGGGGGGCCCACACCACCACCCCTTCCTTCCACTTCTCTGTGCCTCCCACACTGCTGAGCTGCATAAGCCCTGTGGACGGGGAGGGGCAGCTGCTCGGGCCGCCCAGTCAGCCAGCCACTCCTGGGCCTCCTGGAGCTGTTTTCTATAGGGAAAGCGATCAAGCTGTTATTCTCTGGTGAACAAGCCAGCTGTCCGACTCAGAAAAGCCGCCACGCCAGCCTTCAGAGCATGAAAAGCCTCGCCTGAGCCCGCACACGGGCCAGCCGCCCCAGGAGCACCCTGCCTCGCCCACTGCCAGGGGAGCCCGCCTTTGCAGACAAGGAGAAGTGGCAAGTTTGGACCCCCCCCAGGGGACATGGGCTATTGTGTCACTGAATTTCTCCTCCCATTGGGGGTAAAAGAGACAACTCAAAGGCTGCAGGACAACTCTGAATCAGACTGCTTTCTATCCCTTTCTTTAAGTCTGTCAATCTGGTCACAGCATTCACAATGAATTAAAAACCACACAGACAAGATACCAAGGCTGCTGCCTTCAAGTGGATTCCAACTCGCCGTGACATAAGCAATCAGGAGCGTAGGAGTGCTTCACGGTTTCCAAGGTGGGAATATCGATGGACATGGACAACCATATCGTTCTCCCGTGGAACAGCTAGTGGATTCAAATCACTGTTAGCAGCGAGCACTTAATCACTGCAGCCCCAGGGCTCCTTCTCTGGTGAACACTGCTGGTGTTCGGTGCCCTCCAGTTGACCTTGACTTACAGCAACCCTATGACCAACAGATCTGAACCTGATCCCATCCTATGCCATCCTCCCCACATCTGACATACTTGTGCCCATTGTCTAAGTCACTGTGTCAACTGATCGCTCCTTTACTGTCCCTCCATGTTTCCAAGAACAATGTCCTTCTCCTAACAACAAGAGGAATATAAGATGAAGTTTTCCCATCCTTGCTTCCAAGGAGCGTGTTGATTTACACTTTCTCCTGGTTTGCTCTTACCTCTCGCCAACATCACAACTCAAAGGTATTGACTCTCCTTTCATCTTTAGTCACTGTTCAACTTTCAGATGCATAACAAAGAACCGAAAGACTGTGGCTTGGCTCAGGAGCACCTTAGTCTTTAAACTGACACCCTTGCTCTTGCACTTTGGAGAGGTTCCTGACAGAAGATTTTCCCCAGTGTGAAATGCCTTTTGATTTCTTGACTGCTGTTAGTAAGGGTATTAACTGTAGATCCAAGTAAGATGAAATTGTTGACAATTTCAATCTTTTATCCATTTCTCCACATAATTCTTCAATACTGCGTATTGATCCAGTGGTGTCAGTTTTCACTTTCTTGATGTTGAGCTGTAATCTCAATGTAATCTACATTGCTGGCAGCAGTCTTTGATCTTTCACAGAAAAAGCTTCAAATCATTCTCAGTTTTGGCAAGCAAAGTTGTGTCATCTGCATACTGTCCTCTAAGAACCTACATTCCTCTGGTAAACTGTACTTTGCAGCCGGTCAGGAAGAAAGACAGGGTTAAATTATTTCACTGCTGCTTTTGTTGTTATGTGCCATCAAGTTGGAAGTGACGGATAACTGAAATCCAGTGGGTTTTCAGAGGCTGTAAATCCCATAGGAGGATAATACCCATCTTTCTTCCATGGAGCAGCTCATGGGTTTGAATCACCTTTCTTTGGTCTGACAGTGCAACTCTTTAACCATTCGGCCACCAGAGTTCCCTGTTTGGCCATGTGTGGAAAAACAGTCAACCCTGCAAGAAAGCTGCTGCTGTGTTTCTTTGTAGCCAGCACAAATAATCTAGCAACTCATAATTGTATTCCCTGGCATTTCCACTCTTTGGCAGCAGGGACATACATGGAACCAATGTGTGTGCATGCACCTGTGTGTACTCATTTAAACACGGAAACCAGGGTGATGGTTCAGAGAGCGAGGGACCCAGATGACTGAGCCATCCTGTCTGCAGCCTGGAAAAGGCCTTCCAAGACTGTCTTTTCATAAGTAAATGAAATATGTCCTGTTGTCAAAGAATGTTGGACTTGAAGTCTGGTCTACAGCTGTTGCTTGTAAAGAAACCCAAGCAGAATAACCAATGAAATTGTTTTCAGGGTCACAACGTTCAAACCCTGGCTCAGAGTTGTGGGTACTTCCCCTCCTGGAAATCTCCACTTCCCAATTAGAAAAATAAGAAAGATGGACTTTTGCTGGGCCATGGACTCCTTTCAGAAGATTATAAAATTTACAGAAGTTTCCTCAGGAAAAGCACACATTCAACAACTGCACGTGCTATTTGGATAGATTTACTGCCCAAAGCCTCTCCAGACTAAAGACAATTTGGTGCCCAGTGTCCCTTTTGGTTTTCTGAGTGAGGAAATCGGTGCAGGTAGGATTATGCTTCAACTTCTGTTTTCCTCATTCTTTCGACACACAGCTACGGCAAATCTTGAAGTTCGAGAAATCGGCTTCTAATCCAAAGCAGACATGACACAGTAAGAACCGAAAAAAATGTTCTGATTGATGTTTCTAATCCCTCCACCAAACAGCCTCTAATCAGTTCTGACAACAATCCTGTGAGAAGTCTCGAGAATTGGCATTTCCTCCATAACCCAGTTGTTCTGAGGCCTCTCCTAACGCAAACGTTGCTTGAATCTGATCTTGAACAAATATCATAAAAATATCACACAAATACCATAAACAAATACCCTAAAACCATTAGATGCTTATACTCCCTTCATCTTTATAAAGGCCTCCAGTGCACCTCCCAAGAACTACTTATCATTTTTAGTTTAGAAGGTAACTTCTCTGTATCTAGGCCGATGTTCTGATTTAGATGCGTGGTCAGAAAGGAGACCACGTGCCCTTGGTCGAGAAGGTTATATGAGTTCTGCTGCTGTTGTTGTTGTTGTTGCTGCTGTTGTTTACCATCAAGCTGGAATGACTCCTAACTACCCTCCCCCCAGGTTTTCAATGGGAATCAATGGAAAAGGAGGAGGAGATTGCCTATCTTTCTCCCACAGAATAGCTGGTAGGTTTGAACCGTGTGCCTTCAGGACTGCAGCACAGCTTCTTCCCATAATGCCACCAGTCTTCAAATCTTGATTCCCCGACCCGCATCCCCTTTGTTCTTTGCTTGCAGCCTTTTGGAGGAGACTCACAGAGGATAACCAAGAAGGATGGATGTGTGTTGGGAGGAGAGACGAGGTAAGAATAGCTTGTAAAATGAAGACCAGGGTTCCCAGCATATGCCTCCCCCCACCCCTGCCACCTCAATACCCCCATTTTCATTTCCAGCAAATGAAGCATGAAAAGACCCCTTGCAGGAAGTCTATGAGGGCAGTTTGCTTTTTGGGGAGCAGCCTGGAGTTGACAGATTATCCCAGCCAACAATGACTATTCTAAGCGCCTGTTGTTGCTTTTTATGTCAATATTATTTGCTGAAAAGGCTTGTACTGAGTGTTTCTGTTTCCTCACGTGCTGGCAGTCATCTGGCCCACAGGATCCAGATTCTCATATCCAATCGGAACTGATCTCTCAATCCTTGCCTTTGAGTTTTCTCTGCCGCATTCACTCCTCCTCTTTGTGGGCGTATGGATAGTGAGCTGTGGCCAATGAGAAATAGTGCTCTCACTTGAAGGAAGGATCTTATTTGTAATATGAGACTATTAAGAACAGATCACAGGCCTCTTCCCAGGACCCAGTCAAATGCTAAAGGCCATAGGTAACTCCTTTACCCACTTTTTACAGGCTGGCTCCCCTTATTCCCACTCCCCTCACAGATCCAAGGAGTCTTTCAGTTGGCTGATTAATTTTCCATTTAAAGCCTAAGGTCAGGAATCAAACACACACATTACTCTTCCCCGAGATGTGTAAGTCCAGACGGGGAGAATGAAAGGAATGCTTATTTATGGAATTAATTTGCTTGAACTTTCAGTTCTTTACAGAGCCTGTTATATGAGGATGAAGAGAAATCGTCTGTGTATCTAGGACCATCAAGTTGAGTTTATTAAATTCCTATTACCCAGATCCACCCAAATGTTTCTTATATACTCCTTGGGGGGGGGGGGAAACCTCAAGCACACACAACTTAAACAAAACAAAACAAAACAAAAACAAAAAAAACCCACCACCACACCACCAAAATCTGGCTTTCCAAACGCTCTAGTTCGCTTCTCCATCGTCACTGGGGCAAGAAGAAGCAGTCATGCCAAGAACTGCTCAGAATTCTGCAGCCCACAGCTGAGGCATAGACCCAACCCGTGCCACTGGCTGTTGCACACTATGGGTATCTAAACCTACTTTGCATATGGTTTGCATCCTACTGACAGTTAAGATGGCACAAGAAAGGATCTGGATCAACTCTTAGTTCCTCACAAAAAGCTAGTCAACAGCCACTTCTGTGTCAGGGGGGTGGGTGAGCTTCTTCTGGTCAGTTTCTCAGACCTCCTTCCAGACTCTTGAACAAGGAACACTTTCCGGTCACTGAGCTCACACTGTTGTGGCGGGCACTTGCCCAGATTCTGACACATGGTGACCCCGCGTGAGCAGAGAACTGCTCCATGAGGTTGTTGAGGTTGTGACCTCTTGGAAAAGATCACCAGGCCTTACCCCTGAGGAACCTCTGGCTGGGTCTGAACCACTCACCTTTCAGCTAAATAGCCCAGCTCTTAACATTTTGCCTTTCTGGGGACTCCAAGGTAAAATTAGCCAGGGTCACGTGTCATCAGAAAGGGAAACAGATCTCCCAAACTTACTTCCTGTTGTTTCTCACACAGCCAACCATGTGTTCCAGGAAAGCTCTTCTCTGTGACCACACCAGGGGGGTTTCCTGGTAACACATGTTCTTCATTCTTCTTAGAAGCACCCCTGGCTTCCCTCCACGTAGCCCCTTATCAACACCCTCCAAATCTCTCTGAAGACTTCCAGAGCTAATTGAGTTGACTCTGACCCTTTGAGAGTTACAGACTCATTGCCTGAAATGAAACTGGGCTGCCAAGCGGCAAACTTCAGCCAGACTAATGAATGACATGTGAACTGTCTCCATATCCCAAGTGCTCGCAGTCAGTGGAGAGTGGGATGGGGAAATCAAAATGTACAAGTGTGAAGGGAGGTCAATCACTCAGGGTGTTAATAACAAACAGGACACCGAGGCATACCCATCGGTATACCCATCCTGAGAGAGTTAAGAAGAATCAATTCACATTTACGCAGATGGACAGAAAGGATCCATAAAGAGTTAATAAGAAAGAAGTTGTACTTTTTTCCGGTACAAGGACACAAAGAGCAGTTACGACACTCACAAGAACTTCCACAGGGTGAATGAGCTTTCAGAACCCTTTACCGCCCATCTATCTTCTCTTCACAGCTATCATTAAAGAAGTGAGTTGATGTCTGGGTTCTTGATTCTATCCCACGGGCCTGTGTGTCGGTCACTGTGGGTTTTAAGAACAGGCAGTATGATGCCTTCTAGTTCATTTTTAAAATCTATCTTCTTGAAGAATAAACCTGGTGGAAATGTTATTTTCACAATTTTAAGTCTTCTTATCCATGAATAGAGAATATTTTTCCATTTAATTAGGTCCCCTATTACTTAGCAAGAAGCCGCACTGCAATCCCAAAAGGACCTGGTTTGAGTCCACCAGCTGCTTCACAGAAGAAGGATGAGCAATCTCCCCCCGGCGAACACCAGGTGAAGGGTCAGCTATGGGTCGATTCCGACTCCATGGTACACAACAACGACAAAAATTATTTCTTGTAAGGAGCTCTGGTGGCTTAAGTGATTGTGTTGTCAGCTCAAAGGTATGTAGTTCAAACTCACCAAATGTTCTTTGGGAGAAAGATGGACAGTCTACTCCTGCATGATTTACTGCCTCTGAAAACTGGCTAGTGGGTCAGCTATGGGTCAGTTCCAAATAGATGATACACAGTAGTAACAACAACTCTTCTGCCAGTAGAGACCTGCATGCTGTTATGATGGTCAACAGACTTCAGCAGAACTTCTAGATTAAGACAAAGAATAAAGTCCTTGGGATTCACTTCTAAATATCAGACAGTAAAACCTTAGGGGTCACAATGGCTCAATCCACAACTGATTGTGAGTCTGGTGCATTCCATTTACGGGGTCATATGAGGTGGGGCCAACTGGAAGGCATCAGACCCAACAAAACTGACAGTAACAACTCTTCACTGATCATTGGAAACATCTTTCCAAAGGGAAGATCTGAGGGGCTCACTGCTTCACGTCTAAGTCTTGATGGCTGCCCTTTGACAAACTCCTTGACTTAATCTTCTATCCAGTCCACAGTTTTTAGCCTGATGTCTCCTCAACTCCAAAGCCATCATGCCTTATACAACTAGATTCTGGGTACTGTTTTTACTTCTTCACTGAAATGCCTTCTTCAATAGCTACGTCCACTTGTCTTTCAAAACTCAACTCAAATATCTTTTTCCCTGTTCACATACATTGCTACTGAGTAGAAACCAATTCATAACTGGCCCTCCACTGGGTTTCTTTTTTTTTTTTCACTGGGTTTCTGAAGCTGTAAAACCACACAAGAGGGTAATGTCCATCTTTCTTCCAAGGAACCACTGGTGTATTCTGCTTTTCCTTCTTCAGTGGAATTACATTATTTCCTCTGTCTCTAAGCTGTGCGTATTTTGTGTATCTCTTCTAAATGCCAAAAAAGGTGAATGCTGAAGACGGTCAAAGTTTAATCAAGGACAGAAGGACACTGGCCAACAAGATACATATTCAGAGTCTTATTTCTGGACATCTTTCACACTTGGAAAGATGGCTTTCACAGTCATCACAAGTTGGAATCAAGTGGCTAGTTGTCTATTTAGTTTTGATTTGGGATTCGTAATATCAAATGGTTAGGTTCCCAAAGGCCCAGTTTCTTCTTCTTCTTCTTTTTTTTTTTCAGACAAAAGGTCCAAATAATTCAAGAAAGATCCAGAAATATCACTGTTAGCTGCCTAAACTGGTTATATTCTCTTCTTATTCCCCAATTCCTTTTTCATCCTTTCTCTCTCTCTCTCTCTTTCTCTCTCTCTCTCTCTCACACACACACACACACACACCAGAGAAAACAATACAGTGAGGTTAATGCAAAGACAAGGATCTCTAGTGACTTAGTGGTAAGGAGCTGCACTGCCGATCCAAAGACAGGCAGTTCAAATCCACCAGCTGCTCCGCAGGAGAAAGGTGAGCAATATCCTTCAGAGTCATTTACAGCCTCTGAAAACACACTGGAAGGTCAGCTCTGAGTCAGTTCTGACACGATGGCAAACACAACAAAAACACAATGAGAGAAATAATAACACTCTTAACGGCAAGAATAGCTATTTAGTGTTCTCATCTATGGTTCTGCCCTGATCTCATTAGAAAGCTTCCCCTTGTGATCCAGAAAGTTCTGGGTTCCAACAATAGCACTTTGTAGGAGACCTCAAATTATGATATAAATCACTTGGAAGAGCTTTAAAATGGGTGACCCTACCAGTTTTTAAGCATTGAAAGAAATAAAAAAATTAAGCAATAAACTATAAAGGATCTTCAGCAAGTAAATGCAAAATGATAAGATGTTCACTAGTCCAGGAGATTCTACATTATTAGCATTTGGGCACTTTGTTGGCTTTTAAAATTAAAGTGAAGCTGCCAAGTACTTTTGGCCTGAAACTTCTCTGGGAAGAAAAAAAGGCACATATGAATGGTTGTGTCTCTCTGATGGTATATGGATAATTTAAGATAGGATGGAAAAGGTTCCACAATTCTAAATTGAGTCAAGTAGAATTAAAATGCTTCTTGGTAGAGTCACTACTTACGGAAAACAACAAAAATAAACTCTCTAGATGGCGCAGAGAAATCAGTGGGCATAAACTGTAGATCTGAAATGGAAATAAACAATCAAGAAAGAAGCGGATGCTCTACAATGTGGTTTTAATATCTATATAACAGCACTATCTTTTGTTTCCTGCATCTCAATCAGCCCGAGTTTGAATTCTCTTCCTAACACCAGTGCTATACAATTCTTACTCTGACCTTACAGAGTGACACTGTAATTAAGGAGGAAAGACTTGGGCACTGGAAACAGTTTTACGTCCAGTTCCACTCTGGCTGTCTAGGGCTGAGGGTGACTAATAATAGAAACTCAGGACAAAATTGTTGGGGTTGTCTTACACTCCATGTAGGAATTCAGAAACATGGGAAGACCTCTTGTCACTACTGGGATTTTAAAATGGTGAAGCCATTATAGAAACAGTGTGGGGATTCCTCAAAAAGTTAAACATAGAATTAAGATATGATTTAGCCATTCCATCCCTACATACGATCCCCCAAATTTGAAAGCTAGAACTGGAACCTACTTGAACACAGATGGCCACCGAAACATCATTTGCAATAACGACAAGGTAGAAACCACCCAAGTGTCCATCAGCAGGTAAACTAAATAAACAGAATGTGATACACACATAAAACCAATTATTCAGCCATAAAGATAAGTGAAGTAGAGATACTAGTATCACAAGGATGAACCTTGAAAATATCATTATAACTCATGAAATAAGTCAATCACAAAGGGCAAATATTGCATGATCTCACTTACATGAAATATGTAAAATAAGTAACTCAAAGATCACACAGTACGGACCAGAGTTGAGTTCAAGGGAGAATTAGAGTTATTATCCAATGACTACTGAGTTTCTGGTAAGAGTGGTGGAGAAATTTGGAAGCAAAGAGTGATGTGGGTAGCAGAACATGATAAGGGCAGTTAACGCCACTGACTTTTATACATAAAATGAATGTTAAGTGGCAGATGCTTTCTTAAATGTGCTCCAGCATCACAAAATTTAAGAAATAAGAAAAAGCACAGGAAGACACAGGATTTGAAAAACCTCTGTTGATGAGTCAAAACTCACTATTTACCCTCCAGTGGGTTTGTGAGGCTGTAATCACAAGCGAGGAAATCACCCATCTTTCTCTGTTGGAGCTGCTGGTGGATTTGAACTCTCAGAGAGACATATCCTTTTGGTTAGTACGCAACTCTTTAAAGACTATACTGCCAGAGTGTCATTACACCAGAGCCCTGTGACTCCACGAAACCAAGTCCTCTATCAGGGCACTGCATGAAAGCACCACTGTCAGAAAGACCCACCAGCCGTGGAGAGTACAGCACTACACGGAAAAAGAAAACTCGGCAGAAAAACGTAGTTTGTTTTCAGCTTGCGCATAGTTCAAGTGTTACTTGCAGTCGTGTTGATGTGAAAATTCAGACAAACGAGGCATTGATAAGCTTAGATA
The DNA here is from genome assembly GCF_000299155.1 of Elephantulus edwardii. NCBI lineage: Eukaryota > Metazoa > Chordata > Mammalia > Macroscelidea > Macroscelididae > Elephantulus > Elephantulus edwardii. The sequence continues at coordinate 13,885,843 of NW_006399826.1, read as the reverse complement.
GATATTTCGAGAACTTCATGATATCAAAGAGTGAGCAGAGCGATTATGCCAGCTCAGAATGAGACTTCTCTCAAAAGACATGAAAGGCGACAGTGTTACATGGATGACGCAAACATGCTGTACTAGCAAAGGAAACACTTCTGGCTTAACACTGGAGTGGTGATTCACAGGCTTCGAGAAACACAAAAACAGTGCTTGAAAGGGATCTGTAAGACAGAAGACTTTGAAACGAAATAACTGAAGATCTCTTTGCTTTTCTCACAAGAGCTGAGCTTTCCTTCTACATTTTGATGTTTCTTTCATGTCCCTAATGTGGCATCTCTCTTATTTCACATCTTGCATCCATTCACACACACATGTAACAGTGACACCTTGACAAATCAAGACGTGTGCATCAGGTGCAAAGAGAAAGGGCAAGTCTGAGTGCTCACCATACTTTAAGGTCAAGTCCAGAAGACCTAGGAGTCTTTTATCCCAGTATCTAGCTCAGACACTTACCTTTTAGCATAGAAGGATGAGCACAGGAAGAGCTGGTTCTCTCCCAGTCTTGTTGGTGGTTGCCATCAAGTCAAGTTCAAATCATGGTAGCCCCACATGTATTAAAGAGAACTGCTGCATAAAGTTTTCAAAGCTATAATCTTGTGGAATAGACTCCAAGTCTATCTTCTGAGGTTCTTTTGAGTGAAGATAAACTGCAGCCATTCACCATTATTTTTGCTTCCCAGAGACCAACCACAGTCTCTTAGTCCTGGGTGAGTGGGGAAGGCTTTTGTTTGTTTGTTTGTTTGTTTGTTTTGTTTTTTATTACCTTATCTGTGGCATGAAGGAGCCAGGCCAGACAACCTGCCTTTGGCTTCTCAAACCCAGATGTCGCCCCACAATTTCAAAACTGAGCTCACACAAGGCTGAGCTCTGAGGAATCCAAAAAAGTTAGCTCATATCCTCAAGGAACAGAAAATCACGCTCAGAAGGAAAACCAAAATAGCATAAATGAAGAAAAGTTAAACACTCCATACAAATTCATAGTTACCTGCAAGGACCAGTATACAAAAGAAGAAAAAAGAGGGAACTCCTGGAGAAGTCAGAAATTGTTTTGAAAAGGGGTTAGGATCTGGGCGCGAAATGACTGATACTGTCTGTAAGACAACAGAGGCAGAGGAGGGACGTGTATACACATGTGTGTGCACACACCACTACTCATGGACATACGAGGACTCACAGCCTATATAGCAGCTGTCGAACACACAACAAGCCAGCCCCTGAAGTATGCAGCTGAAAGCCATGAGCAAGATTCCCTGTTCACGTTTCCAATGTCAACCTTCACCATTCTAAAAATACATCTGTTACTTCATTAGTTCAAGCCTTGCATTTTTCATCTTCAAAGTCATCCTATTCATTAAAGTCTGCTGCAAGAGGTACTCCCTATCGGCTGTCCTCAGACTTTACTCCTGCAGGAAATGAGGAGATGACAGACAGCTGAGGTCTTGAGAGAAGAAGGTGTCCAGGAAATAATGTTGCTTCCGAAAGAGAATGAGATTCCGGAACAGATTTGTGTCTGAGGCCCTCGTAGGATTTTCTAATCATTATTTTATGCCTGACTTTGTTTTCCCAGGAGAAGTTTTGATGACACAGCGGTTAAGTTCTTGGCTGCTAACTGAAAGATTAGTGGTTTGAGCCCACGGGCTGCTTCACAGAGCATGTGGCAGGCTGCTTCCATAAAGATTCCCGGCTTGGAACCCTCTGGAACTGTCCTACACTGTCCCACAGGGCGGCTATGTAAGGCCATTATACATTACAATAGAGCCGACGGCAATGGGAGAGATTTTCCTGAGAAAAGCAAATTGTACAGACTGCTAACTGGCCAGGGTCAAAGAAATTCAGGCTTCTGCACAAATCACTTAAGAACATTCCAGGGTAAAACCCCAAGGAGACGGCAGAAATGATGCACATTGTGTCGGAAATCACCATCCCATGTTTAGCTCAGTTTTCTCACTTACAAAGAAGAAGGCTGGATTTAATGCTCCCCAAGGTCCCTTCTAATATCAAGTTCTGTATTTGTGTGACTTGGGCAAGTTAGATCATATTTATGGGCTCTGGTTTCCACATATTGGACAGAACTATAGATTCTTTCACAAGACCGTGAGTTGTGGTCCAAGAAGAAAAGCATTAATTTTTTTTTTTTTTAAGTTCTCTGCTAACAATGAAAGCAAACCTGGTGTTGTAGTGCTTACAGAATTGGGCTGCTGACTGGAAGGCTGTGCTGGTTCAAATTCACTAGCTGCTCCTCTGGAGACAGCTGAAACCGCGTGTTTCTGTAAAGATTTACAGCCTTGGCCACTGAGGGCGAGCCTTCTCAGTCTTCTGAGGTCCTACGGGTTGGAACTGATCTGACAGCAATGAGTTTGATATCTTGGTTTATTAAAAGAGCAAACAAAGACTTAAACCCCAGTCTTTAGGAAAGCCTTTCTTTAGCCACACGACTACTTTAACCATTTACACACAATGTTCTTCCAGACTCTTCCTCTCCAAGCTCGCTACCAACTCTCCAGATCTGCCTATGGTCAATTTACAAAAGTCCTTTTCATAACTTTCTTTAAAAAGAAAAAAATATATCCGCTGGTTAAAATGAGGTAAACCCCATTTGAAACAGAGGCTATGATACTTCATGATGAAGAATTCAGCATGTTTTCCTTGATACCATCCTATGGTCCATGCCAACATATTCAACATAATCATAACCTGGATAGCATTAAATGTCACATAGGGCTTTTGAGCCCCACAAGAATTTCTGTACACCATACTGTTGACTTTCAGACATGTGGAAGTTACTCATTCAAGTCTATATACCATTTTAGCCCATTTTTTTTCTTTCTTTCATGAAAGTGTCTTCTTTCTTCAAAAATAACACCTATCTGATTGATCACCTAGACAGATTTTCCAAGAAATGAGGATAGCAGAAGACAATCTACTCAGCACATATTCTAGCTCTTTCCTTCTCCTGATTATATAGTCAACCAAAAGCACAGAGGGTAAACAATGTAGAAACACACTGTTACAGCAAAGTGAGTGCTCTGTTACATACTTCTCTAACATTTTCTAGTACACCAGGAAGGGATATCAGCACTTAGTGAAAAGATACAAGATTCTCCAAATCAGAATAATTCTTTCTCTGCAAAAGTAAACTATACCTGTTGCTGAATACTGTCAAATCAGTACCAACCCAGAGCTGACACTCTGGTGGGTTTTCAGAGTCAGTTAATCACATGGGAGGAGACTGCCCATCCTTCTCCCGTGAAGTGGCTAGTGGCCTCGAACTCTGTGCTTTACGGATTGCAGCGCAGCTTTTTACCACTAGGCCAGAAATTCCAGGCCTTGTTTAAAGAATATAGGGAGCTCTGATTACATCATCCATAGGAAGAGGCCTTGCTAACCCAAAGGCAGTACCTCTGTCTGCTGGTTCAAATCCACCAGTCCCTCTATGGGATTGAAACCTGCTGAAGGATCAGCTCTGACTTGGCTCTAACATAGTGGAAATTATTTTACTTCTCTTTTTTAAACAAAAACCTTTGTTTGTTGCTGTTGTTGATTGCCTTCAAGAGGAGCATGACTCATAATGACCCTATGAACAAAAGGGCTGAAGCCCCTCTACAACTATCGACAGTTATCAAAGTTCATAGAGTTTCCAGAGGCATGTTGTTTAGGAAGTGGATGCCACTCCTGCTTCCAAACCTGTCACAGTATGCTATTATTGTTATGTGCCATTGAGTTGCTTGTGATGTATAGCGACCCTATGTATAGCAGCTCTGAACCCTTCCCTGTCCTGAGCCAGTCTCACTAACTCCAACACAATAATTCCCATTGCTCCAGTCACTGTATCAATCCATCTCATCCAGGGTCTCCCTCTCCTGCACTGTCCGTCCACCCTTTCGAGCATGATGTCCTTCTCCAAGGACCAATCTCTCCTGGCCACATGCCCAAAGTAAGTGAGGCAGAGCTTCAAAATCCTAGCATCCAAGGAGACACATGGTTTCACCCTCTCCAAGACAGACTGATTTGTTTTCTTGGCAGTCCATCGTATGTTCAATAATCTTCTCCAGCACTACAACTCGAAAGCATCTATTCTTATTTTGTCATTCTTAGTCATTGTCCAACTCTCTGAAGCATAACAAGTATTTGAGAAGACCATAGCCTGGATGAGGCGCACCTTTGTATCTAGACTGACATCGTTGTTTTCAGCACTCTGGAGAAGCCATGACAGCAGATTTTCCCAATGCAACAGAGGTGGATAAAATGAAGGCATTATGGAGAAAAATATATGAATATAAAGCATGAGAGAAGAGAAAAGGGTAAGCCACAGAGTAAGACATGACCTAACTTCTAGTGAAGAGGGAAAGATAAGGAGAATTAAAGATTAATACTCTTAATGCTCTTAATACGAGCAGAATACTCTTTGTTTACACCACTGAGAAAAGTGAGACTGGAAGCATTGAGCCAGGCAGAAATGAGAAAGTCAGAACAGGAATGAAGAAAAGAAAGAGTCCGTCAGGAGAGGAGACGAGAAGGGGTCACACAGTGGCGTCTGGTGAGACAGGCTGAGAAGTCCTCAAGTCTGGGGAGCACATTCCGTCCTGGCCATCAAATGCAATCCTGTGGACATGACTGCAGCAGCTATATTTAGCTCCCTTGTAACTCAAGTCAATAGTGTTCCATTCGGGCCGCTGCCACGGACTCCTGAAGAGACGTTTTACTACCTACCCTGGAATAGCTGCGTCAACAGTCCAGCCTTCACAGCTACGAAACTCCATGTGTTTATACACAGAGGAGCAGCATTTTGAACATAACTGATATGACTGTTAACATAGTTTAACGGCCTGCTGTCTAACAGGGCAACATTTTCAGAAGACCAAAGTCATTACTCCTGGTTCTTAAAGATGTCCCTGCTTCCCAGCGCCCACAGGCAAGCATCAGCCCTTACCTTTTATGGTGTGTTCTTTCTTGAGAAACTCACTGGTCTTCCGGTCTACACTGAAACGCTAATAGGAATCTGTGCTTTTTGAAAAAGATCCTGGTGTCTTCTCAAGTGCCTCCAGCCACAGCTGTCTACAGAAATACTTCATATAGAAGGAGAGGAAAGCTGACTTCTACAGAAACTCAACTTAGGTCACTGGAGGGTTGGTGAGTGATCAACTTGTCTACCCCGCAGCCAAGAAATGAAGACACAGAAGAAGCATTATATCTAGAAGGGTTTAGAGAGTCATCAGGGCTTGACCTCAGTAATTCATTAAGTAATTATGAGTCACTGTTCTAAAGTGTTAGATTCTGTGGGCCAAAACCACACACAGGTATTTCCTTCCCTCTTAGTGAGGTGCTGTTATGACGTGTGTATACTAACAATCACATATGGTGGAACAATGGGGCTTGAGATGAATGCTCCAGGGGGAAGAGGGAGGTAGAAGCTGGGAAGTTTAGGGACTAATTTCTTAAAAGATGCTTTCAAAAACCAAATTCACTGAGTCAATTCTGACTCAGAACCTCTTTGAAGGACAGAACAGAACGACTTCATGAAGTTTCTAAGACTATAAATCGTGACGGAAAGAAATTGCCACATTTCTCCCATGGAGCTGCTGGTGAGCTCAAAACACTGAGTATTTGAGTGTTTAAATACTAAGCCACCAGGGACCCTCTGAAGGATGCTGCTTAGGGCAGGTAAGGAGAGAAGAGGAAGGGAGACATGTCAGCTGAAAGACATAAAATTAGCAAAGATGTGCTTTCCTGTAATTCTCATTATCTGATTCCACATGCTTACACCTTTTTGTAAAACTAAAGTCCCCAATCCTGTGTGTTGGCAAATCCTCAATTCTCTATGACTGAATCCTGGAACAAAACTCGTTCAAACAAGGTCCTGCCAAGAAGCAATCTCTTATCTAAGAAGCCTGTGGCCAAAGGAGCAAGGTCCTTAAGCAAGAATGTCCTTAGCAGAAAAGACTTCTGGGCCCTCAAAAGAATAGAGTTTCTGCCTCCAAAAAGACAGGTAAAGTGTCACTGGTGGAGAAAAATGATGAAAGGTTCTATCTAAACCTTGAGAAGGTTCTTAGGAAATGGTTTACTCAACCACTTCTGACTGTCACAGGAAATAAAATGAGAAATCTAGTGCAGTAAGAATTTTACCTCAATCATAGTTCACCTAGTACCTAGCTAACTCTTTTCACTGAAGGGTGAGAGAACACTTTCTTTAGGGTATGAAATGGACCATTTCCTGTGGCCAGTTGGTTTTCCATAAAGACATTCATTATTTCATAAGCTCTGTCTACCTGAAGAGGGAATTGTTTAGAACCATAGCGTGAAAATCTTCCTATTGGATTAGATGTAAATGGAATAAGAAAACAAGGAACTATTTGAAATAAGAATGTTAAATACCCCCTTTCCCAAACCTAATTTATGCATATGATAATAAACTCAATAAACAAGTCTAATACTTGGTTAAGTGAAAGCAATAAATGTACATCCATACATTCAAGGAACAACATGGATGGTTTCGGCGCACGCCCTTGGGGACAGAACAGGCAGCAACACAAGCCTTTCCGGGTAACAAATCAAGACGTCTAGAGCTGAGCCTGACTGTGCAGAGTCAGTTCTCACCTCACATCTCCTCTTGAGGGCTTCCCAAAGGCCATCCACCACTTTTTAGGAAGTCTTTTTCTTCTGCTTTTAAAACATCTCCTATACCTTAATAATTTTTATCAAATTCCCTACCTCTATACTCACACAAACTATCTTATTAACCTCTTAAATTCCTCCAGCTCCTTTTCATCCCTTCTCCACAGAACTTCCAGAAGGACCTCTTTGCTGGCAAACTCTATTATGACCCTACTCAAGCCCTTAATAGCTCACCCCATTTTTATACTAGAGATCCTAGGAAGGATTCTCTCCTTCTACAGGGACTTGTGCCTTTCAACATTGTCTTCCCAACTGCCCTTCACTCTCTCATCTCCACTCAAACCCACCAGCTGCTCCACAGGACAGAGATGGGCAATCTGCTCCTGTGCAGTTTAGAGCCTCTGGAAACCCCCTTGAGGGTCTGCTATGTGTCTGTTGGTTCCAAATTCAGGCCAATGAGACAGATATTACGCTACGACTTGCCAATCTACTTTCATTAAGATGACAACTAAGAAAACCCTTGGGGGGAGTTTATTCAGTCATATGGGACCACTATGCATTTCAATCCACACCACCACACACTGAATTCCACTTCCTCAAAACTGCAGATCCACTTCCTCTCAGGGCCTCTGCCCAGAACACTTGTTCCGAGCACTGCTCCTGTCCAGTCACCTGGCTTGCTCTTTTTCACCCTTCAACACAGATGGAAGATTAAAGAGGAAAGACTTTCTGGACCTTGATGGCATTCAGCCCTTTTCCTTCAGTCTTTATTGCATTTAAAACTATCTATATTTTTGATTATTTGATCAATGTTTGTGACCCACAGGTTTGCTGGGACTATCACATCAGATAATGGATATGGAACTCCTATACACAGGGTCCCAATGGAAGCCCTTGCTTTTCCAGTGTTATTTATAAAGGACACCAGGTTCTCAAAAAGCTGTGTGTGTGTGTGTGGGGGGGGGGTCAGGGAATGTAATTAGGACACCAGAGGTCTCTTTATGTCCAAATGTCAAATGGAAATGCTAAGGCAGGGTACTTTTTTATGTGGATTTTAAGACACTCTGGGTATAACTTGGCCTCTGGATATTCTGGCATCAGATAAAAATCTACTTCCTGGTCTCCTCTAGGTCTGAGAAGCCACAAAGGAGCCTGGCTCTGGAGTGTAGCCAGCCCTCTCCCAGGACCTCACACAGCTGGTTCCTAAGGTGCCGATGGGCAAAGAGAAATAAACATTAACTGAAGTGGAGAATGATTAGTCAGTGAGGACGGTCAGCAAGCTGCTTAGCTTCAGTTTTCAGTTTTCAACGCATTGGTCTAAAAGGGAGCTGAAAACAAACCAAAAGAAAAAGATGGGATTTCTTGCTCTGGATATCCTGTGTCTGGTTTTCCAAGTGTCCTTGCCACTGCTTCTCAGGAAGCAGACCAGCATGGTCTGTACTTCCACGTTCTTTTGTGCTGTGGCATCTGCTGAGGGGAGATGCCAGTCAGACACAGCAGGGTCGTGAGTCAGTGAACTCTGAGTATCATTGTCCCCGCTTCCTCCCTGTTGGGTCACAGAAGCCACAGCGCGCATCAAGCATTTCTCCATCAGCCTGCATGTGCTCTCTGCTTGCTCCCCAGTCCCAACAAACACACACACTCTGGGAACTGACCCCTCTCATTTCCACTTCAGGCCTAGGAATGAGCTGGGTTCTCAACTGTTACCCACAAAACACATGGGTAGAGGCAACCACGGCCTCTCCAGAAGATATTTTTGTAAGCACACTAGGCTAATCTTTTCACATGCTGCTCAAAAATATTAGCATAGCATGCTTACCAAAATACCTTGAGAGAAGCATGTGGCTGGCAGAACCCTCATAAGGTGCCCCTTATTTATATAAAATACAGCAGTGTGCCTGGGAGTGCGTGGTGTGAGGCCAATGGTGGAGGGGAAAAAACAGGGAGCACCATCACCTCTCCTGAAAGAGACACAACGTGGAGGAGACAGCTGCTGTCGAACTTCCACATGGACAACTGAGTAAACGGAAGGAGCTGAGGGAGGCCAGAATGGCTGGGGCCAGAGCCAAGGTGAAGTGCAGAGAGGCTGGCTGGCTGGTGATGCTGGCTGAGGCAGGACCTAGGTGAACCTTCCTCCAGCAGAGGAAAGATTCTCTAAGTTGAGCAAACAGTTACTCTGTTCGTTATTAACCCAAAAGTGGCTGGTTCAAGCCCACCAAAGGGATCTAGGAAGGCAGACTTAGTCATCTACTTCTAACAAATCAGCCACTGGAAATTCTGGAGTGTGCAGTTCTACTTCGACGTATATGAGGCAGGCAGGAGTTGGGAACAATCTGATGGCAAGTGATAAGGTGCGAATGCCATTTGTGTGACTTCCCTATTCTTCTAGGTCGTAGAGCCCTGGTGTGTCCACTTGCCGTACAGAGGTAACTCGTGGTTGCTATGAAGCTGAACACTGTGATACTAATGTGTCAAATAGCCAAAATGGTTACCCATGGTGGACAGTGTTTGGGGGAGCTCCCCGATTAAAACAAGCTTGGAAGCAGAAGTGGCATCCACGTCCGTAAACAGCTTGCCTCCACAAACCTTACAAAGCTGGAGAGAGGATGAAAGTCACACAAGTGTTGGGGACTTTCATTCATAGGGTCGCTATGAGTCACCTACCACTCGATGGCACTTAACAGCAACACAACAGCTTCCACTTTTGTAGGGAGACAACGTTCCAACATTGCGCACATAGGAGTACAAACCGAGATGAGTGAAGAATGTGTTGGCTTGTGTACCTGCAGTTTTGTTGTTTTCTGAAGTGGTAGAGGCATCAGAAATAGGCCTTGTTTGGGGGCAGGAGAAGGTCAGAGGAAGGAGCAGAAGAGTCCCAGCAGAGAGAACGGTGTGTGCCAAGCACACTCAGACACTCTCCCCCAAAGGGTCTCAGCCCTTCACTTAGCCTTTGGTGACTTAAGCTTTTATGGGAATGCACTTGGCCACTTTAAATGACTACACAAATAGAAGATGTTAATGACAATAATAACCATTCAAATAAAAGTACCTGCGGTTTGCTTTTACTTCTCCAACATTTATAAGCATCTTGAAGACTTGGGACTTGTCCACAGGGTCTAACACAATGATGGAGACACATGGAAGTCCAATAAATACATGCAACTCACTCACTGAGTCATCGAGGAACCAACGGGTAGGGACAATGCAGCAGAGACTCAGCTCTGCCTGTCCACCATGGACACTGGGTACATGAAATACAGCTGACTTCTGGGGCTGACTTGGAGCAGATTACACTTGTCTCCTGATAACGTCTATTCAAGTGTTAGACCCTAGGTTAAGAGATTATAGAGTGATTTGATTCTGCTGAGGGTTTTGGAGAACAGATTCTTTTGGTTTTTAACAGAGGCACTTAGAAATCAATGTTCAGACATACGGACTGTGAAATGGGTGCCACAAACAAATGGCCCTCTTCTCTCCGCCATCCGAGGACCAAGTTCTCCAGGCCAGGACGGAGTAAGGAAAGACTCTGAGGCTCACATGGTTAGAAAGAGTTTAAGAGCAGGTGACCCTGAGGTGGAACTGGCCTGGCGTCGGCGGAAAACTGAAGGGAAAGCATAGCTTAAGGTCTCTGAACAAAAGTATTATTTAAAGCAAAATACACTTCAGCCTCAAGAAAAAGAAGGAGAAAAAAGTCCTTCATTTTGCTAAGAGTTCTGCACGCAAGTCCTCCTCCGGTGGTCACATCCTCTTGCTTTTATACATTCATTTTCCCTCTTCGCTGTGTTGAAGTAGCAGGCCCCGCAGAAAAGCAGGTCCTGAGTTTGCAGCTGGACCTCTCCTTGCATACGACTGTGTGTTACCAGAAAAGTCTGCAAAATATTTAATCTGACGGTTGGTTTGTTCTGTGGCTCTAGACCACCATATCACCAGTGGGGACAGTGAAGTGGTGTGGGCCTTTGCCTTATGGTGATGGGTGATGTGTCACAGCAGCTAACATCATATCCTGATCTTGAGGTGATTATTAAACATGTTAAATCAGAGTAGATGTTACACCACCTACATTTATACATGCAGATGATAAAGCAAAAACATGACCACATATAAGCTGAAGCACAACAACCTATACAATAAACGCTATTATTCAAAAGGCTAAACACATGTGAGACAACTCACAGACATACGCTGACAGAAGGCCTTGAAGGTGATATGTCAACACTTGTAAGTAAGAAATCATGTATAAAAAGAAAATTCACATCGTTTCTCTTCTTACACCTAGGCCTCAAATGAGACCACTGCTGAGCATCTCTGGTTAAGCATTAACACCACCAGATTCTGCCTGTAACCTGTTGGTTAAGGTGCAGTGCCTCTGCTAATTAATGTATCACCTGCAGATCAAGTTCAAGGAGAGACTGAGCGAGGGCATTCCTAAGGCCTCACTTCTCCCCCTGGGGCTGGAAAGAAGTCCAGAAGAGAAAGGGGGGGGGGGTGTATGTGGGTGTCTATCAACTCCTGAAAGTGCATCACTTCAGCAAAAGTTAGAATTAGTCAGAGCTGTTCAGAAGGGGAAATCTGAAATTAAAGCCAGCTCTCACAGCAGCACTCTGCTGTTTCCTGAGCTGTCAGCTGACTGCCTAAACCGAGCACACTGTATTGCTTGTCACTTTCCTAGCCCGGGTGTCACTTTCTTCATCTATAAAATGATAATCTTAGATGCCATTACTCACTTAGTCAGTGCCATGGAATCGAAATCGACACAACAGCTGACAGTTTCAGATGGCTTCAGAGGCTGTGAATCTCAAGGAAGGAGACGGCCCACCTTTCTCCCTCCGGGTACCTGGTGGGTTCCAACCACCTGCCTTTGGGTTGGCAATGCAACTCCTTACCCGTTAGGTCACCCCAGCTTCTTGAAGGCCATTAGTGACTCTCAACCTCTGCTGCACTAAAATATCATGAACAGCTTTTAAGAAATACAAGTCATTGGCCTCACCCAGTTAAGAATGACTTCAGGTGGGGACCAGGCCTCTTTAGTATAATCACTCCCCGAGTAATTCCAATGTGCAGGGTTGATAATCTCAATTGTTCTAAAACTTTATTCAGTCATATATAAAGCTCTTCCCAACTCTTCTGTGGTTCCAGAAGCAATCAACATCCTGAGGGAAAATTAATACATAGAATATTGATGTTCAAACACACACACTCCAAAAAGGAGTTCATTGAAGCAAGCAAAACATGGAAAATCTGTAGATCTTGGTCACAGAAGACTCGCTCAGCTTTCAGTTCAGGACCTGTTTGCTCCCGCCGACAGCACGTTATACACAAGCTACGTCTTTTCATTTCCCGGGCCTTATGCAATAGAAGCCCAGATGGGAAGCCTGGTGTGGTGCAAGCACTGGTTTGATACAAGTGACAAAGAATGAGAAAACCAAAAATACTATCAAAACACACTACGCAAGCCAAAGAAAATGGCACAGCAAGGTTGACTACATGAAAAATACAGTATCAAGATTGCAAGAAGACTCATTAATAAGCCGAACTTTGCAGATGACATAAGCTTGCTTGCAGAAAAGGACACCTGACATATGGGCAAACTGTTCTAACCAAATTTTTAAAAAACTTGAAGACATCCCCGAGTTACATGCTAAGAACTGGGCAGAAAAGAGTTTATATTCAAATAACTGTATTCAACAAGGCATCAGCATATGTATGTGCGAGCATATGTGTGTTAAGAATATATATCCAGGAAGAGAAATGTGGGGAGTTCAGGTGGCATCATTGTTTTGCTAATCAGAAGGTTCATTCCCTCTGTGGGTTGGAATCCACTAGCAGCTTCACAAAAGAAAGATGGGCTATTTCCTCCCATGTTATAACTCCAGAAGCCCAATAAAGAATCAGCTTTTGAGTCAGTTTCGACTAGACTGCAATGAGTTTGAGTTTATGATATATATCATACTAGATGGATATACATTATAATACCTGAGGAGGATTCAGTTCATGAAATGTTGATGTTTACTAAACACACATATTCCATCCATGAATTCACAGAAGCAAACAGAACATGGATAACTTTGTGGAACGCGAACTCCACAACAGGAAAGTTGCCAGAGCCTTAGTTCAGGACTTATTTGCTTCCACTTTGCTGCACATTTTACACAAGCGAGGTTATGCTGTATCTCATGGTTGGCTAATAATCTAAGACTACCTGAAGAATCCAAAGAGTGTTGGTGGCTTAGTAGTAAAGAATTGTGCTGCCAACACAAAAGTAGGTGGTTCAAATCCGCCAACTGCTCCAAGGGAGAAAGATGAGCAGTCTCCTCCCGTAGAGATTACTACCTCAGAAAACCCATTGGAGAGTCAGCTGTGGTCAGTTCCAACTCCGCAGTATACAATAACAACAGACACCATGAAAAAGACTCATTAATAACTTGAACTTTGCAGATGTCACAACAACACAAGGATGACTAGAAGTACTTACTGATGAAGCTCAAAGACTACATTCTTCATTATGGATTATATATCAACATACAGAACACACAAATTCTCACAACTGGACCAATAAACAACTTCATGATAAACAGGGAGAAGACTGACTTTGTCAAAGATTTCCTTTTCCTTAGATCCAAAAGCAACATCTATGATAGCAACAGTCAAGAAATCAAAAGATATGCTGCATTGGGACAAGTGCTGTCAGGAGCCTCATTGAAGCGTTAAAGGGCACAGACATCAGTTTAAAGACAAGGTTGCATCTAGCTCAGCCACCTGATTTTAAATTACTTTGCATGCATGAGAAAGTTGAACAATGAATAAGGAAGACTGAGAGGGAGACATACCACCTTTGAATCATGGTGTTAGTGAAGAATATTGAGTATACCAAGGATTGACAAAAGACTAAACAGCTCTATCTTGGGGAAGTGCAGCCAGAAGGCTCCTTTAAAAGCAAAGATGTTAGCACGCACATGGTCTCACATACTCTGGACCCGTTATCAGGATGTGTCAGTTCCCAAAGAAGGACACTATCCTTGGTAAGTAGAGGTCATCAAAAGAGAAGAAGATCTTCAGTAAGACAGATTAACCCAGTGGCTGTAATAATGGGCTTGAAGAGAGCAGAGTTATTAGGGTGGTGCAAGGCTGGACACCACTGTATTCTGGTACACACAGTGTTGCTATGAATCAGCGTCAACTCAATGGCACCTAACAGCAACATGAGATTATATATATATATATATATACACACACACACACACTCTCTCTCTCTCTCTGTGTATATATACTGTGTGTGTGTGTATATATAAATATATACTCTGTGTGTATATACACTCTTTGTGTGTGTGTGTGTGTGTGTGTGTATAAATAGATCTAAAGCTACATACTGTAGATTATATAAATCTAAAGATAGATATCTGGTGATTTCCTAAGCAGTGGCTCCCATCCTTCAAAATCTAGGGTCATCCTAAAGTAATTCATCTCACCACACTTTAAAAATAGACCTCCACATCACTCCTCAGGGTTTCAGCCCTGGATGTAACCAATAAACTTCAGAGACCCCAGAACCTGCAGGTGCACCAACTGAGATACACACAGAGAGGGAAAACAATTCCCTCTGCCACTCTCAGCAAATCTGATCTTAAGCTCTTCAACCTGCCCTCCTCGATTCAAACAAAACCAGCAGTGAGTAAAAGTAATTCAGGCCATGAGGGGAAAGACTTCAGTTCAAAGGTCCAAAGAAGCAATGCAGGAGGAACTGACCTTGACGGTCCACGGGTATCAGGAGGAAACTGATACCGAACAAGCAAGAGTCCATACTTGCTATTATAGTAATAATCATTATTTCTTGTGCCACTTTGATAAGTCATGGTATTTCAAGAAAGGAAAAAGAATTGGGTGAGAAATAGTAATGAAACTATTAGACAACCCACTGATATGCATATATTAGTAAAATATCATGGCAAGAAGTGCAGTTATTAATGATAATGCCTCCTAATAAGATACATTTGTTTTCTAAGTCTAGATTTATTGAACTTAAGTAAATGTAGCACGATATCAACTTACTTTTCTGTAGCATAGGAATTAGACGTCTTCTGGAAACCAGAGGTAAGAAACTCTTGCCGATTTTGCAAGATCTGGGAAAGCCATCATCCTTCACTGGGCTGAAGCTTTGATTGTGAGAAAACACGGACTATCTGGAGTCCATGACTATCCCTTGCCTTAAATCATGAGAAAGAACTACGGTACATACACCTCAGATTCTAAGAAATATTTTGTGTTCGACGGTGAATCCCTCACAAAAATCTAAATTAGGGCTGCAAGCCACATGACCTTTTTAGTACCTTTTACACAGGAACAATGCCTGAGGGGATGTTTGAAGGTAAGTAATAGTTTTTCTGTGCTATAAAGTAGATGTCGAGCCATAACAATCCTACATGGCTCTAAGAGGATCAGAATATCTTTCCATTTTTCACTGGAGGACTCTAGAAAATGGTATGGTGGCAGACAGAGAGAGCATGGGATGAGAATGACATAAATAAATTCAAAAATGACATAAAAAATGGCCTCTTCTGGGTTACCCCTCCCTGTTTGAATGTCAACTCTTCTATAAGAGGGACACTGGTAATCTCATAAGTCTCATTCAAATCCCTTGGGATGGCCTGATTAAATCAAATCATCTTCTCAACTGTGTGTGCATTCAAGTCATTTTTAAGATCTCCCTAACTCCAGGTAGCTGGACTTGGGTGTTGGCCGGCCATGATTCTAGTCCCAGATATGCCTCATGGTTGCCCTTCATTAATCTCAAAGATGGCTGGCTGGAATTCTTTGTTGGCATACCTAAGAAGTGGTCCAGAAACTCCCTACAGGTTACTAATGTATTTTTCAATGGCCCAATGTGATAATTTTTATAAAATGTGGAAGACCTCATGCTTGGACACTGGAAGGTCAGCAGAGGAGATGAAGAACTTCAGTGAGACACACTGATGCAGTGATTGGAGCCATGGGCATCATTATACAGCAGAGATTGTGAGGATGGCACCGGACTCAGCAGGGCTTCACTCGATTGTACAGAGGGTTGGTTCTAATGCATATGCGCTTCATTCCAAGTACATAGGGTTGCTATGAATCAACACCTAGCAACAGAGACAGTGATTCCACCCCCCCCCATAAAATGCAGTACACTGATTATTATCTTGCACATATTTGAAGAAGGGTGAAAAGAAGAGCAGTAACACGCCCCAAAGGAAGGGACTGTTCACATTCCCACTCTTGTCTGCCATTCCCTTCTTCACACTTGGCGGGCTACGGTGCTGGTCTTGACAGTGACCTACCAGCCACATAACTTCTAGCAAAAACTCAGCTCACAGTAGTTACAGAAACCAAGGAGGTGTCCGACAACCCACACACCAGCTCCAGCTTACTGCCTGTGACATGTGACTAAGTATTAAACAATAATTTTTTCCATCATTAACGCATCCTGCACTACATCATGAGCTAAAAACACAATTTTATTCACAATCCTGTGGCACATAGGAAAGTAAATTCTGAGAAAGGGGGGGGCGGAGAGAGAGAGCAAGTGCACAGTGACACTCAATGAATCATACAAATCTTGCTAATTGGATAATTAAAAGAGCTATAGTTCACAGTTCAAAACGCGTGGATTCAGGTTAAGAGCTAACCCCCAGTCCCCAATTAAGCCAGCTGTGTGGCCTCAGTTAGGTCGCATGTTCTATTTAGGCTGTTTATAGGATTACAAACATTGAAATCTAGTCCCATTACCGCTGAATGGATTCCAACTCAAAGTGACCTGAAAGGAGAGAATCAAACTGCCCAAAAGAATCTGCAAAGCTATAAATCTTTAGGGAAGCACACTGCATGGAGCGGTTGCTTGGTTTGAACCAATGGCCATTGGGTTAGTGTCTAAGCATTATAACCACAGCACCATCAGGGCTCCTCCAGTACACACTCACTCACTGCAATCAAATCGGTTCCAGCTCAAGATAAACTTCCACCACTGGTCATATTTCCATCACTGATCATATTTCTTCCTCAAGCTGAAGGTGGATTTGAACTGCCAGTGATGCAATGTTTTTGGTTAACAGTGAAAAACATACTAGACACTATACCGCTAGAGCTCCCAATATGAAGCTGTTGTTGTTGTTAGGTGCTATCAAATTGGACATGACTCATAGTGATCCCATGAACAACAGATCTTAACCTTTCCCTGCTGTGTTGTTGTGTACCACAGAGTCAAAACCAACACACAGCTGACCCTCCAGCAGGTTTTCAGGGGCAGTTATTTGCATGGAAGGAGACTGCCCACCCTTCTCCCATGGGTATGTTTCAACTCAATGGTACACAACAACCACAGCAACAACAAGTAATCTTAAAGCTCTTCTTCTTGGTTCTAAACATATACCAAAGTCAGACACTGAATAACTCTTGACTGATTCCATTTCCCTGGGATAAACTTCCCCCACCCCTTTCCTCCTCAGAATTTGCTACACCAGGAATAGAGCCCCAAGGGGAGAAATTCCTCTTCAAAGTCAGAATAAGATAACACTGTGTGTGGCATTCAGGTTGTTGTTCTTCAGAAGAAGGAGGTCCCGGGAAGGTGGGAGGAAAACTTCGAACAAGGGACAGCATCGAAAAAGGATATTCAAGCCGTGTGTGTGTGTGTGTGTGTGTGTGTGAGAGAGAGAGAGAGAGAGAGAGAGAGAGAAGGGGGCCAATCCGCAGCAGGGGGGTCAGAAGACAATTCGCACATCCTGGCGCCAGGAGGGCAGGAGAAGGAACGCAGGCAGCAGGTTCGGTACTCCAGGTGGGCAATGTGCAGAGCTGCGTGTCCCAGCATGCCCTGATAGTGCTGCCTGTGATGGCTCCACCTGGAAAGACTTGGAGCTCAAAATTGGGGTGCACAATTTGCCCCCCCAGAAGCTCCAATACAGGCAAGATTTCTTCTCTCAGTTACAGACCAGGGACCCCCCACCTTGCCTCTAGGTCCTGCTGTACCTTCTAATAAATGGGCATTGAAGGGGCATTGATGTAACTTAAAAATTGCCTGAAACACATGCAGCTATTGAAATGTTTTTCTCACACAAACAAAAAAACCTTCTTTCTTTTCAGAAGAACCAACCACTGCCTTTTCCAACATGAGAATCTGAGGGCTGGTGTTGGAAAGGATATTGGGGATTTGGACCTAAAGCAGAAGCAACTATTTCTTGAAGGAAGTGTAACCAGAGTGCTCCTTGGGTTAAAGACGGCAAAGCTTCTTGCATCCTTTGGGCACGTTGCCATGAGAGGGTGTTTCTTGGAGAAGGACATCATGCTCAGAAAGGTAAAGGAAGGATCTGCGAAAGAGAGGAAGACCCTCAATGAAATGTTTGACTCAATACTGTACTGAAACAGATGAGGGAGAGACTAATTTAAAAGCGATGTATGATAGGGTATTATGGTTATCACAAGAGTCCACAATTAAGGTTGCATAGTGGAATGTACTTGGGGCAGTGGGAGGGGTGCGGGGGGGATCGTGTACCAGGGAAGGAGTGTTTCTTTTACTTTTGAAAGAGAGGAGTGAACTGGGGGCGGGAGGGGGGGAGAGAAGTGCAGCAATGAATGAATGAAATCCATAATGTCTATAAATGTTCATTAAAATTATTAATGGAAAAAAAAAGAAATGGTTGACTCAGTCACTGCAGCAAAGGGCTTAAGTGTGTCAAGAGATGATGAGGATGGCACAGGACAGGTCAAGATTCAGATCTGTTCACAGGGTTGCTATGAGTTGTACTCGACTCAACAGCATCACTAACAACAGATGAGTCCGAACCAACTCTTAGTTGAGCCTCCAGGGGGATTTCAGAGGCTATAAATCACATGGAAGGAGAATGCCTCTCTTTCCCCGGTGAGGCAGCTGGTGTATTTGAACTACCTGCCTTTGGGTTAACAGCACAACTTCTTGCCTGCTAGGCTACCAGAGCTTCAGTTTATGGATAATAATATTTTGTGTCTCCAGTTATTACTCTCCTGTATAGATTAAATAAAATTATCACCCAAGCCCCAAACTCACAATTACTTCCCATTTATAGAAGATGACATAGAGAGGCAAAGCAAGATGAAGATGAGGAAAGTGAAAGAATCAGGGCTCGAATTCACATCCAGGTGTCTCTGGTCCAGAACAGTGCCTCCTCCACAGTTTGGGGAGGGGGAGGGAAGAGGAAGAGCAGAGCAGGAAGGTGGCCTGCCTCACCCACAGCCACGGCCTGCAGTGAGGCAACTGGTGAGCCTGATTCGGCCCCCTGCCTCACCCACAGCCACGGCCTGCAGTGACTAGCCTGCTTCAGCTGACATCAATGTGCGCCTCTCAAGACAGGGGCCACAGAGTCATTTAGAAATTCAGAAAGTCCAGGGCCAGGGTTTTTGGGGTTTTTTTTTTAGTTCATTTGCCCCCAGGGGAAAAGGTAGTCTCCTTGGTTTGAACCTCAGACACAGGAGAGAATTCCAGCTGCTATGGAAATGGAATGAGAAACTGCAAGGGCAACCTAATGGCAATTCTTCTCCAGGGGAATCTCTCCCAAGTGCTAAAAGCTCAGGGAACAAGAGTGATCTGCAGAAGGTGGGGACACCCCAAATGTGTCCCTCTAGACAAGAAGATGCCAGTCTCCCCAGAGGTGAACTGACTACAAAGCAAAACACAGATTTTCATGTGTTTTTCTGAATGGGCACTTAAGCATTTGTGTGTGGAGTGTGTGTGTTGTGTCGTGGGCATTAAAGTATGAATAAAGTCCTTCAGACAGCCTTTCCCCCACCTTTCTCCATCCTGTAACAGGGTTTCCTAACCTCAGTACTGCAGGCACTGGGACTTGATCTTTCTTTGTGATTGGCTATCCTGTGAATTACTGGACATCTGACAATATCCCGGGTCCTACCCACCAAATGCGAGTAGCAATACCACCTATTCATGACCACAGAAACATCTCCAAATACTGAGATATTTGGACTCTCTGGGATGGGGGCTGAGAATCACTCTTCTCCTCTGCTATCATCCACAGACAGGAAAATCGTTCTTTCTGGTGTATGTTTGTGATTCCTGTTTAAAGAAGCCTAAGGCCTATACCATACTTTGCATAATTGTAATTGCTATAAAATGTATATAAGTCCAGGTCTGCCATAGGGCACTTCTGGGTCATCAAAAGTTCTCCAAGGCCTTGAGGCCTTATTGGCTGATTCTCCGGTCTTCCTACTGGTC
This sequence comes from Elephantulus edwardii, assembly GCF_000299155.1. Taxonomy (NCBI): domain Eukaryota; kingdom Metazoa; phylum Chordata; class Mammalia; order Macroscelidea; family Macroscelididae; genus Elephantulus; species Elephantulus edwardii. The sequence continues at coordinate 13,865,958 of NW_006399826.1, read as the reverse complement.
CCTAGAAAGACTCCTCTCCAGCCCACGATTCCATAACCATCCTCCAGGCCGACCTCCAGTGCAAACCGTTCCTTCACCTCTCCTAGTCAATGAGGACTCAGCTATCACCGGACTTCTACCAGCTCTGTGGTGGAAAATGCCTCATCTCTTGAGTTTTTCTTCTGAGTACCCTCAGGGACTGGATTAGTAGTGCCAGATGCCTAGGAGGTATTCCATAAATGCTCCTGACTAAATGTCCTCAAAAATAAAGGTTTAGGAACCAATCGATCAGCTTACAATTTATCTGTCTCATATAACTCTTTAAAGAAGTGTCTTTTAACGAATGTGCATTTTATCTCCCCAAATAAACATTGAGCTACTCTGAGACAAGAATTCTGGCTAAGTGCAAGCAGAATCCTTAGGGAAAAGGCTCTCAACCACACACTCCTTAAAAAAGGCGATCAGATCTTCTATTTTTTTTCAATGCTTCCAGGTCATTCTGAGATGTGGTCCACGGTAAGAGCACAGGCCCACAGGTCTGGGAAGCAGTCATGGAAATCTCCTCCAAGGGAAAAGGGCAGTCTCCCTTTTATGGATGATAAGGCCACGCAGACTAGCAAGTACCTCAGCTTGTAAGGTTACAGCACCATAATGCAGCTGGGGGTCCTTGGATGGTGCAGAGAGTTAATAATATCAACAATTTCCTGAAAGAGCAAAAAAGGTTTGAAAACATCCAGACACAGTTCAGATGGAATTCCAAAAACTCATTGCTGTTGAGCTAGAACTGCTTCATCACCGGCCTTCCACTCGGTTTCCAAGACTGCAAATTGCAGGGGAAGGGATTTCCCATCTTCCTCCATCAGAGGCATGCATGGATTTGAACCACTGAACAGCTAGCAGCACAGCAGATCCCTATGAACTAGGCCACCGAACTGCTTCCTAAAGACAAATGTAAATGTGAAAATATGCTAATGATTCTCCAATAAATACCTTCTTCTCAGACAACAAAAGCTTTGTCAACAGACCTCCACAGAGGACAACGACACTGGAGTCCTATTCAGGCTTTGCATCTTCTTTTTCAAGGAGCCTGTGGTCATTGTCATTGCTGTTCTATATCATCCAGTCACCTGCGACTCATCATGACCCCATATACATAGCTCTGAACCCTGCCCTCTCCTGAGCCAGTCTCACCATCTCTGACAGACCTAAGCCCATTTCTCCTGTCACTGGGTCAACCCTCTTATCCCAGCAGAGGGAAAAAGGGGTAACATTTGTGGACATATCAAATTATTCATTTAAGGATTTCCCCCCCGTGTTGTTTTATTGTTGTTGTTTTTAAAGTTGAGCTGAAAGTATAGATTCTCCTTTTCCAAATTCTCTTAGTACAAAAGTAATCACCAGAAAAAGTGACAGAGGGGCATGTGGTGATTTCTCCCGCATAAAACACAGCCCACCCCTCCTGCAGAGATCACACAACTGTAATCTAGGCAGCAGCTTCCAGGATTCAAAGGAGAAGTGAGAAAAATCTCATAATGGGTGGGGATTTGGTTGAAAGAATAGATCTGGGTAAATGACATCATTCCTGGTTTTGTCCAGTGAATTGGATCACACAGCTTGTCAAACAATGACTTCTGACTCTCTCAGGGCCAATAAAGCAGTCCCAGGCAGGTCTCATCAGGAGGAATCAGTGAGGAAAAGTACTTTCTGAAATGAAACTAACATAAACCAGGCATGTCAGAGGGGGCCCGTGCTAAATTTCAGGAATGTGGGAGGAGATAGTTTACTATGCTTACCAGTTTGGGCGAACTTAACTGGCTAAAGGCAGAGTCCATTCTATTTCCTTCTTCATTGTCAATGGAGAAGGGCAACAAGCACCCAAAATAGAATCTTTTGTTTGTTTCTGTTCTTAAGAGGACATTCAGAGAGGGCACAGTTACTCAAGCTTCCTAGACCTAACCCAAACTCTTTGCAGGACTGGTTTCCTTGCTTTAAAGTCTTGGGGCCTCAGTCTTCGATAACAACTTAGCCAACTGGCATAATGTACATAGGTGACGAAGATAATGTTTGATGATTACCTCCTGGGGTCTTAAAAGCTTATAATTAACTATGAAAACTAAAGCTACCAGTCTCTATTTGAATGTAGAAAGAAAGAAGGAAATCAAAGGCTCAGAGAAGAAACTCATCCATGAGACCCCAGAGCATGTAAATCATATCTTCTTCTAAACTGAGACAAAGAAGAACTAGATGGTGCCCAGCAGTTCTGACCTAGGATCAAAGAAAGTCCTAGGTGAAACGGGGGGAATGCAGGCTAAAAGTCAAGTCTCTAAAAAAAGGCCAGGCCTATTAGACCAACATAGACTCGAAGAACCCTTGGGCCTATTACCCTAACATATATAGAATTGAAGCTATTTCTGTATATCACCTATTGCCTATAGTCTGGCTTGTAAAATACACTATCACTTATGAGCAGCCTGGAAATTCTGCTGAAACCTGTTCCCAAGGCTCCAGTGATGACCAGTGGATGCATATGGGGAACAAGAGCTCAGAATCAAACCCCAGGTTACCTGCACGGAAGGTAACCAAGTTTACCCCTGAACCACCACTGCTTCTACTTCAAAAGCTACAACAGAGAGAACTAGAATGGGGAGGGGAGAGATTTGACTTTAATAAATAGGTCATTTTTGCACCAGCCTCATAAGTGCTCTGCTTTCCCACCACTATCATCACCTCAGTTAACTGGTGCTCCTGGAGCCTGTCTTAGTTTCATCATTGTCTTGGTGGCATTCTTCTGAAAGAGAAAGCTGTGCCTGTTTGTGAAGACTCTAAAGTACTTCAGTCTGACAGGTACTATATAAATGAAATATCCTTCCAATTACTGCTACTGTGCTATATTGAATTAAGCTCGATCACCATTGCTAAGGAAGCAAGCCTACACAGTGGTGCCCTTTCTCGTCTTGGCCCCTTCATGCTTGTCTCCTCATAAATAAAATCATTCCAAAAGAGAGAGATTGAAATGACTTTTGAAAGCATTATTGTCCCTTGTATACATCATCAGAATTAAACTGACATGATTTCAAAGTCTGTAAACGGGTTCCCAGGTAATAGGCTCAAAATACTCTTCCTTCATAGTAACCAAAGCATCTTCCATTTGCTCTGTTCATCGACAATGAGAATTCAAGAGAAGGATCAGAAACGAAAAGCTCTTGATAGGATGACAGGAACATCTCACATGACAGCTGACGGAGATGCTCACATCAGGCTGACAAACTCAATTGAGTAAATCAAGCAAAAGTCAATACAATGCCTCTCTCCTCGAGTGCCATGTGGTTCTCAAGCCTCAGGCCAACACCAAACTTGCTATTGGCAGAAGAGAGAAAGACACCAGCCTCAAATCTTCAGTGAATGCTTGACTGAGGCCAGAAAAGTCTTCTCTCTGCCAGACAGAGCTGTGTTTTGCCAAGCAGAGCTGACACTTTCTTAGAGAGAACTTGAAACACATCCTGTCTTCCTCAGAAGAAATACAAGGAGGCATTTGCCTTGTCTGTGCATTTCTCACATTCATCCTTAGTTACCTACTGCTGCTGTAACAGAAATACCACCAGTAGCTTTGAGAATAGAAATTTATTTCTCCACAATTCAAGAGGCTATAATTGTAAGTTTAGTGGTGGTTCTATAGAAAGGTCCTTCTCTGTCTATTCCAGCTTCTGGAAGTTAACAATCCTTAGAGATCCTGGACTTGTAGATCCAGCTGCCTCCAAGGTCATCAAATACTATACTTAGAACATTCATCTTCCCACTTCCATCTGTCCTCTGTACAAACCATCCTTTTGTAAATCAGAAGTGATTATATTTAGGGGACACCATACACTGACATATTGTGAGCTCTGGTGTTGCTGTAACCATACATTGACGTGGTCTCATTAACAAAATAAAGAAAATCCTATTCCCTCAAGGGTGTAGCTTTTGGAATTCCAAAACACAGTTTGGGGAAACATAGTCTCATCCATACGACATATAACGAACAGACTATGTACCCAAATGCAAGACCTTTGAGCCAAGGCTTTTTCCAATGAGTTCTGTTTATGGCAGGATCACAGTACACAAAGATGTGATGAGAAGGGGGCCTGGGGGAAGGTACCACTTTAGGAGGGAAATAAAATAGCTCTGAAAGTCATGTGTTTGTGTTTCTAAGCATGTCACATTTCCCTACGTACGACTCTGAGGCTATCAAAACTCAGGAAATCAACTCTGCAGCTTTCAAAAACTTCAGAGAAGGTGTCATCCAAAAGCAAGCTAAAGATTGTTTTTCGTTGTTTTTTTTTTTTTTTTTTTACTTCCAAGGAATAAAGGTGATGTCCCATCACAGAGACGAATCCGTGTTAAGAAAGAAAGAATAAACTGCACGGGCAATTCTACATGTCTCATCAGTGGAACCTCTGAAAAGTCTATGCTGAGGAAAAAAATAACCTAACAAAGACAAAGATGTCAAAGGCCACCCGTAAGAAAAAGGAGGAAATTCCATGAGCCCCGTAAGTGCTCTGATGGCACCAATATAGATAATCTATGGATTTAGGGCAGAGTGTTGCTGGATTATATGACAGTGATGTACGCCTTTCAGTCATGAGTCGGTCACAGTGGCAAAATAAAAAATAGCCAGTGTCTGGCAGGTCGTTCAACACATTAGGGAAAAGTCAAACCTAACCTGTACTTATATGAACCCGGGGTTAGTTTCCCTTACCTGCGATGCCACATGCTGTTGAGGATAATCTTATCTCAATAAAAAGGTAACAGAGGAGGACAATCACCATAAAAAAGAGAAAGGAGACAGGCCAATAGTCTTATAATGACAGACTGACTACATTTGGGCTCTAATCCCCAGCTGAACGCTGAATGAAGAGACAAGAAATGCCAATGATTGCTAAGTTAGTTAACGTACATTTCTTCACCAGCACTTAAAAATTCTGATCCATGAGTTTTCTTAAGGCTTTAAAAAAAAATAAATGAAAAGTAATCTGCTTCACATCCTCATAAATAAACTATACAAGAGGTGATCTAGATAATACCCACCTCTACTTGAGAGAGATTCCTAATGGTTGATGAAGAAAAACCATAATTCCACCCAGGAGATACTTAAAATGTCACCACGGACACTGATTTTCCAGGGAGCAGCCGTGGCCCCTTGAAGCTCATGTGCTGAATAGCCTCACACATCAAACCCCCTGAGCTTCTGTCAGAGAGAAAATCCTAGAGCAGCCTGACCAAGAATCTAACCCATATGTCACTGTTTATGTTCCCTTATGAATGTGTGTGTGTGCATGAGGGTGTGTTTATATGTTAAATCCAAACGTCATCAATAAAAAATATTGAAAGTGCTCCTAAAATAAGCTTCTTTTTAAAAATGAGTTAAACAAATATGGGATGATTGATGTTGAACACACAAAGTACACAGATTATAAAGTTCTGTTATCACAAGATGAACAGTGTAAGCCTCAGGGATTTCCTCATTTCCCCTAAGAAAGTGCAGTTAAATGCCTCAGTTTCAGCTAAATACCTCAGGATCAGTCTAATTGTTATCATTAGTCATCAGGAATTCCCAGGTATAAATATGCATATATTTTGGGAGCATAATAAGGAGGGGAACAAATAATAAATTTAGAGAGAATAATTCTGGCCCTAGTTCAATCACACACCAACCAATTGTGAACAAGTCATCAAGTTTTCCAGAAAACGCTCCTTTAAGTTAGCAAAAGTTAAGCTCCTACTATGTGCAAAGTATTGCTCTGAGGTTTGAGATAAAATACAAAGGGGACATTACGGAACGAAGAGCCAAGTCAGAGCCGACCCATAGCTGACTGCCCAGTGCGGTGGGTCTTCAGGGCCTGTAAATCACACTGCAAGAGGAGATTAAATTCCAACATAGCAAGGCAGACAATGAATATGTAAACAGATGGTAACAAACACTGTTGTTGTTGTTGTTGTTGTTGTTGTTGTTGTTATGGTGGTGGTTGTTGATTGTCTTTGAGTTGAGCACAATTCATAGCGGCCCTATGAAAAAAAGGCCAGAAGCCTTTTTATAACTACCGACATTTATCAAAGTTCAAGAGTTTCTGGAGGCATGTTGTTTAGGAAGTGGATGCCACCCCTGTTTCTAGCATGGAAATAAAACCGACTTGTGTGACAGAGTATGACTGCGTCTAACTGGAGTATCTGTGAAGATTCCTCTGATGAAGTGGTATGTGAGTCAAACTGAAGTAACAACAGGAAGAAAAAAGTCATGTAAAAGCGAAGAGTCAAATGGAATTCCAGATAGAGATAAAAACTAGTAAAAAGTCCCTGAGGAAGGGCTGAGCCAAGCATATGTGAGGGACCCAGGATTGGCAAAAGGAAGTCATAAAAATCATCCATTGCAAACTTTCTAATAAATGTTGGGAGGATGGAATTAATAAGTAATGTATTCTTTTTTTAATGAGCAAGGCCTTAGAAATATTTAAAGCACTCTACAAAGTAAAAGAGATTATAGGATCAGCAGTCTATGAGTAAAACCTCTACCCTCCACTGTTTCAGCTTTACTAAAGTTCAAATGATAGTATCGTTCATCTACACATCTCAAAACAAAATTTTAGAAAAACATTTTTAATAAAACCAAATTTTAGATTAATTTTTTTTTTTCATCTCAAAGAACAAAGACACTAACTTGTCTGGGGCCATGTCAATGTGTTTGAGGACCCACCCAGCTAGATGAGGGTGGGCTTCCCAATATCAAGCTTCCCACTTCTTTAAAAAATTACTAATCTTACATAAAAAAATCTGTACAATATAGGTAAAATGGACCATTGCCCTGAGGCTTAAGATTTCCGAGAGTGGTGTTAGGACCACAGAAATAATAAAGTCTTAGTCATCAAACTCAACCCAACAGTCATACAAAATATTTTAAACTCTGTGTGTTTGGTTCAGTTTAAAAACTAAAGGACTTATTAAAAATGTTTCACCCCCCCTATATTGTAGGGCTGCTACAACAATAGAGATTAAATATTACTGTATGTATGAAGGTGCGCCTGATACAGGCCATGGTCTTTGCAATTGCTTGTTATGCATCAGAGAGTTGGACAATGACTAGGGAGGACAGAAGGAGAGTTGATGCCTTTGAGTTGTGGAGAAGAGTACTGAATGTACCATGGATTGCCAGGAAAACAGATTCATCTTGGAGAGGATTAAACCAAGCAACTCCTTGGAGGCAAGGATGCTGGGGCTTCGTCTGACATACTTTGGACATGTTGCCAGGAGGGACGGGTCCTTGGAGAGGGACATCATGCTTGGGAGGGTGGAGGGACAGCGCAGGAGGGGAAGACCCTCTATGAGATGGATTGATTCGGTGACTGGGGTAATCGGGATGGGTGTGTCAGAGGCAGTGCGGTTGGCGCAGGATAGAGCAGGGTTTAGGGCTGTTGTGCATAGGGTTGCTATGAGTCGCAAACGACTCGACGGCACATAACAACAACAACAACATGAAGGCCATCATAATTCATAAATCTCCCAGCAATTCTGTAAGAATAGTATTTGTTTCTATTAAGGTCCCACCTCTCAACTGTCAGTTTGTTAGAATACGGTGGCTCGTGTATTACTGTAATGCTGAAAGCAATAACATCAGTATTTCAAACACCAGCAGAGTCAATCACTCATGGTGGACAGATATCAGCAAAGCTTCCAGACTAGACTGAGAGACTAGGAAGGAGGACCAGGAGATCTACTTCTAAGCAAAGGGCCACGTAAACCACACGAATATTAAAGAAACTATGTCTTAAGTATACCATAGATTCAGAGAAGAAGAAATAAATCTGCTTGGAAGCCAGAGAGTGCCTTCAAAACCAGGATGGTGAGTCTTTGCCCATGTCCTCTGGGCCCGTTATATAAAAGGGCCGGACAATAGAGAAGGACATTCTGGTTGTTGAAGTAGAGACTCTGTGGGAAAGAGGAAGGCTCTTGGTGAAAGGGACACCGTGAATGGACCGATGGGCTCAAATACAGCAATGACTGCAAAGACGGCACAAGACTGGGTAGCGCTTCCTATTGTCAGACACACAGTCTCTGTGAGTCAGAACTAACTCAATAATATCTGACAGCAACAACGTGAAAGTCCATGGAAACAATAAAACTTCATGAAAACATTACTATCTTTATTATTATCATAGATCACTTAGATCATCGGCCACATGCTACTGCCTACATTTCACCACACTCGACCTGTTACCACAGTATTTTTCCAGTCTCTAAGTTAAAGAAATGTCATCTTAGGGCCTCTGAACAAATGTGATGATTTATGGAATTTGCCTCATGAACATACTTCTGACAGATTTTTTTTTTCCTCTCACTTAATTTTACACTGAGAGATCAAGGAAATGAAACCCTACCCTGTCGAGTCAGTTTCAACTCAGAGGGACCCCCTATTGTGTTTTTGAGGCTATAAATCTTTAAGGGAGGACACTGCCTATCTTACTTTCACAAAGTGGCTGGTGGATTTGAACAAGCAAACTTTTGGTTAACACTCCAGCACACTGTCCCCAGAAGCAATCACAAATTCTACTTGGAGCACCTTCACCTGGAAAAAGAACCACCAGAGAGCTTATTAAAGATACGCTATGGGTTCTTGAACAAGTCTAAACTTTTGGCTCAAATATTCAAAACCTGCCTCAAAACATACTTCTCTTCTGCTCCCAGAAACATTCAAGGTGCCCCCTATCTGTCAAGTGTCCCAGAATTCATCAAGCAATTTCAAATCTATTATTGCATTTGCTCCTTTTAACAACCCTGGGGGAAAGTGTCTAGGAAGTGAAGTATTTGACTGCTAATAGACCTAGGATGAGATGAACTGACTCAGTGACTGGAGAAAAGGGATTAGGTCTGTCGGAGAAGATGACATTGGCCCAGGATAGGGCAGGTTTCAGAGCTAATGTACACAGGGTTGCTATGCGTCAACAAGCAACTCGATGGCACATAACAACAACAATAAAAACAACAACAAAATAAAAAATAAACAACAAAAAAGGTTCGTTTATTGCTTGCATTAAGAGATATGTTGGAAGAAAGATCTGCCAATCACTTTCTGAAAGGTCGTAGCCACTGATAATCCTATGGTATGTGATTCTGCCCTAAAAAAAGCCAAGGTCCCCATGAGTTAGATTGGACTTGGGGCAGAAGGAGAATAAGATATCAGGAGGGCCAGCTTCATGGAGAAGGCAGAGGCTTTCTGTGGTTATGTGACTAGTTTCTTATCTCTGAAGCATGAGTCCTCTGACTCCACTCCAACTCTCCTTGAAAGCGGCTAAGTTTCTTCCAGGTAAGGATCTGGAGAGGACTAAATGCAGTCAGGGATATGAAACCTGTTCAGGCTTCCTGAACATTTGACACAATTTTAGTGACAAGGTAACTGGCACATGCCACCTTCAAATGTGCCTTGTGTGTTGGCCAGCGACGGGCATAGAGCCATCTAAGAATGGAAGCCAATGGGAAGCAGGCATTGGTCTTGTGAATGCCTCCCTCAAGACACCCAAATTAAACACACAGTTGGCCTCTGTCAATGCTTATTGATTGTTTGTCTGAGTTTAGCTTCAAAGATTATCTCCTTATCTCCACTGGAACCACCCCAGTCACTTAAGACACTGGCCTATCCTTGGTAGTCCCAGCAAGAGAAAAACAAAACACCCAGCACAGCCCTGAAACTTGATTTGTGTTTACTTCTTGACAGGCCTTCCTTTCTGACTCCCCCAGACTTTTCTGCCCTGCCCCTGTGAGGGTAAATAAAGATTTCTGAAAGAAAGAAAGTTCTGTGCTCTTTTGTTCTGCCTGGTCTACATACTGGAATCCAAAGGCTGCGTTTGTTCCCCAAAAGCAGTTATCTTGGCCAAGTTGCAGAAAACGCATTAAAACAAAACAAAAGTTTGTTTTACGCACAGTAAATACCAGGAAATTCTTATCAGGATGTGAAAGTTCAGGTCTTGTTTTTCTCTCATCCCTTTCCTCTCTCTTCCAGGAGGGGAGAGAGAGAGAAGAAAACAAACATCTCTCCTCATAATGGGATGCTGTCTTTCTGCCCATGCCCAGCTGGACGCAGCATGCCTCTAAGTGGCTTCTAACTTGCTGGCTGAGGTCGCTCTGCATTCCTAACAACTACTTCATTCTCCCTAATCCCTGAGACCAAGGAGGAATAATGCAATACAGTAGGGGTGGGTTTCCAGCACCTTCTAGTAAAGGACATGGCCTGACAAACTCAACAACGCTGGGGCTCTCCAATCAGAGGGGCTGAGTGTGATCTCAACAGTATTACAGCGCCTTAAGTCATGGAATCGCAAAAATGGGGTGATTAATAGGCTTTCTCCAGCCCAATTCCTTCATTTTACACTTGAAGAAACAGGGTATCAAGAAGCTGCAGCTTGGCCACATTTGGCTCAGCTTCCTGGGCAGCGGTTGGATGAGAACTGACACTCTGGGTTCAGTTCTTTGCTTTACTGCACCTTCTCTCCTCACACGTCATTGGAAAATGAAGGGAAATTTTACCCGAAGGCAAAAAAAAAAAAAAAAAGGAGAGAGGAGTTTAACGAGGGACCTGGCATTTCACCATTCATTTATTTGGTAAACACAAAACATGCAGGGATTGTGCTTGGCAGTGCAGATTCAGAAATGAAATGCTGTAGATCCTTTCTCTCTCTCCCTCTCAATCTGAGAGGGAGGGAGAGAGAGAGAGAGAGAGAACGTGCAGAGGCTGCATCAATAATCACCACAGTGGGAGTAGCACCAATCAGTGCCCCCTTGCTCACCTCTCCCTGACTTTAAGAATTTCAGGTCAGTGAGCACAAGCCCCCATATCCATCCTCATTTCCTCCCAATCTATTCTCCACACAGCAGTCTGAACCATCACTGGAAAAAGCAACTACAGTCATATCATTACCCTGCTTAGATCCATCACTGATTTGCCACTGTCCATGGGTGAAGTCCAAATCCCTCACAAGCTTCACAAAGCCCCTGCCAAGCATGCCCTCCCCACTCCGCTCACCCTCAACCTTGCTCCCCATCACCTTGGACCCCATGCTCAGCTCGCTCTCCCACCTCCTCAAACTCCATCCCAGGCTCTGCATCAACCCACCTGCACGCTGCCCTGGGTCTTCCCAAGCCCACCAGATTAGACGCTGGCAGTTCCTTCAGTTTTCTAGATTTGCTCTTGCCTTGGAGCCATGCAAACAGGCTGGGGGCCTTCTTTTTTTTTCTCTTTTAGTTGATAACTTCTTGTCTTGATATTTTTATCATTGATACATGTTGTGTTTCATACATTTACATTGTGTTTTACACAGTTTGTCCTTTACACTTTGTACATGTATATTGTAGGATCTTCCACCTTACAATCATCTTACAAAGAACTACATTCATGAAAGTGGGTAAGCCATCTACTTCATGTCCCAGTGTGCTAATTCCCTCCTTTTAGATAACCAATTACTGAGTCTCGCATCCCTAGGAAACTAGTACTCTACGGGAACAAGCATGCCCCTTTTGCAGAAAAATCAATCCTCAGCACAACTTGGAAACTTTGAGCATCTGCATCCGCAAACAAATCTAGTCTAGAGCAAGCCGTCAGGTCGCAGAAATCAATCCCAGCTCAATGAATGGTGTGTGTCTGTCTGTCTCTCTCTCTCTGAAGTTTATAAAGAACCTGTGCGCCTTCTTAAGAGCCCATCCCCTCATCTAGGTTTCTCATCACTCCACTCCCAGCCACTTGTTTGGCTCCACAGTCTTCAGTTCTCAACTTGGACACCAGTTCTTTAGGGTAAATTCCTCGACCCCTTAATATGAGGAGGGCACCTCCATTAAGCACCGGTACAGCATCCCGTCTCATATCATATGGTTTGATGTGTCCGTGTTAAAGTCTCCTCCTTGGTAAACTAAAACCCTCATGGAAGCAAGCAGTGTGCGTGTCTTGTTCTCTTTACAAAGCCAAGGTCAAGTACACTGGTTGGAAGTCAGTTTTCTACAAATACTCACTGATTGACTAGATGAGTGAATCCATAATGAAGATGGACATACGGAGAGAGAAATGAATACTATAGCACCAGGAGAGGGACACAAAGTCCCCACAGGGACGAAACCCGTCAGCTCTGGAACTCAAGAATAAGTGAACATGTTTGAAAGTGTGAGAGTCGACCTTTGGCAAAAATCAGTCATTTAAGATTTGTCATCCTGAAAAATGATCAGGGTCAGAGAAATTTAAGATACCTTTGGGCATTTTAAATATCCAAAGGATGAAAGGAATACCTGCACAGCATTTCCAAACCCAGAAATGCACTAGTCAGAGGGCACGTGCTGGAAGTGGAAGGGGAGTTGGGGGCCTGGGAAAATGCCTTCTTCACCTGTGAAATATTGGGGAGGTAACTGAGGGGAGTCAGGGGACTGGATGCTGACTTTTGAAGCCTATGGGGAATAATTATTAAGGCACAGTCTGTCCTGTATCACATCCTCCCTGAGAACATTGGTAGAGCAGGCTTGCCTGAGAGTCTCCTGCTTCTGAAGAAAGTGTCAGCAGTGCATGTGGGCAAGGTCACTCCGAGAGCAGACAAGCTGGGAGCTCTCCACTCCCCAGGACCAGGAGGGCAAGCAGGAGCGTTGGGGGATTGGGGACTGTAACTTACATTTTTCTCTATCAGATTATCAAAATAAGATGAGAGAGAAGAAAACAAAAACACAGAGAAATAGTGACAGGCAAAGGCGAAGAGTTAGTGAACCTCCAAGTCGACACAGGATCCAGAGAGGTAAAAAGTTGGAATGGAAGAAAAAAGGTATCACTCTGCTGGCATCCTTACAGAAGGAGGCTGTCTATGGGTACACAGATTTCAAGAATGTTCTTGGAATATTTTTGTTTTTCCTTGAAGTCTACCTCCGCCTCTTTACAAAGCCTTCTCATGGTGGGTTGGTAAGGCAATCTCTGTTCCTTCTCTGTCCTCCTTCTCTCCCTTTAGACCGGCCTCCTCCTCAATCTCTCTCTTCCCTTTGACCTCTGCTGCCAACTGCTTTTCCCCAGAGCACCACTGAGAGGCTATGAGTGTTATGGAATTAGAAGAACCTATCCGCTCATCAAGGCCACAAAAAAGAAGCTACCACACACCAACTGAGATTGTCTGTAGACCTATGCTCCAGGACTGAGGAGAGGGTGAGGCCTTATCAGGGCTGAGGACTTGTCAGCACTCAGTCTTTGAGGGGACTCAGTACATGTCTCGTGGTCACCAGTATCCCCACCAAGCATGGCGCTCCAAGGTGCACAATCCCCAAGAACAGAGGTGTCACACATTCCCTGGCCTCTCTAGCAGGCCTGCGATTTTCTCCTGGTGGAATTCTGGAAACCCAGCCTCCTCTAACCTGTCTAGTGACTCTCTGGAGTCACAAAAGCAACATTGTCCAGCCCTGTCTTAAGGAAGATTAAACTGTATTTAACAGCCTCGGCAAGGTAATGATCTCACTACAAAATCAACACACGGTCGTGGCCGGGAGGCTGCCCCGGCCACCATGTGGGGCCACCCAACACCTCGCCTTCTCAACAAGCCATTCATCCACTCCTTCCACTCGGCCGCCCTGCTTAAAGGTTCTGACCCAGTGACATCACTCCACGCTGCACAAGATTAAAGGCTCTGGGCTAAGTAAGCAGTGCTGGCAGGCACTTCCGAGGGGCTTCGCAGAGGGAACCCCAGGTCAGCTTCAGGCCTTGCGCTGGGGTTGCAAATCCCATAATCTCTCCCTAGGAGTCCACCAAACACCCCTCAACCTCCTCTGTGGGCTCCCAGCATGGCCTGTAAGGAAGAGGAACTTGGAGAAAGGAAAGAGCCATGAAGAGAAGTAAAATCTCCCAAGACTCAAAGGGACTAAGTTACTTAAATACAAAAAAAGTCCAGAAATTCAACAACGGGTTTGCCAACTCTAGAAATAGACAGTTTCACTTTTTAAAACAGAGATTTTTATTTTATTGTACTTATATATTCATTTATCCAAGAGAGTTCTGGTAGCCTACTGGTAAGGAGTTGCACTGGGAACCCAAAGATGCATGGTTCGAATCCACCAGTTGCCCCATAAGAAAAAGATGAGCCTTCTCCTCCTGTGCAATTAACTGCCTCTGAAAAAAACCCAGAAGAATCCTCGATGGGTCGGTTCTGACTCAATGGTACACAACAACGCTCATTTTATCTTTGGTTAGCATTTATAGTAAAATCAGGAGTTAAGGAAAATCAAGTGACAAAAAATAAGCAATAATTAAGATTTAGTGACTAAGAGTTCTTTATGGTGATGACAAGCAAAAGGAGATTTTTTTTAAAAAAACAACAAAACAAAACATTGAGTTCTCACTGCTCAGCAATTTCCCAACACAGAGCCCAAGCGTATGAAACATCCAGAACAAAGCTCGGTGGAGACAAGGGTCAGTGACTGGCCGGGCCTGGCCAGCTCTCCACAAAGCTAACAGGGACCGGGCAGGTTTCTCAGATGCAGGGAATGAACAAGTGGGTTTCACAGAGGCCCAGCTCAGTATCAATGCCACCATGCACGAGCCAAGCCAAACAACTCGAGTCTTGGCACTGTCTCTTTCAGGGAGAAGCGAGGGAGGGAGTCCTGGCAGATAAAGGCCGCTTTAGAGAACACGCCAGCCAGTCCCTCAAGCCCATCCACACATACAGGGAACTTTATTTCCATGCCCCAGGGAATCTGTCGGTGAAATTCCAGAAATTTGCTGGAGGTTGTAAATGTAACAGTCGAGCGCAGAGAAGGCAAAGCTGCTCCCCAGGCTGCTTTTCTGCGGAAAGCGTTATCAGTGACATTCTGACCCGACAGACAGAGAGCTGGAGAACTCAGACACTGCCATGGCCCCAGAAGGGGCCTCCTTCAGCTCCTCGCAAGTTGTGTGAAAGTCAGATGGTGAATTTGGATTTCCTCTTTTGGCCTGGGTTCTCGGGCTACCAAGACGGTGCCAAATAGAAACCGACGCGTGGCTCAGTCGAAGGCACATCCTTGCCGTCTTCCTTGGCGGGGTGTCTGGGAGCCTCCTGTGCCCCCGGGTTTTGTCACTGCAGAAATCTGGGAAGGGTGGGGCAGTGCCTGCTTGGAGGGAGATGTTAGAACAGAAGGAGGCATATCGACCTCCACAAAGAAGATGGTGGCCCAAGGACACGGGGTGTGATGAAGGGGAAAGCCATAACGTGAACTCCATAGGGAACATGGCACAAAGGATGACAATGACAATGGCATTGTCTTATGCTGATAAGAGCAAATGCTAATGGGATGGTGACTATGGAGTAGGCACTGGGTGTGAGTTAGAGAGAGAATGAGACAATGATCTGAGTCTTCAAACCAGCTCTGCCCTTAGCTGCAGTGACATACCAGGCACGTTGTCAAACATTTTGACTCCTGAGAGGAGGTAACACTAAGACAGCCCCACCTCTCACTTCAGGATGACTGGAACATTGTGACCACCATAGTTTATCCAGCTTTCGAAGGTCCACTTCTTGACCCTTTTGTTGTGTGCTGTCAAGTCAGAACCAACTCATGGCTGGTCCTCCAGCGGGTTTTCAGAGGCAGTAAATCACACAAGAAGGAACTGTCCCTCTTTCTGTGGAGCAGCTGGTGGATTCGAACCATGTGCCTTAGGGATTTCAGTGCAGCTTCTCACCACTTGGCTGTTAAGGTAGAGAACGTTGGTGGTGTAGCCTATAGGGAGCTGCACTGCTAACTCAAAGACCAAACCTCTCTGACAGATCGAATACACCCCCAGTTTAAGAGAGAAAGATGAGCAATCCGTTTCCATGCACCTTACAGCCTTGGACACTCAGTGGAGGGTGATCTAGGAGCTGGTTTTGACCCGATGGCAATGAATTTGAGATTTCCAATTCTGTCACATTTTGGAGTCCCCACATGGTGCAAAGAAGCAAGTGTGCAGCTACTAACCAAACGGTTAGTGGTTAAAATATTCCCAGAAGCACCTCAGAAGAAGGGTCTGGTGATCTGCTTCTGAAATATCAGCTGTTAAAACCCCATCAAAATCTACTGCACCAGCCAGCCAGAGTGGCTTCATTATGTACAGCAAGAACTAGAGTATCGACTTCCTGGAGCCAGTACAGCAGGTGACATATGACCAGGTAGAGCAGAGGTCTCTGAGATTTATCTCAGATGTGCACCACTGGGCCTTTGTTGGACCATAAGGTCCTGAAGGATAAAAGCTGACTTCAGAGCTGTAGTCACCACCACCACCACCCAGAAACCTCAGAGCAGGGAGGCTCAGAGCGCCTATCCCACAGTCCTGCACAAACTCCTCTGTGGGCTGTCACTTACCAACCAAGTGTTCCTGACCCCAGAATGCTGCCCAGCCAAACGTTGCTGGGCACACTCCCCACCTTCGTCTTTCTCCAGATGACATTCAGCCTCCACACCTACATTACTTTGTACTGCATGGTCTCTGCTCCTGTCTCCAACTTGCTCATCAAACACATTCATTTCTGACAAAACAAAGAACTAGATCTCTAAACAGCACCGTTCCACTCTGCAAGCATCCCGAGGGTCATCTCGAGGGTCACCACAAGCTGGGATGGGGCCTCGCTTTATCCTCCCAGGTGCCGCAGCAGCCATCGAGGATTTAATCAGTGCAGAAACTGAGGCACACATCATTTAATCAGTGTAGAAGCTGAGGCACAAATAGACACGGTGACTTGCCCCGGAACAGAGAAACAAAGACATACAACACCCTGCTCAGACGTGACGTGCTCTTTACCCCACAGCCAGGACCCTTTCTCGTTACTAAACTGGTCAACATCACAGGTGTGGATCCTGTGAGCGTGCGCGTGTCTAGGAGCCTCTGAATTCTAAACAGCTCCTTGGTATTATCCACCTGGGGCATTATACAGGGCATTTTCTATTTCTTTGCTTTCCCCACCCCGCAGTTAAAAGATTAAAAAGCAGGGCTTCTTTAGGCATAAAGGATAAGTCCAAATAGTGCAGCTCAAGTGATGAATACGGGGAATTAAAGAGGAAGAGGGAAGCTGCTTAAATCGCACTTCCCAATTGCCCTGTAGTCCAGGAGCTTAAACGCCATGAAATGTCCCAACCCTCTGGCTTTGGGGAACGAGATATTTTCTAAGTCACTAGATAGAGTCTTATCCTGACAGTTCCACCTCACAGTGCCGCTAAATAAAAAGAGAGTAGATTCTGGCAGGTTGTTAAATCATATTTTCTTTGGTCTTTTAGGAAAAATCAATCCAGGCCAGGACTGAATGACCATCCATATGGATAACACGGGCTGAGCTATGGGACAAAGGGCACAGGCTCTCTAGTCCTGATTTCAGCCAGGCCTGTCAATAAGGAGCAGTCCCAGATGAAACTTGGGGGTTGGGTTGGGAGCAATGGAGTCATACAAGGAAAAAAGATAATGCCAAGGGTGGGAATGCTTAAAACCAAAGAGCTTGATGCAATGTCAGGCTTTGACTACCCGGCCCCATCAACCAACAGGAGACGACATCCCCTTATCAATCAAGTCAATTACACAGAGGTGATCATATCTCACAATTTAATAACTAATAAAAGTATAAGTAAAGAATAAGACAATAGAAGGGCCTCAACCATTGAGTGTTGGAGGTCATTTAAGGGATGGAAGGAGCGTAGGATTATGGTAGAAAGAAGAGGTGATCATAGTGTGAGTGGTTCAGGCAGGTAGAGAGCCCAGAACAAAGAGAGTATGGTCCAGTTCAGAAACTGTGCACTGGCTGAGGGGCTGATACGGGGCATTCATTTTGCTGTTCCGATTCTTGCTGCTTTCTCCATTGTTTACTGGGCACTGTGTTAGCCGACAGTTTGGTCGAGGAGGCAAGTCTTTTACTGAATGAATGGTAACATGGAAGGTGGAAGAAAAAGCACAAGAAATGTTTCTAAACTCAACCTCTGACTAAGTGGAGTGGACAGTGCATTTCCTCGAATGTTGGGCAATCTTCTCAAAGGAAGTGAGACTCTGGCTTCTTCAGATCTCTCCTGTGGGACATGACTTTCTAACAGGGCATGGAGGTGGGAGAATTGAAGCATCTTTGATGCAGGAAACTGGCTTCTCTGAGGTACAGGTTCATGATGAACAAACAGCAGCTGATTACTGAGATTATTCCAACTGAGAGGATGTCCCTTTCAAGTCTAAGGAGAAGCTCTGGTGACACAAGGGTAAAGCACTTGGCTTCTAAACAAAAAGTCAGTGGTTCAAATCTACCAGTTGTTCCAGAGGAGGAAAAGGTGTCAGTACTGCTTCCATGAAGTTTACAGAGTTATAAACTCACGGAGTGGTTATATTCTGTCGTACAAGACTCCTATGAGTTAGAATTGATGGCAATGAGATTTCTGGCTTCCATTTCAATCTCAAAGTTCATCATATTATGCTTAATCCCTATTGTTCATTATTTCTCAGTTGCAAACAATAAAAGACAGCACCAAAAGCAGGGTTTTCCAAGCTTGGGAATTCCTACTCTGACCTAAATTTGTACACTACACTCTATCTTAATTACTCAGCTTGAGTGAAGGAATTAGAAGTAAAATGGAAATACTGCAGCAAAAGAAACTAGGAAAATAAAATGGAATAATCACGTCTTACGCTTTGGTTGAAAAGAAGGCTATGGAGAAAATGATGAGAGGGAAAATTTAATCAAAACTCAAGTTGTGAATTCTCGCTGGCATCCAGTGAGAAAATGTGAAGACTCTGTAGACGTCAACATCTTAAATTGCCTCCTCCTAAACCTTCCTGGCTCCTCTGATATGTTACCACCTCACTTGTTGCAAATGATGAGTTGCATCTGTCACACAGAATTAGCCAGGTTGGTCAAACTCTGTCTTTCTTTCAGAAAACAGTATGCTCTTTGCGGGCAAGAGGAGCATCTTCTTCCACTTTGTGTATGAAGGACAAGAACTGAAGATTCCATGGACTTCCCAGAGCATACACAGGTCTGTCTCGTAGGAAGTGAAATCAGAGGGTTCCTTGGAAGCGATGATGGTAAAACTTGATCTCTCACATCCTTTGGACATGGGGTTAGGAGGGGGACAGTCCATGTAGAAGGACATTCTGATTGGAAAAGTGGAGGGTCAGCGTAAGAGTAGAAGATCCCTGACAGGATGGACCGGCAATGACTATAACAATGGCTTCAAGTGTGTCTGAGATAGTGAGATGGCATAGGATAAGGCGGGTTCATAGCCAACTCGACAGCACATACAACATGTCTATATAACATGTACATAATAGCAATAACAACATGTGAAGGATGTGGCCATGTCTTTGAAAAAACAAATGAACATTGACATTACTTCCCCAGTAGCAAATACAGGGATAAGGGAGAAAGGTCCAGGCAACAGGTTTAAGGTTCTCATTATGGCAAGACCTTCAGTAAGGTATACTAATCTGAAAGTGTTATCCCAGCATTTTCAGGATAATTACTTAGGGGGGAAAAAACTCCAGATTTACTTTCAGGGACTTTGTTGTTATATTTTCTGCTAAATATCAAACCAACATTGGAATGATTCCATTCAGGAGACTCGACGGCACATAACAACAACACACACTGAGTTGGTCTTGTCATGATGCCTGTAGGGTCATATCAGTAATGCAGCTGCATCAATGAGGGTGAAAGCTAAAGGGATCCCACTTCATGGACCCTCTCTCTGGAT
>NW_006399826.1:13831954-13844098 GCF_000299155.1 Elephantulus edwardii | reverse complement strand
CTGAAGGTAACACGAAGCTCTAGGAGCGCCATTACCGACGGTGTCCACATCAAACCAAATTATAATCACCACAGGTCACAGATGTCTAACTTTTACTAAAAAGGATCAAGTAGGGAGGAAGATGAGGGAAAACATCAACCCATTTTATGAATCTCCAGAAGGAAAGTATCTCGAGTCTTCAACAGATATCAAGTAAGCAAAAGGAGTGTTGATAAACAAATTCCTTCTAGACATTTCTATGGAGTCAAACGTTTGGTGCAAAGGATCCACACATATACAAGTCCACCTAAAGGTACCTCAAAAGAAAAGTCTTGCCATCAAGTTCCAAAACACAAAAATCAACCACTATGAGTCTATGAGACACAGTTCTGTTCCGATACACATGGGGTCACCATGAGCTGGAGCTGACCTGACGGCAGTGGTGAACTGACAAAGACAGGTCCACACAAAAGGGCAATGCTCACACCATCAAAAATAAAAGTGAATTCTGAGAAATAACACTAGAATGACGTTTGAGTTTTGTTTTGTTTTCTAAGTAGAAAACACCTAAGGAGGAATCATATTAAGGCGTCTATGTTGTTGTTGTAAAACACTATTGAGTCATAACCAACCCAGAGTTGACCATCCCGTGGGGTTTCAGAGGCAGCAGATCACATGGGAGGAGAGCGCCCACACCAAGATTTCTCACAAAGAGCAAGTGGAAGATTCGAACCACATGCTTTCAGCTCTGTAGGGCATGTACCGCTAAGCCACCAGAGATCTCTGCCCACTCTATGTTGTTGTGTATCATCAAGTCAGAACCAACGCATCACAGACTCTCCGGCAGGTTTTCAGGGGCAGTGAATGACACAGGAAGAGATTTCCCATCCTTCCGCCACTGATTAGCTGATGGATTCAAACCACGTGCCTTCAGGATTACAGTGCAGCCTCTTGCCACTAGGCCACCACAGATCCCTGTCCGCTCTCTATACCAAGTGTGATTCAGGCATTTTTCACTTTT
This sequence comes from Elephantulus edwardii, assembly GCF_000299155.1. Classification (NCBI taxonomy): domain Eukaryota; kingdom Metazoa; phylum Chordata; class Mammalia; order Macroscelidea; family Macroscelididae; genus Elephantulus; species Elephantulus edwardii. The sequence continues at coordinate 13,843,098 of NW_006399826.1, read as the reverse complement.
ATCATCATATTAAAATTCTTATTACTTTTATCATCATATTTAAATTCTCAAAATACCCATTTATCCCATTAAGTAAATGAGAAAACTGAGGTGGAGAAACATTAGGTAGCTCGTGTAAGGTTACCTTGTGGTACCTGGTGGAGCTGGAGTCACACTTCATCAAGTCAACCTCAGAGTCTACTTGTTGAGGCCCAGCACGTGAGTGGACCCGGAGCAGAAACATCCCACTGTCCAACGGTGGAATTTTCCTTCAGCCCTGGGGTTTCACTCTTAGGAAAATACCCCCAGGACTTGATGAAGCCTCTGAGCCAAGAATGTTCCTTTGCTTGACAAGCCCCAGCATTTCCAGGACTATGGTCCCCCATCCCCGCTGGGCTCAGGCCAGGACTCCAGAGGAGGGAGGTCGGCTCTCTAGGCCAGTGCAAGAGGCCCAGCCCTTCACTCCCCAGGCAGATGTGGATCCTGGAGGTGTTTTCTTTTCCTTTTCTTATTTGAAGAAAAAACAAAACTCTCCATACTCCCCACATGTGCAGGGCCTCTCACGCTGCCGCCAGACAATAATTTCACAGTCACAGAACGACCCTTGCAAAGGAGAGAAGGCAAAGCTGCACCCCACCCAGTCCCAACCCAGGCCAGGCAAGCTTTAGAAAAGCTCAGAGCACAGAAGATCAAACTCATACACTGAGGAACAACAGGAGGCAGGGAGGCCTGGGCAGGGGCAAGGACCGGGAAGGAGGAAGCATAAAGTTTAAAGGTCACAACAAATGTCAACCTAACACCAGAACTGTATGAACAGCACACAGCCTCACTGCTAGACAAACAAATGCTGCCAGGGAGGAGAGGTATCAAGAGGCTTTATTAACTCTCTTCCTGGAATCGTATACATAGGAAGTCTGTTCCATCACATAAGCTGCAAAGCACAATATTTATCCCTGGGGGGGAGGGGTCGGGGGGGAGAATCACAGAGCTGATATTGAACCCACAATAGAGAGCATCTCCTCCAGTCCTGGCCTATGATCTGGCTGCACCTCCAGGGGCCTGACAGCAGGAAATACCACATAGATTCTGATAAGAGCTGGGTCACATGCTGCTTCCATCAGAGCCCTACCTCTGTCTTCTGTTGACCTTTTCCCAGACTTGACTGAGTCCTACTGATCCCAAGCAAGGCCTGAGATGAATATGGTCCCTATATCTTCTTCACTGGTGGCGGGGGGAGGGAGGGGGGAAGGGGAACTCTCTATCCATGTGCCCAGGTCTATGGGGATCCCACCTCTACATGGGAATATGTCCCCTTGTGGACCTCAAGGAATTAAAAGAGAAAGAGAATGGATGGCTGATCTGAGCTTGTCTTCTTGCAAAAGAAAAATAGAAATGAGTGTGTGTGTGTGTGTGTGTGTGTGTGTGTGTGTGTGTGTGTGTGTTTTCTCCAGCACTACCCTAAGAAATGCTTATTCAGTTTGCTTTGAGTGGGTCTTGAGAATCTGCATTATTAAAAAGCCCCCAGGAGACTCTGCGATGGTGCCTGACTGGTCCTAACAGTTACCACATCCAGCTGCTGACTGAAAGGTCTGGAGTTTGACTCCACTCAGAGGCACCTTAGAAGAAAGGCCTAGTGATCTAGTTCATAAATCACCTGAGATTCGGTGATGATAACTCCATGTGTGTAGAGTCTGCTCTAGCTCATATGGGGTCCTTAAGAGCCTGAGGCAGGGAGCTCTGGTGGCCTAGTGTCAAGAACCTGCACTGTAATACCAGAGGTACGCGGTTCAAAGCCACCGGATGCTCTGCTGGAGAAGGAGGGGCACTCTCCTCCTGTACCAGTCAGATCCGATTTGATGGCGCACACACACACACACACACACACACAATCATAAAATAAAATAAAAAGGAAAAAGGGGGGGTGGCAGAGTCAACCAGACAGCAGTTGGGAATGATAATACAGCCACTGACCCCAACCAGAGTCTACAAATTGGCATTGTCCATAAATTACAGAGCTCATTAATAGTCTTCTACAGAGAGAAAAAGAAGGGCAATCTCCTCCCATGCAATTAAAACCTCTGAAAACCCGAGAGAGGGTCAACTGTGGATCAGTCCTGACTTGACAGTATGCAACAACAACAGACTTAAAGGTGGTGCTAATCTGAAGGTGGTGTCTCTCTAGTAATCTGTATGCACCAGTCACTCCATGGGAGAAAAGTGGGCAGTCTCCTCCTGTGCGACTTACAGCCTCTTAAACTTCCAGAAGGCAGCATGAGTCAGGTCTGACTTGGTGGTACTGAAGTTGTTTCTGGGTTTGTTGTTACAGACTTAAAGCAATGGTCCAAGACAGGTAGCCCAGTTTGCATCGAGCACAGTTGAAGACGCCAGGCACCACAAGTGTCACAGATCCCCAAGAGTACCATGCTGCTCTCTGCATTCTGACAAGTGACAATTTGGGAGCCGGCAGCAAACCTCCAGTCACAGGCCTTCCACAAGTGTTACCACCCTACAGTTCAGGGTGGTCAGTTTCATGCTAGTCTATGGCTTTCCTCTTCAGCTCTCGTGGGATTTGGTTTCCTGAGCTCTTGTGTATCTGTTGGAAACCTTGTGAAGGAGGCTTAAGTTATCTATTGTTCAAGTGCAAAAGATAAAAAGGTAAATCCACCTGGGAATCTAAAGCACACTTCAAAGGTATCAAAACTGTAGCATGAAGGGGTAACCTAAAGGTAAGAAACTGACAAAAATAGGTCAACAAACACAAACTGGCCCAAACAAGGCAGGTGCACCCAAAACGTGCTTGATGTCTAACTGACCAACAGCCAAAGGTCTATAGGGATGTGCACTCACCATCCTAGTGCCAATGGGCCTAGCAAGGAGATGTCATCACCCAGCTCTCTGCTTCCAGCTAGCCACCTGTCCCTCCTGGCCCTGTGCACCCCCTCGCCTGAATATACTACGCACACTCTTCTATCTCTTCTTACTCCATAATGGCTGTAGAAATTCTTCTCAAGGATATCACTGAGAATATCAATTGCTACTCAAAGACAACTCAGTTTAAGTAGAAATTGCATACAATTTTTAACGTGGCCTGTTATTTCTTCACAAGCAGTAAAGGTAGGAAGGGGCCAACTTTGATGGTCAGTCTCCTTCTGCAAGGTTCACAGCACAGAAAAGCAATTGCAGGTTCAGCTCTGAGATGGTTCAGGCTCAAAGGCAATGCCAAGGTACACTGAGTTGAGTTACTGCCCAGCAGTGAGGCAGAGGATGGGGTCTTCTTTGGCTTAATTGTCGTTGTTAGCACCTATTAAGTTGACACCAACTCATTTACTGTTCAGTGTACCACAGAATGAAACCTTGGGTTAGGAGGGCTGGAAACCGGACTTCAGGAATTTCTGCAATAAAATGTCTGTTAGAAGCTCATGCAACTAAGGCAAGTTCTTTACAACATGGATTAACAACAGTGGCTACAAAAGACCCAACCATCACAGCAGTCATGAGGACAGAGCAGGGCCAGGCTGCGTTTCACCCTGTTTCACACTGTTGCACTATGAGTCAGGACTACTCCATGATATTGAACAAGAGTCTCATACAAATTGTATGATCTAGATGGTATGGAGCACAAAAGAGGGATGTCAGGACCTTGGATGAATCTTTCCCCTACATGTGTGGAAGGCTTCCGGTTAGCCTTTAGTCTGTTCAACTCCCTGACAACAGACAGGTAGCCCTTTCAGGGTGTAGCTGCCACTGTGGCAGAGTCAGGAAACTGATTAAATGCCATTTGTCACAGTGACAGAAAGGAAACTTGAATTCTGTAGGGTGTCTGTCAACACTGTCTCTCGCCCTTACTGGCACTGAATTAGAACCAATTTATAGTTGACCCTCTAATCGGTTTCCAAGGTGTAAACCACATAGGGAAGAGTTGACCATCTTTCTCCTGCAAAGTCACTGGTGGATTTGAACCGCTAAAGAGGCAGAGGCAACTCACTGCAGACTACACCAACAGAGCTCTCTATTAGCATAAGATTGTCTTAGTTGAATAGTGATAAGCAAAACTAAAAGCTCATAATTATTTACTCTCCACAATTATATTTGCTACAACAGCTACTTCTAGACACTGAAGTCTGTGTAAGGTGGAAGAGGAGAAGATTTAGAAGATTAGAATCTCTAAGAGATCCTGATTTGAGCCAATACAATGGATTCTAAGTATGGATGCCTCCTTGAGAAATCACAGCTCTCAATTATAAGACAAGTATGAGTGACCTTCTTAAAGATGGGTAGGGGCAAAATCACAGGGTTGAAGAATTTGGTGGGTGGAAGGAGGGGATAAAGAAAATTAAAAGATCCATCAGGGACCTGAAAAAGAGAGGGTAATGACGGGCATAGTCCAATGATGATTAAGTTTATAAAACATAATGCATGGGAATGATCGTATGAAACAAAATGTGAATGAAGAATAGCATGAAATACAATGTATAGGAACTTTGTAAGTAAATAAATAAAAAATTTATTTTTTTTAAAAAAGGAATAGGCAGATGAGTAGAGGCCAAAGGTTATTAGTGCTTACCAGAAGCAGGAGGAAAAAGGAAAGGGTTATTGCTTATGGCATTGAGTTATGACTTTCCATGAAGGAACATTTGCATTAAGTTCACACAGTCGATTAATGTGATCATTGTCAATAAGTTGCACATTTGCAAAAAGTTGAATTGGTAAAAGTTCTGTGACAGCAATATTTATAACAGAGGCAAGGAAGTGGGGGTGGGAAAGAATGGCTCCTGCAGCTCTTAGTACAATCAGAAACCTCCCAGGATTTGATTCCTTGGTTTGAAGGTTTACGGTCACAGTTTCAGAGACTCAGTTCATTGACCAAATATTGTATCTAGTGCTTCTGTTCTATTACTTGGTATATTTTATAGTGCCTGGGATCGTAAAAGGTGAATAGCAGCCATTCAAAGCATAACAACTGCTCTTTGTTCACCCAAAGCAAGAGGACGAAGCAGAGTCAGGAAGAGCAGGAAGAAATAGAATGAACAGCTGCCCCCTTTGCCATGAAACGACAAGAACTGGATGGTGCCCGACTACTACCAGTGAACGTCTGCTGAAAGAGTCTCTGGATTTTAACCAACAGAGGTGGATACAGAACGGAATTTGAAAGTCTCATGGAATTCAGACTTTCTGGCAGCCATGGAAATTGGATGAACCCCTGAAACTACTGTTCTGAGATACTGTTTGAACTGTAAACCAAAACCAGCTCCTGAAATCTTCTTTGAACCAAATATTTTAGCACCCATCTTGACCACTGTACTCTTTTGAGATCTTTATGGGATCAAATTGACAATAGTAACTCAAATGATTAGGCAGTAAATGCAGGAGGCATACTGTTTATTATGTTAATGGAGAAGGAAAAACTCAGAAAATGACAATGTGAACAGTCACACACCTCAAAACCATGTAACTAATGCCATTTAATTGTATAATTACCCAATTACAGCAGAAGAGCACACTCTGAAAGAACCTTTTTGTAGTCTGGAAAACAAATATCAGCATACTGTCCCCATTTACTCCCAAGGGATTTGCAGATTTCAGAACTAGTACTAAGTGGTAAAATCTTATTTCAGGTTAAATCAAAAGTTTCTGGTGGTTAGTTTGGCATAGGAAAAAAAAGAGAGAGAGAGAAAAGTAAGAAAGGGACAGTGTATTAAATAGGAGGGTTCTAGCCAAAAGTAGACAATTATGAGGCCCCTAGAATTTATCATCAGGGATAGACCCTTTTCTGAACTGACTACCTCATCAAATCTCAGCACCAGGACCCCTCGGGTCTGCAGATCAGCTCTGAGAACTCAGCTGACGGCCCTTCGAAGGGAAGCATTGTTTGTTCTGGTTTTCTCCTTTCCTAGTCCACGGCTCTCCTCTGCTATGGTGAGAAAACTCTCTGAGATAACTTCTCTTCTTGGTTTTGCTGCACTTCCCACATCACCAGCAGGTGTGTAACACGCAGCAGATCACACTGTCCACCTCTCTGCTAGTGGTAAAGAGCCGTACTGCTAACCCAAAGGCACAGAGTTTGAATCCACCAGTTGTTCTATGGGAGAAAGATGGGCAGTCTCCACTCATGTGATCTACAGCCTCTGAAAACCTGCTGGAGGGTCAGCTATGGGTCAGTTATGATTCAAAGGTCCACAACAGCAACAACCTCACAGAACGCTTTACAGAGATGAAGGTCATTTCCCAGAATGCCCTCCACTCCTTACTCCCCTGTAGGTGTGGACAATGACTCACAGAACAAGAAGTCTTTGTCTTATTTTTAGGACTTCCATGGGGTTTTCTTGAGCTACCAGGTACAATAGCAGAAGCAACAGTCCTGAGGGAGATACATCTCTCTACTATTGTTGGGCTTCACAACAATTCAGAAACTGTCATTTCCTTGTGCAGCTCCCTGCCTGATATGGTTAAGCTGTGATCACTATAATTCCACTAATGGTAAGCTCAACTCTGAGAAGACGAAAAAGAGTAAAGCACCCAGCAATCACCAAAAAACTTGGTAAATAGGACAGAAATCCTTGGCTAGTCTCGACAGATCCTGAATGGAATAACTTGTAGCCAAACAAGAGAGAAGCCTTTAATGGCCATTTACCTTAAGTAAAGTAACTTGAAAATACTGCCCTCATTCCAAGTTCTCAAATTCTGCAAAACACACACACACACACACACACACACACACACACACACATACGTGCATGCACGCACATGTATGAGTGATCGTGCACATGAATTTTCTAATATTATGCCCATTTGTGTACTTTGCTTTTCAACATATTTTTAGAGAAAACTTTACATGGGATCCTGCTGCATGAGAGATGAGAAGCAGAGGTGTGGATGAGGAGAAAGGCAACATGTACCTACCCTACCCTCCAGCAGTCTCACGACAGCCGACACGGATCTCTGAAGCATTGAGAGCTTCCCAAATCGTGCTTTAACAATCATCCCTCCAGACACTACAGGATTTTGTGTTACTAACCAGAAGCATGGTTTGCTTCAGAAGCCTGGTTATAGATGTCTACTCTTCGTTCCAGAGCTCATTAAATGAACACTTGCTCTCTGCCACTTACTATTCTCCTGGACAGACAGTAGAGGAAACGAGATACACACTTCAAATCACCAGGGACTTACTATCCATTCCTGGGAAAATAAGTAGCAGAATAATCCGAAAACGTTAGAATAAGCAAGGTGACAAAGCTACTCAGACAACCCCCTGGGATTTTAGTTTCTGTCTCTAAAAAATTTCCAGGACTCTGAGCCCATTTCAGAGCGGCCTCACTCTGTCTTCAATTCATCAACTGGTTAACTCAAAGAGAGAAGATTGGCCATTGCAAGAAATAAGCAAATTCAAGGTTTGTCTGAGACAGTATCTGTAAAACGAAGTGAATTCATTTGATACCCAAGCATCACGCAAAAAAGCATTCATTATTTGTCCTGTGACTGACAAGAGATGTTGTTTAATTTTTAAGGAAATAAAAATAGTGGAATTTTCACACTGTAGCCAACAGAGGGGCCCGTCCAGCCCCAGTTTCTGATGCTATGGAGGGTATGGTGGCTTATTTTTACCTAATCACAGTGATTACAGTTCTAAGTAGATAGCATTTTCTAATACTTAGAAACCCTTAAATCTTTTTGTTATCAACAATACAATAATTTCCAGGATGAAGAGAGTACCTAAGCTTAATATCAATTTGGCAATGTCCCTTTCGTTGCTTAACCAGAAATCCTCAAGTTTGAGGTCCAAGTCACAGTTGGTGATTTCTTCTGAGAAGAAAATAACTATTAACAAGCAGATTTGATCTGTCCTCAGATAATTCAATTCCAGTTGATTCCATATAACCTATGAGGTCCTTAAGCATTCCAAGCTCTGTTGTTTCCCTTGGTGGTAAAAGTTGTTATTGTTATTTTTATGTGTCATCAAGTTGCCTGAAATTCATAGCAACCCTACGTACAATAGCTCTGAACTCTGTTCTATCCTGAGATAGTCTGTCTCTAACACACCTACTCCAAGACCCCAGTTACCGTGTCAATTCATCTCATCCAAACTTTTCCTCTCCTGTGCTGTCCCTCCACCCTTCCAAGTAATAGGGACTGGTCCTTCCTTGCCACATGCCCTAAGTATATACATGAGACAAAGCTTCAAAATCCTTGCCTGGTTTCACCCTCTGCAAGATAAAACTGCTTGTTCTCTTAGTACATTCAGTACTCTTCTCCAGCTCCAAAACTCAAAGCCATCTATTCTTCTTCTGCCATCTTTGTTCATCATCCAGCTCTCCAATGCACAGCAAGTAACTGTGAAGATCATAGCCTGAAGCAGGCATACCTTAGTCTCCAGACTGACATCGTTGTTCTTCAGCACTTTTGAGAGGTCTCTGACAGTAGCTTTCTCCATAGCAATTATTCTTCCAATTCTTGACTGCTGGTGCCAAGAGTGTTGATTAAGTAGATGTTTTTATTTGGTAGAATGTATGACAAAACTCATACCAAGTGGTAAGGGAAAGGAGTAGAGAACTACCGAACCTGGGCGAGGAGTCCAATCGAGGATGATTTCATCCAACATTCCATCGGAAGGAGACATAAATGACTGTGCTGTGGATGGCATTTCATCTTTGTTGAACTCCTAGGAGAGGGAGTTTGCTATATACACCTTCTTGTTTGTATGCTTTTAATTAGAAATGTTTCTCTAAATTGATAAAAATTTCTGTCTCCACCACACTTTTATCTATTGATGCACAATCTGCTCTGTGGGACAAGTCTAAAAAGACATTCTTTCCTAGGAAGGCCTTCAAATACATATAAACAGTGCAGTATGAAGCGCTTTTCAAATCTGTTGGGAATTCTGTAGACTGCCCTCACATGCTATCTTCACTTTGCCCTTTAAGTACTCCCTACCACTTCAAAGGACTGTAATAATAGATCATTAATTCAGAGCTATACCATTTTTAGAGATTACTTAACATTCCATTTTACAGCTGTGACAAACAAGGCTCCAAGAAAGAAGTAACTTCCCTAAGGTCACACAACAGAAATACATCAGGTCTGCTAACTCTGTCTACTGCGTGCCTGTCTCTTCCTTCATTGTTTTGCTAATCTCCAGTGTTCTCGATTGGAATTGAAGCTGTACAGAGACATTTTGATCAACAACCATTACTACACACATACGTGGGTGCACATACACACAAAGGAACTTTCAAATAAGAAGGAATTGGTATTTAGTGAATTAAGGTTGTTAACAATTTCAACTTGCTCGGCTCCACAATCAACACTCTTGACACCAGTAGTCAGAAAATCAGAAGACGAATTAAATTGGAAAAGTCTGTGGTCAGGGACTTCTCCAGAGTACTGAGAAGCAACGATGTCAGTGTAGAGACTAAGGTGCACCTGATCCAGGCCATGGTCTTCACAATTACTTGCTATGCATCAAAGAGCTGGACAAAGACTAATGATGACAGAAGAATTGATGCCTTTGAGTTGTGCTAGAGAAGAGTACTGAACATACCGTGGACTTCCAAGAGACCAAACAGGTCTGTTTTGAAGAGGGTGAAACCAAGTTTCTCCTCAGAGGTGAGGATTTTGAAGTTCTGTCATACATACGTTGGGCACATGCCCAGGAGAGACCAGTCTTTAGAAAAGGACATTATGCTGAGAAGGGCAAAGGGACAGCGCAGGAGAGAAAAACCACAGATGAAATGGATTGACAGTAACTGGAGTTTTGGGGATAGGAGTGTCAGAGTCAGTGAGACTGGCTCAGGTTAAGGGGAGGCTTCAGAGCTGTCTTACTTAGGGTCGCTGTGAATTACAGGCCACTCAATGGCACATAACAACAACGACAGTTCCAGAGGTCTACTCTTTGGCAATAGTAATAGGATTAGAAACTTCCTGCGTTAGTCCTACTATAGGATGACAAACAAAGTGCTATTTGTTGTCATTTATTTGAGGGAATACTTCTAAAAAAATATATTCGAATTTGCGTTCCTGCGGCAAGCAGCAGTGGCAGCAGAGAATCCGGTTCCTCGTGGATGGGGTGGGTTTTGGTGGTGGTGGCTGGCTGGTTTTTGCACTGGGTCTATGCTGCTATCTTGCTAAGAGATACAGATGGAGAAAACCACAGTAGAGTGTAACCAGAGCGGGGCTGAGGCATTCCTTACAGCAATCCCTTCTTAATAAAGACTAGCCCTTCTGAAAGGGATGAGGTTCCTGTCAGAGAGCACATGATAAATAATGATTAATTTTATCTGAGCCAACATAAACTGGATCCACCACTCACTAAATAATTATTCTGTAGCCTGGATACCATTTCCACAGGGTTCAGGGAAGCTACTGACCATTTATCATATTAAAACAAAGTGGAAAACCCTACGTAAACAAGAGAGGATTTAAAACAAGAAACCATCATGAAAATAAAACGGAATGCCGTCACGTCCACCCACAAACGCCTACTGGGGAGCGCGAAACAACAACAAAAACCCTATGTTGCAATACTTTGCCAAAAATGGGAGAAACAGAATTGACTGGACAGATACAGTTCTTTGAAAAAAGACGAGGCAAGTTGAGTTTCTTTTTTGGGATGAGAAATGGAGTTGGAAAGACAGAAACCACCATCTGACTGGCAGAACTGTCTGTCTTTAAACAGGTTCTTACATCGTCCCTGTAGGCACGCTAAGTATCAAATCCCATTCAACAGAGGAGAGACTGGTTTGGGGCACTCAGTTGGATTTTTAACTCACAAAGCACTTTCACTGCAAAGCTTTGTCTCAATCCAAGTCTTCCACCTTAAGACGTGTCGTTTAGTGTGACATTTGATGGAATTTATACTGAGTGCAATCAAACCCACATTATCTTTTCCGTGTTCATTTTGTGAGAAGATCACATCATGAAACTCTGAAGAGCTATTTTATTGAGTGTCTGCTACGCTGCAGGCACTATCCTAGGCCCAAGGACACACCAGTGAGCAAAACTAAGTCCCTACCTTCAAAGCATTTTTACTCTTGCATGTAATATATATACAAGGAAAATGTACAGTGTTTGACAGTAATAAATGTTGTTGTTGTTGTTATTGTTGTTATGTGCCGTTGAGTCGTTTCCGACTCATAGCGACCCTATGCACAACAGCCCTAAACCCTGCTCTA
>NW_006399826.1:13831260-13831854 GCF_000299155.1 Elephantulus edwardii | reverse complement strand
GTCCACATCAAACCAAATTATAATCACCACAGGTCACAGATGTCTAACTTTTATAAAAAGGATCAAGTAGGGAGGAAGATGAGGGAGAACATCAAGCAGACATGTAGAATCCCATGAGTCTGTTGTCAATTACCTGGGGATCTCGATTCGCTCAAATGGAAAAATGAGTGATCAAAATGCAAATCCAGTCTATTTTCTAGACACTTAAATATCAAGAGTGAGCTTGAAAGTCAGATGACTCATGTTCAAATTCGCCCTTGGTTCCTCTCAGACTGTATGACTATGCTCAAGTTCAGGCTGAAGAATATCTCTAGAGACCCTTGAGAGGAGTTACAGATGATTTTCAAATTACCTCCAACTTCAAGTTCTCATAAGCTCAAGCTTGCCCATACTAAACACCTATCACCAACTCATTATCAAGTTAGACTCTGCCCAAGAGCTCATGCTAGTCTACCAAGCTAGTGACCATGTTGTCTCAATACTTAGGTCTAGCTCAAATGAAAGTCATCAGCATTTTCTTGCAGATATCTACAAAATAGACTTATTTGACTTTCTCTCTCTCTCCCTCCCTCCCTCCCTCTCCCCCTCCCTCAC
>NW_006399826.1:13742975-13823782 GCF_000299155.1 Elephantulus edwardii | reverse complement strand
GCTTGGTTTAATCCTCTCCAAGATAAATCTGTTTGTTTTCCTGGCAGTCCAGGGTACATTCAGTACCCTTCTCCAGCACCACATCTCAAAAGCATCCACTCTCCTTCTGTCCTCCCTAGTCATTATCCAACTCTCTGATGCATAACAAGCGATTGCAAATACCATGGCCTGTATCAGGCGCACCTTATAAAAAATATGAGAGGCAAAGGTAGACAGGCAAGCTCAGAGGGTGGAGTTTGATATTTCCTATAGACGGCAAGGAAAGACATCAGGAATAGCTGTAGGGTAAAAAGGAAGCAATACAGGTGTCTGGAGGAAGACCTTCCCAGCACAGGAACCCACAGCAGCACAGAGCTGGAGGTGGAAAGCTGCTTGGGATTGCCTTCAAGGTAGAACCAAAAAAAAAAAGGTAGAACCGAATGAACGGGGGAGAAGAACCTGAGATCTCATCAGACAGGCCACAGGGACCAGCTTACATATGAGTCCATAAGAGCACTGAATGAAGCGGGGAGCCCTCGGAGAGACTGGAGCAGAGAAGTGCCCTGATGTGACTGGTGTTCCAGGACCACATTGCAGTGGAGGCTGTAGCTCCAGGGTAGAGACACATATTTGGTGAGTGGTGTATGAACAACATTCAGTGCCATGAGAGAGTAGGGAGCAAAAGTTTGGATAACTGAGTCTTGAGACAGTTCAGTGTTTAAAACATAGAGAGAGGAAGGGGGTCAAGCAAATGACTAGAGGAATGAAGAACCAATGAGGTGGGAAGGAAATAAAGACAGAGTGGCATCCCAGAAGCTGAGGCAGCAATGTTTCTAGGAGGAGAGAAGAAACAAATATATTAACTGGGGCTGACAACTCAGATGGAAATGCCATCAGAAGCTTAGGGATATCTCTGCAGAGAGAAGGCAAAGCTGGGCTTTCAGAAATGGTCACTTCCCAGGCTTCTAGAAGCACTGAAACCGTGTCCCTTTTCAAGTATCTGACACCCATCTTTTAGAAAACTTGACTATGATATCTTCTCAAAAGCAAGAGTTAAGCTTGTTAACCTTTTACTCAGCACATTATGGTACCACATGAAAATGACACTATCTTCTTTGCTTTCTCTGAGGAAAACTGGTCCATGATATGCTCACAGTCTTTCCCCCCCACTTTCTTCTCTTTCTATTCTCAGTGGAGCATTATAGCACAAACGAAGGCTCTCACACATTCATTAAAGTACTAGTTTTAACTTGCTGCCTGATTTCTCACAGCTGATAATGGAAACTAACGGTAAAGACCAACTGCTCAGTGGTGCCCTCTTCAAGTGGCACCTGGGACACGTGCTATGGCTGCCGTATTTTAGGGAGGCTCCGGCCAGGGCCTCCCTAAATGTCTTCCTAACCACCCCTTTTGCACTTACAAGTGGTTCTCAGGGAGAGGAGAGAGAGAGTCAAGGAAATAAACTATCAACCTCAAACACTTGGAAGTTGTAACTTCCTTTCACCGAATTACAGAAGTCTTGCTACCTACCAAGGGCCTCCTTGTTCCTTCCTAACAAGCCAGGAAATTAAGAGGCAGCAATCAGTTTAGTTGCTATTCTTTTAGATGTAAAGATACTGGGATAGCAAGTCAAATGCATATAGCAAACATTATGCTACAATGATCTGTGGGTTAATATAAACCGTCTATCACTAGTTTTATTTCCATGATCTGGCACTAAATGCCCTATACAATTTAGCCCTTATCCAGGATTTTAATAATTCCAACTATTTAGCTTATAATTGGGGTTACTAATTGTGCCCCCCCAACATGTGGGATGCTTTCTTACTTCTGGACTGTGACACCTCCTTTCCCACTTCTGCCTATTAAGATAGTTTGCAGGCCAGTTAGACTCATCCATGAAGATCTATCTAAATGAGGTTTCTCTCAAGTCTAGAACAAATTCTCTCTTTGTGCCACTCTTACAATGTGTATTTTATTGTCTATCTCTGCTCATATCCTGCTAAATTCATATCTTCCTGATGACAGGCACCATATTTTCATTATCTTTCTAGTTTATCTATCACTTGAGCCCAACAAGTACTCCATGACTATTTAGAGAAGGAAAAATGAATCTTAACAATGAATGATGCTGCTTAAGTGCTGAAAGTGAGTCACTTTAAAGTGAGTCCCCACTCAGGAGCTATAAATTCTAATGTCCAGTTCCCCTCTTTAGATATACCTTTTCTTTTCCCTTAAATGATTGATGGTTGACTGTGACAATGAGAGTTGAACGTGCTCTAAAGGTCTGGCTTAGCCACTCCCAGAAACCAGGCTGTAAAGCTTTTCCTTCCCTGAACACCATTCCTACACTCTCAGCCTCAATGGGAAACTCATAACCTGTCCCTGGTTAAAAACAACAAGGGGAGTTCTGGTGGCCTAGTGGTAAGGAGCTGCAACTACAATCCCAGAGGTGCACAATTTGAATCCACCAGATGCTCTGCCGGGAAAGGAGGGACAATCTCCTCCTGTACCAGTCAGATCTGATTTGACGGTACACTCACACAAAAATAATAAAATAAAAATTTAAAAAAATAAAAAAAAAACACAACCCAACAACAAAAGCCTTATCTCTGTCTCTACTCTGAAAACCAGTGAAATAATACTGCATAATGCAGCTCAAAGAGAACAAACGGTTGGCATAAATCTGACAGGGGACTGCTGTGTGCATGGAACCATTATATGAATTCCCTTTACCCGTTCACCCCTATCTCTGTACCTGGCAGACTGCAAGAGTATATCATTTCTTGTTTTAAATATACCTGAGGATTTGAACAAATGCAAACTGATACAAACTAAGTGGCAATGAACCACACTGTGCAAATGACATCATCTTGGGAACTCAGCCCAAGCGAAGGATCAAGGTCAAGTTGTGCTCAAGGAGAAGTTGCTGAGGCGGTAAGTTCTGGGCCAGGTGAGAGGAGAAGAGAACATGTCATAATCAAGAAAGGAAATCTGTAGAGCCTTCGCAGAAAGAAAAGTGTTTAGCAGCTTGGTAGAACTGTGGGTTGGCCAAAGAAAGAGAGAAAGATAGAAAGACCTGTCCGGCCAGCTGACTTGGTTTATTACCCAATGGCCCTAATATTACTATTGCCTTTGTGGCTTAGGTGAACTGGGTCAGGTGGAGTACAATTCTAAGGTGCTCCAGGTCAAGGCTGTATACAGATCTCCCATTAGTCACAAACAGTGAAAAGAGTACCGGCTCAGGACGCTGAGGGTCTGGATCCATGCCCTGGCTCTGCCACTCAATGAAATGATGACTACAGAGAAGGACTCGATTTCTTTTGCTTTGGTTTATTCTCCTCACAAAAACGCAGAAAAGGACAATAGCCATACCCACCTCCTCTCGTGAGGACGAGGCTCATATACAATAACAAATATCAAAGCTCTGGTCAAAGGTGATATGTGTATGGAACTAATCTCTGACAAAAATACTGTAGACTGAGAAACGGATTGAGAAATAACAGATTGGTATAACTTGACTTAACCCCGTTAGATCATTGTAAACTCTTGCTGCCCCTCAATCAGACAGCGTATTCTAATTAATTCTTCAGAATTAGTGGAGATGGAGTCCTGATGGGACATGCTAATAGAGAGGTTGATAGTTCAAACTCACCAGCTGCTCCACAGGAAATAGATTTGACAGTCTACGTCCATAAAGATTTAGTCTTTGAAACCCTATGGGGAAGTTCTGGTTTGCCCTACAGAGCATTTTAGGGAGCATCAACTCTACTGCAAAGAATTTATTTATTTGGAGTAGTCATATTTGTATGTTTTTCCTGAGCAAGAAAATTAGGGTCAGACTGATACGGATTTGATTCCTATCTCTGTTTTCTGCTAGCCGTGTGATCTTGGGCCATTTTTGTAAGCATGCTGTTGTTGTTATTGTGTACTATAGAGTCAGAACCTACCCACAGTTTACCCTCTGGCGGGCTTTCAGAGGCAGTTAATGCCACGGGAGGAGGTTGCCCATCCTTCTCCCATGGAGCAAGTGGTGGCCTCAAACCATTTACTTTCGGGACTGCAGTGCAGCTTCTTTGCCACTAGGCCAGCAGAGCTCTTCGTAAGCTTCTTAAGCCTCATTCGCCAACCCCCTCCCCTTTTCATTTTGTTTATTTGCTTCTCTGTTTTTAATCTGTAAAATTAAAATAGCACTGCCTACTTTGTGGTGAGAATGAGATATGATTTCACGCAAAATGTCTAAGCTCCTGGCACACAAGTGATACTCACAAATGTTGTGGCCATCTGCATAACTGGTTTTAAAGGGAAGGGCCTTGCACACAATAGATACGTTATCAAATGCATCAGCCATTTGTTTACATTAGATTGGAAACTTAATTCCATTTGGAGATGGTTCTGATATCAGAAATATAATTCAAATCTATTTAAGACTCTTCACTTCTTGATGTTCTTTGTTGCTCAAACTGACGATGGCATGGTGAACGTCGGCATACGCCATTTAAATACACTGTGTGTTAGGAAATATTCTGTACATCACAACCCATCTCCCCACCGGCCTCTGGGGGGAAAATGTCTAGTTCTAATAATTGTGAAATAATTGAAAAGCATAAACTACATTGTCATCTCACTTTCATGACTTTATCAACTTTGAATTGACAGCCTGAAGAGGAACGGGAAGAGAAGGGGTGTGGGGAAGACTGTATCAACCAGAATGAGTCATTAGAAATATGTGAACTCAGAGTTAATGAAATCCATTCAAATTAAGTCAAACTCTCATTCCCTTCTTTGATGTTAGAAAATATCAGCTGAGGTTTTAGAATTTTCTTTGGCTGATGATTGCCATACGGATTGAGCCACTAAGATAGAAGTGGGGTTCTGGACAGGTCTTGGATAATAAATTTTAGGTTACACTGAAGATTCTGCAGCCCATTGACATGTTCGACATACGGCAGCGCACTCCCCTCCACCAGCTTTCTCCTCACCCATCCTGGAAGGCTGTTTGAGGCCTGGTGAGCAGGTGGGCCCTGTCCCTCTGTCTAAACTAGGAAATAATGAGAAGTTCAGCCTGAAAACATCCCTAGCAGGTCAACTTGAAAATCAGAGATGGTTCAGAAACTATTTACTAAAAAGTGTGGGCCTGAAAGAAGATGTAACCACCAGTCACGAGAACATATTGCATTAGTACTAGTGTTGATGCTGTAACAAGAAAGGCCAGCACCAATACAACAATAACCCCTGTCCTTCTCTCATTATTATCTAGTCGGAACCCACTCATAGGTGACTTTCCAACATGTTTCTGAGGTTTTAAACACAACAGGATTAAACTTCCCAACTTTCTAAAAAGTTGCCATTGGTAGATTCAAACTTCCAGAGGGCCAGTTCTTTGAGTTGGCAGTACAGCTCTCTATAGACTATGCCACCTTAGTCCCCTGGTATCACCTGAGAGTGCTCAGGTAAGCAGAGACCTGAGGTCCTCAGTAAATACCATTCCAGCAATCCCCACGCTGGTTCAACCTGTGGTGCTTAGAAGGACTCTCAAAGCCTGCAACACATGTCTACACATTATAGTTTAACTGTTATGGGACAAGGCCAGGCATAATTTGTGTTTTGTTTGGTTGGTTTCGGGTTTTGGAGTTTTGGGGCTTTTTTTCCATTTCTTGGTGATTTTAACTGGCAGTCAAACTTGAGAACAATAGCCTAGACTAACACCATTATACACAGATGAAGACTACAAGGCTCAATGACTTCCAATGAGTGACCAGACTCGCCTCACCAAGGTGGTTGATGTGTTCGTAAATCAGACTGCCTGCCCCTCATTGTCCTACATCTTTGTCTTAGATCTGAGAGAATCTTCCTAGTTAAGACTTAAGTGATTCAGCCCCTCCAGCTCACCCCACACATACCGTAAAGGGAAATGAAACCCTATCAGGCTGAGGTGGAAGGAGGGAACTGAAAGGTGAAACTGACTTTAAATAGGAACGAAACTGACAAGAGGCAGCTCACAGGCCAAAAGAGGAGAAATGAAGCAAATGAAAACAAAACACCTCACTGAGAAAAGCCAGTTAGGCCCGGCAAGTTCTTTCAGTTTGGATAATTTAAGGTTTCAGAGAGGGATTATGTTTTACATGTTGAGAGTAACCCCTGCGTGTATAACTTAGCCGACTCGGCAGTTCCTGAGGGCAACTGAAGAGCCAGGATGGTCTGCTGATTGAAAACACATCCCTGAAGTGAAAGGGGAGGGTAAGACCACAGAGAGAAATGGAGAAGCGGCCATTCCTATGCCCTGTGCACAGGACCAGAGTGCCGAGCTCCAAGTGGAATTCATTCCGTAATGGAAACAAGCACTGTCCTCCTTCTACAGCCCTAAAAGACCCAGAGGATCTAATCCACCAAAGCAAAAATCATGCTCTTCAATTTGGGAAAGGCCTATGCTAAAATTTGGACAAAGGATTTCCTAATGAAGAAAGCTGGTCCTTTCAGTGATTGGCTATGAAGAGAGTCAGGGTGCAGGTCATGAGCCAGCATTGCATAAATCAAGTCTTTGTGGGGTTTCCTACAGGTATTCATGAGACTTATGGGTCGGAAGAAGGATCTGTGCCTTTGAGTTGTGATGATGAAGAAGAGTGATGGACAAACCATGGACAACCAGGAAAACAAACACGTCTGTCCAGGAGAGGGTGAAACCAGGCTGCTCCATGGAGGCAAGGATTTTGAAGCTCCAGCTTATCTTCTTTAGGCACGTGGCCAGGAGAGACCAGTCCTTAGAGAGGGACATCATGACTGAATCCTTCCTAATTCCTTCACCCCCTCCCTCCAAACTACTCTTTGTTGTTAAATGTTTCCTTTGGGCTTTTTGGGAGGATTAAATGAGGTACTATAGGTGAACTAAACAGCAGCACAGTACCCACTAGGTGCTAAACACATATTAGCTTTTGTTATCACGATAATGTTATTTAAATGTCATCATAAACGGTTCGAATCCACCAGATGCTCTGCCGGGAAAGGAGGGGCAGTCTCCTCCTGTACCAGTCAGATCTGATTTGACGGTACATTCACACAAAAATAATAAAATTAAAAAAAAAAATAAATGTCATCATAAGTCAAACCTGTCAACCGCAGTGGACACTGGTAGGAGACATAGAACAAGTAGGTTTATTCATACCTCTGCATGTGTGTGTGCGCACGCGTGCATGTGTTCACTGTTAGTATGTAGTGGAATGGGTTCAGGGCCGTGAATTGGCATTTTAATCATAAGGCAGACTCTATATATGGTCATGACTGCTATGTCCAAGCACAATTACAGCTATACTGTGGACCAGAGATTACCAGGAAATCACCAATGGAGACTTAAGTGCATTTAATTCAGATCATTCAGAAATACCCACGAGACTGCGTGACGTTGTCTGTGATCACCCACCTTGTTACTAAATGGTACAACTGAGATGCTGGTCCAGGCTTGTCTGTCTCTTGCAGCCCGTCCTGGGTTAGAGGGGACGGAGCCACCGTGAGAGGGAACTGGAGAGATCTCAGAACTGAGTCCCAAGCCTTTGCTTTTGCCCTTGATCAGCTGGCAGCTCTGGGCAACGTCAAACGGTCGCGGGGTGGTTAATGTCTCATAACTAGGTTGGCCCAGCAGACAAATGTGTGGATTAAATTATGTACTCTTATCACCCTACTCCGTCAACATAAAAAAACAATATGAAACACCAAAACCACAAACTCATTTCTTGTGATTCAGAAGCAATGCCTAGTTCACCCTGCCCTGGGTCTCTGAGGATGTAAATCCCATGGGAGGAGAATGAATTTGCCCCTCAGAGAAAGCTAATGTGCTCCCAATCCTCCCAAGCTGTGGACTAGGCCACCAGAGTTCATTTTAAAAATGTTACCTCTGCCTTTCTATGAGTAGATTCAGAGGATTGGACCAGCATGCAGGACACAAAAGGCCATACTGGGGAGTCAGTAAAGACAACTTCAAAAAAGTCACAAACTCCAGTGCCCTGTCTCCTACGTCTTCCTTAAGCATGTCCACACCCCAGGGATGGAAGCAGTCCTTCTCCCCAGATTGAGGGGGACAAGTTCTGATTCACAGAGCAGTTCACGAGTGAGAGCTGTCATCTGGGGAAGCCCTGAGAATGGCACATTTTCAGGACAGAGGCTTATATGGAAAAAGGATACTGCATCATTAGAGAGGTTAATGAGCATAGCCAGCCAGATGCCCTGAGCACTGGGGAGGGAAGGGGTGGTGGGGACACACGCAGGCAATGGCTCCCATTCTTCAATGTCAGGCATGGTCAGAAGGTGTCCCCACTGTCACGATGGCTACAGCAGGATGACAAGCTTCCCTGGTAAGCACTGGGGCCTGGCCACGGCTGGACTGTGAGCTGCCCCTTCGCATCAGCCCTGGGCTTTCTGACTAGATCAAATGAAGAATGTCCTTGTCGGCAGCAAGGTCCTGCAGAACACTGCCACAAACCAGCTCACCCTGGGCTTCTCAAGGAAGATGCCACAGAATGCTTGGCCCAGTTGAGTATATACTATCACTGCATACAATTTAGGGGAAAGTGCATTCTACTTCTCTGATGATGCAGGAAGTACATTATTAGCATGGGGAAGAGCTCTGTAAGAAATTTAGTGTTTTTAATCACGCATTCCTAAAACCTATTTAGTTGTTGAATTTCTTTGCTTCTTCTAGTTTGTTTTGTTTCATCCTAGCACCTATTAGGAAGGGAGCTCTGGTGGCCTAGTACTAAGAAGCTGCACTGCAATCCCAAAGGCCCGCGGTTCGCATCCTCCCGGGTGATTTACTGCCTCTGAAAACTCGCTGGAGGGTCAGTTCTCACTCACTGGAGGCTGCTTCTCAGTGACACACAGCACCACCAGCTACTAGCGTCTCATTCTAGGAAACAATTTTTACAGAGCTGTTTTAGCCCCAGTATCCTATTTTACAAAATTTGAAAGACGGGGACTAAAGTCTCAAGAGACTCATTCGAAGTCACAAAACAAGTTAGCAACACTTCTTGTTCAGCAAGTTAGGGATATAAAGACGGGTGTGAAAAATTCAATAATGATACTGAAAAACAACGCCAATCAACAAGTTAATATTAATGTTTTGATAATACTCTTCTATCAACAATAAGCTGAAGAAGGAATACCTTTGCCCTTATATTGGATGTTAACAACAAAAAGTACCATAGTCTATACAGAGCTGCACTTCCAGCACAAAGCCTATGTCTCTTTAACAGTCTGAACCCACCAGCAGCTCCAAGCAAGAAAAGGAGGCAAGGCTGTGCAATTTACAACCTTGGAAACCCAGGGAGGGTTAGTTATGAGTCAGTTCTGACTCAATGGCAATAATTTTGAGGCTTTTTTCCCCCCATGAGCAACAACAAAAAATCCACCATTGGGAAGTCAGTTTTGACTCATCAGTTCTTAAGAAGCACAGAGGTGGTGGGTGCTGCATGAATCTGGTGACATCTGAAAGGACAGAACCCCCTTTATTACTATTTCTGTGCTTTTTAACGCATACATTAGAAAATGGGTATTTTCTTCCACTCAAGAAATGGTGTAAAGAGCAACCAGGAGAGTAGCTGAAACCCTAAGAAGCGAGTTCGCTTATTAACAAAGATGCCAGCAGCACATCAATACCAACTACAAGAACTGAGAAAGTTCCCTGTAGAAGAAAGAAAAGACTTAGTGTGTAGGTCTTAAGTGCTAGGACCAGAGACAATCGACGGGGGACTCAAGAAGAAAGGACTGGAGTAATAGAAAGCAGAACTTTCTAGGGTTTGAGTTGCCCACAAATGGAAGATAAGATCTCACGCATCCTAAACAGTGACCTTCAAAGACTTTCTCCGCCAGGATTAAACAGAATTGCCTAAGATTGTCTCCAAAACTTGGGCCATGTCTATACACCGTACCTCCCCGATTCCTGACTTACTCCCCTTTCAGGATTATGGATGTGCTCTCGTCTCCTCCCTGCCTCACTTCATACCATCCTCAGTGTGCCATTATTTTTCCCCCAGAGACTTGACCTTGACTTCCAGGCAGCATCTAACCCACCCACCTGTCTTCCACATGAAGTTCATGTTCATCTAAAGTATTTCTGTCTGATTCTGTCATAGGGGCAGGGAGAAGCCAATGCCTGTCTGTGATTTGAAAAAGGATTTCCTTAGGTGTGGGACGTTGAAGCAGATGGAAGGGCCTATTAATGGTTTGTTTCTATTATGTTGGAGGTAGCACTTGTTCTAATACACATGTCTCTCACAAGCTAAGCAGCGTCGTTCTCTGTGGCATTCGGCAAGTCGATTAAGTTTTTAATTCACACACTTAGGCTCCTACCCCAGAAAGGAGGCTCTTTAAAAATGGTGTCCACAGAGGTAAAGGAGCGTTTTCACACCTGCTTTCTAGGATCTATCCAGATTATCCTTCAAGGATCCTGTGATGCAAAATCCCTACTCTTCTGTGGTGAAGCCAATGGTGGGTCAGCATTGGTTCCAAGCAAAAGTCGCCTCTGTGGATAAGAGGCCCTGGCAGGAAATCAATGTCTAATCTCTCTTTAGTGGCTCATCCTTCTGAGTAGAATTTAAGACATAATTCGCAAGTCAAGGTGACTTCTATATCAGTCACTGAGGAACAGTGGAAAGAAGGCTGTGTTGTGAGATTAAAAGCCTGCATAGCTCTTTTGGCTCGGAGGGACCTGAGACAATTCCTAATTCTCTCTAGGCTTGGTTTCCTCATCTGGAGGTCTGAGAAGTTTCAATCAGCAGTAGATGCTTAAAAGCTATGTTTTCTGGGTCATGGATCATCTTGGGGATATGATGAAAGCTGCTGACTCTCTTTCCAGGAAACACTTACGTGCTCATCATATGAACAAAACTGTGTGCATCCAACCTCAGGTCCAGGAAGAACATGAAGCCCACCTAGTGCGGTCTGCAGCCTAACTGGACACTAGGTAGAAAATTCCATAGATCCGTTAGTTCTTTGACACCGATGCTTCTCTGCCTAGCTTTCTAACACATCTTCCTCATAAATGTTGAACTTTTAATAAGCATCTTTCTCCTTCTGCGCTCCCAGCTAGTTTACATAGATTTTTCTTGACACCCATATGGCCCTTAAAGTAATATAGAAAATGTGTCAGATGTACTCGTTTCTCCAGACGACACAGAGACAGCAACTGATCATCAGTCAAGTCTGCAGTCACCACTATCGGAGTGCAAAAACCTGCTGCCAAGCCCCCCACCGAAGGGAAGGCGAAAGTGCCCCCCAGCACTCCGCTCAGATCACTTTGCAAGAGCCGCCACATTCCTCAGAAGCACTCCCGCGCCCAGCTCTGCCTCGCACCGTGACATGTGCACGCTGCATCTCCTGACCCCAGAGGCCCGCTGTCTGGGCTCTCTGTCAGCGGAGGGGGCAGCCAGCGCCCACCCAGGCACTGAGCACCCGTCAATCGTGCACTCAGCTCAGTGCTCTCAGTGGGCACTCCAGCACCCCTGGGGCCCCAGGACGGCACATCCTCTAACCTGTAAATGCACTAGGTGGGGAGGATAATCTATCAAGTAAACAGATACCAAATTGATAACCATGGATCACTCCTTCCCTACCCATTACACACAGACACACACCACCTTCTCCATTCTCTTTTTTACATGTGTCCAATACATTTTCTAATGGACTAGCTCAACATCATTAAGTGGTTACTAAGAGAGAAATTCCATCCCAACACGAGGAGAAATACAAAGGAACACAGTTCCTGCCTCCGAGGGTCTGGCAGTGTATGAGAAGAATCAAATAACACAAATCAAGTAACCGTCAAGGGCTAAATCAAATACCTACATGAACTGCAAATAACTAGAAATAGTATGAAAAATGGGGCAATTATGACTGCATTGCCAGATCATGGCAGAAAAATGAGATGAGTTGAGAGCAGAGTGAACCCTAACCCAAATCTGAACCCCTTAACCTTCACACTGACTCTCTCCTCTAGCTCTGCGCCTCTCGCTCAGTCTCTCCCAACACTTGTCAGTAGACAGACTGCAAAGTTTTTGCAGCACAAAAGGGTGTATTTCTGAACTTCCTATCATAGCTTCTACATATAAACACACTGTGAATTTGACATGGAAGGTGCATTCGGGGTTCCCTTCCATTCTTTTGTCTTATTCCCCCATTTCTATCATTTTTACTATTTTACACACTCGTCAAATAGAAAACCAAACAAGCATGCAAAAAATCCAAACTGCTTTGCCAGGTCCTGCATGGAACAGGTGGATGGCGAACCTCTATTATTGTTAGGTGCCTTCACCTGGGCTCACAGATTCATGGCTACCTCATTAACAGAATAAAGTTGGCTTCATCCTGTGCCATCCTCCGAAGGTCTGCTGTGCTTAAACCCATCGTTCCAGTTGTTGTCACTGTTGTGTTGTTGTGTTCCATCAAGTCGGACCCTGACCCACAGCTGACCCTTCAGCGGGTTTTCAGAAGCAGTTAATGGCATGGGAGGAGATTGTCCCTCCTTCTGCAGGGCAGGTGATGGATTCAAACCACGTGCCTTCAGGATTGCAGCACAGCTTCTCACCACTTAGGCCACCAGTACTGGCCCCAAAATACTAAACCCAGCCCCTAGCACACATGTGTTCTCAGGTTACTGCCCGCTCCAGCACTCCCACACTATAGTCCTTGGCATCTTCGAGGTTTAGCTCCATCTCACCAGACCCCAGAAGCCATTCCTAGATGTGGTCATTTTCCACCCACAGCACAGTCAGCACTCCACACATCTTTCATCTCACCTAATCTCATTTTTAAACCTCTCCAAAGCTAAACTCTTGACATCGCAGCCAAGCCCTCTCAAGTTATGGGGCCAGGTCTTCTGTTTCCATATATTCTCTACAGAGTAGAACGTTGTGAACATTTTCTCAGAACAGAGTTGGGCAGCCCAGAATTATCCCACTAGAACCTGGCTTGATGAAACAATGAGAAAGAAAAATGTTTAAAAGGGATATGTAATTAGGTATTTTTGTCATGACAGGAGTCTAGAGCAAAGGCTACGTGGTGGAGTGGACCTGGGGGAGAGATTGTAAAACAATGAAAGACATTTTCTTTTACTTTTCTAAGAGGGTAGTGTACTGAGGGGGGGGGGAAGGGTTAGGAGGAGAGAAAAGTTCAACAATCAATGAATGGAAATACAAAGTCTCTGTAAAATTTTACGGAAATTAATAATAAACTTCATCATCTGATGGTATGACCTTGCTCAGACTGGCAAAAAATTCCCCAAACTGGTGCAACACATTAAGTTCTTGGTCTAAAAACAAATTAAAATCAATTCCTAGTTCTTTAATTCACTCATAAATCAATTCGTCTCCACTATGCTCTTTCGCATTTTAGCCACAGAGGCTGGGCATCCCCCACACCTTCTTCTTCTCTACTCATCTAAAATTCTCGATATTCATCAAGTCCTAACAAAGTGTCTCAACCGCTGAAAATCTTTCCTCACCGCCCACTCCCACTCCCACACTGGGTCTCTTCTCACGCTGAGCTCCAACCACCAACTGTCTGTACCACATATTTGATACTCAATCACAACATTGACATATTGGCGGCAATCAGGAAACAACTGGCACTGAACACATATGCCTTATGACAAATCTGGATAATCAAGTTCTATTTTTGTTTACCTTTCATATTACTACACATCCTATTGATTCCAGGGTGCACATTTCTACTCCCAACATCTCGGAGATTGTTCTTAGTGAAAAGTCCATAGAATCTTGGATTTGATTAGGTATTCCACTTTTCACATGTATGTCCTAACTCCTCCACAAGTGGAGATGAGGAAAAGAGTCACACATGCTATGCCGATTCTCTCTTACATACAGTATAAGTCCTGGACACAGCATAGATTATCCATATTTTTGCCAGTTTTATAGACTGAATTTATTCATTCTCATTCTCTCTCCTCTCCTCTCACCTCCCCTCTCTCCTCTCACCTCTCTCCTCTCTTTCCCTTTCTCTCTCTCCCTCTCCCTCTTCTCTTCTCTCTCCCTCCCTCTCTCCTTTCTCTCTCTCCCTTCTCTCTCTCTCTCTCTGTCTCTCTCTCTCTCTCTCACACACACACACATGAAAACTTATGTTGAAGTCCTACTCCCTGAAATCTCTGAATATGACCTGAATTGGTAATAGGGTTTTTGAAGATGTAAGAAATCATTCTTTCTGGGGTAGGTCCTAATCCAGTCTAAGTGGAAGACAGAGAAAACACTTGGTGCTCATGGAGTCAGGCCAAGAGAGAACCTAAGGGACTCACTCCTAGGTCAACTGGAAGGGAGCTCTGGTGGCCTGGTGGTAAGGAGCTGTGCTGCAAACCTGAAAGTATGGGGTTCAAATACACCAGATGCTCCACAGGAAAAAGATAGGCAATCCTCTTCCATGTGATTTACTGCCTTTGAAAACCTGCTGGAGGGTCAGCTATGGGTTAGTACCAACTGGATGGTACATAACAACAACAGGCCTACCGGAAGCCATGAGATAAGAAAAGGTGTTCCCCCTGGAGCCTTCCAAGAGAACATGGCATCTCCACACTCTAACCTCCAGAACTGCGAGACAACAGAGTTCTGCTGCTTAAAGCCAACCACGTTTAACCTAAAGGCTTTGTCTCTCTGGCGCTGCAAGTCCAGTGACTCTGAGACAGAAAGGTGGGCCATCTCTTCCCATGCAATTTACAGTCTCAGAAATCCAACGAAGGGTCACCTACGAGTAGGTTCCAACCTCAAAGCACCAGGCCGAGTTTAACTTATGGTACTTTGTCACAGCAACAGAAGCTTGAGGCCCAATTTCCAAAGCTCAGCTTTGTGACTACATTTTCCAGTTCCCGCTTGTCCCCTGAAAAAGGAAGAGATGAGCGGAGAGCAGTCAGACACTGGGTATATGAACGGGTGGGTGTAATCCTCGGTCACTTCTCTTCCCTAGCATCACCCAATTTTAAAACTGGGTGCACACTTACTGCTTCAGCTGTGATGTCTTCCTCTGTTGCCTGGAATACCACTCCCTGTCTTGGTGCCTCATTTTTTCTTTTGTAAAATGGGTTCAACTGCATTTAGCTCTTTGGAGAGAAGTAATGAACAGAATGGTACTAAATATAGGAATCTTTGAAATGCCTCTGAGGAGGACCATGATTATTATTATTAAGTGCATGCCCTGAGGGGAGACTCACTCTGAATGATGATATTAAAAAAAAAAATAAGAAAAGTGAAACTGTGTTCTCTATAAACACAATGCACTGCCAGAATGTCTCCCCTTGAACTTGTCTCCCGCTTCTCTATAATAATTACTCCCAAAACACTCTCTGCTGAAAAGGAGGGGGCCTCTTGGGTCATGGAGAGAATGACGGGGTGTGGATAAGGAGGACAGTGAGCTGGGGGTGACACAGCAGCCTCTGGGACACGCTTACTCACCCCCTTTCTCCACCGGTATGTCTGTCTACTTGTATGTCCTCCCACATGCCCAGGCAATGAGTGCAAATATGTCAGGTTACATGATCCATCCTGCATTGCCCAAGAAATAACAGACACAACTGCAGTTGCCAAGAGTCGTTTATCAGAGGCTGATCTTTATGTCTGGATCTGAGGTCCAGGAAGACCAAGCCAATTATGTGGAAGTTAAATGAGCTCTGGACACGATCCTTTGTACCTGGGTTGCTGCTGTTAGGTGCAGGCACAGACTTGCACGCATACGATGCCCATGCACTCTGGATTCCTTTCCAAGGTCTTGTACAGGGGTCCTGCACCGAGTACGCTTCATTATTTGACTGCTGGCAAAACTGATTTCCTTGAGGTCTGACCCCAAAAAAGCAGTCAGACAAAACCTTCTAAAACCATACCATTCTGATCACTCTGTCTGTCCTCCTTCTCTGGAAAAGTCAACAAATGTTCTTCCTTGGTCTCCGCCCTCTTGCGTTCCTAGGACTGCAATTCTAAAGTCTGCTCTTTCTGGCTGTGAAAGAGTCTATCTTTTCTCTCAATCTAAAGAAAGACACTTGGGGCCACTTTTCATGCATATTAGGGCCTGAGCAGTTCTACCCCGACACACGTGGAGTCACCATGGACCTCAGCTAACTCGGTGGCCACGCGGTTCATGTTTGTGTTCTGGTTGTAGCTCTCTGAGGGCAATGAAAAAGCTAACATGCTTGCTCTTTTTTTCCTTCTTCAAGGTACGTGTATCTGCAATGGCACTCAATGGCACTCGTGTTTCAGGAAGTTTCCTTCTCCAATGTCTCTTCCTCTCATGTATACAGGGCACTACCAAGGGTTTAACAACAAAGAA
Organism: Elephantulus edwardii; assembly: GCF_000299155.1. NCBI lineage: Eukaryota > Metazoa > Chordata > Mammalia > Macroscelidea > Macroscelididae > Elephantulus > Elephantulus edwardii. Next base: position 13,807,495 of record NW_006399826.1, on the reverse strand, counting down.
TTTTTACAAAGACCTACCTACTGAATAGACCATGGACTGCTAGGAGAATAAAAAGGAGAGAGTGAAACCCAGCTGCTCCTTGGAGGCAAGGATTCTGAAGCTCCATCTGACATACTCTGAGCATGCTGCAAGGAGGGACCAGTCCCTGAAGAGAGACGTCATGCTTGGGGGGGGGGGGGGTAGAAGGGACAGCACAGGAGAGGAAGACCCTCAATGAGATGGATTGACTCAGTGCCGGGGGTAATGGGGTGGGTGCGTCAGAGACAATAAGGCTGGCTCAGGATAGAGCAGGATTCAGAACTGTTGTACATAGGGTGGCTATGAGTCATAAGCGACTCGAGGGCATCTCTCTGCTAGGAATATTATCTTTACACAAGGAGCATGAGGAGGAGTGGTCCAGGGGTGACTGGTCCAGAAAACATTAGCTTGAGAGTCAGTGAATATGTAAAATGCCATCAAGTCAATCATTCTTGAATTTTCACGATGCTTCTCAACATATCCACGGCTTTAAGATATTTTACCCTAAGGATATCTACTTAGCTTTGTTTAACCAGGTATTTCTCCAATCTTTTCTTGCCAGCGGAACCCTTTTGAGCTTTCAGCAGCTCTTCACACCCTAAGTAACTATGTTCCACACAACACGTATTATAAGGCACTGACTTAGTCCAGTACCTTCTAGAAGCTTTTCACTCTCAGTAATAGGAGACATTTCCCCCCCACACCCCACCCCCCGAGAATTACTATAGCTCTTTTCAGGTTCTAGTACATGCTGCAACACCTCTTGGAGCAAGTCCCAGAAGGGTGAGTCTACAGTTGTTCTAAATTTAGACTTTAAAAGCTCCTAAGATTGTCAACTTTCATGACAGAAGAAAGTAACAGCAACTCCCCTCTTTGGGCCAAGAAAGTATCCTTTAAAGGAAGCCTGAGGGGGGTGAAAAACAGGGGTAATGAAGGGCCCTCAAGAGCAGGCCAGCACCTGTGGAAGCCATCTGAATCAACCTGGTTGAGGATGGAGGCCCAGGGACGGGGAAACCACAAGTGGTTTCCCTGAGGCATGAGAGCATGGCAGACATTGTAGGCCAAGTTGAAGCTGATGTGTGACTGACAATGATGCCAAAGTCAATCCGGGCTACTAGGTGCTTGATTAAAACATGAGGCCATCTCCAGACAGCTAGGAGGGTGCCCATGTGAGCAAGTGCAGGGGCTGGCAGAAACTGAGCTTGGTGACCTGCGTATTTGTGGCAAGCTTGCTTCATCTCTCACCCCGACCCCAGAGCAGCACTGAAAACAGTTAGAATGCTCCCCAACCACAAGCACGTGGAGCTTCTCTGGCGTCCTTGCAACCCCGCCAAACCACCATCTCCATGTTAGCGCGTGTCTGCCTGCATCCTGCATCCACGCCTTGTTCTCTAACCACCTTCGTCTAACTGGTAACGAGGTTGCTCCTCGCTGTGCCCCCAGCACTTGGCGGTGACCACCACTCTCTTCTCATCTGCAGGATGAACGATGTTTTCTAAGTGGATAGTTTGGGATTGTTAAGACTCAGGATGCACCTTATTCCACAAATTCATCAAAGATGTGCCAAACACTAGAACAGTCTAAGCACTGGGTTAGACATGAAGCGAGAACACAAACTCCACCTCAGACACTGCTCCCAAAGGCATGCCATTAGGGAACACCGGTGCACATTTAACGGCATCCAAGCCTCTCCAGCCTGCTCTCACTACCACAGCCTCCCCTCCAGAAAAACCGAACGAAACTCGGCCCCTTTCCTCTCTTCTTCACTCTAAGATATAACATGAAAGCAACACTCACTTGGTCATTTAAACCATCAGTAATAATCATTATGATAGCTGAAATTTATTTACTTACGTGTTTATTGATCAGTTGGTGGAGAGCTTATAATTTACCAGGCCCAGCAATGCTATGAATTTGGTTCTATAACTTTTCCCCTTTGGCAGAAATGGGATCATCATCCTGCATCTACGCCTTCTTCTCTAACCTTCTACATCTAACTAGCAATGAGTTTGCACATCACAAATGTCCTGCCTCTGGTATCTCTCCCAGTTGCCCTAAACCTTAATCACTAATTTTGCCTGATCTTTGATGATCCCCTTCTAAATGGTCTTCTGGTGGACAGACAAGCTAACTACCCTTATGTCTCCCACTAAAGAAGTGACTGACCATGTCTAGCCCCATTCAAATTCACTACTGGGCCCTCCCTGAACAAGAACCCTCAAAAACAGATTACCGTGAACTTAGAGCAACCAGACCACATGGCCTTTTCATCCCAGACTGCCTTGTGCACTCTGTCTGGTGCACACCTGATGCTTGCAGCCCACCTGGCCCCAGTCTACTCACTGATCAGACCCTGAGAACCTCAGATACAACCGCATCTGTCACCGTACTCCCAGCACCTGGCATGTCACCTGGCAAGAGTGGGCAGTAAGAGAGAAGCTTCGTTCTTTCTGCTGCATGCATCCAACAGTCCTTGACCTTTGGCTTTATTTTTCACTATCTCATGCTTTATCAAAACTGAGAGTAATATCTGCTCTTTTTCTCACAGCTTTAAAAGACTATGAGAGACATGCCAATACTTTATGCCCATCAAAAAGAATGCTCTCATTTTTCTGACTAATAGATTGAGGCTTCAAAGGGTCAAAGGACTTGACCAATGATCACATGACAAAGGGACACAACTGAGCTGATAACTCGATTAGGTGGTCCCAAGACCGCAGCTTTCTCACTAAAGACTATCTAAAAATCATATGTATGCAGTATGCATATGTTGCCATTGTTGTGTGCCGTCAGTCGCCTGCAACTCATAGCGACCCTATGTACAACAGCCCTAATCCCTGCTCTATCCTGTGCCAATCTCATTGTCTCTGACACACCTACCCCCATAACCCTAGTTACTGAATCAATCCACCTCATCGAGGGTCTTCCTCTCCTGTGCTGTCCTTTCACCCTCCCAACCATGAATTCCTTCTGCAAGGAGTGGACCCTCCTTGCAACATGTCCAAAGTATGTCAGACGATGCTTCGGAATCCTTGACTCCAAGGAGTAGCCTGGTTTCACCCTCTCCAGGAAAACCTGTTTGTTCTCTTAGCAGTCCATGGTATATTCCATACTCTTCTCCAACACCACAGCTCAAAGGCATCGACTCTCCTTCTATCTTCCCTAGTCATTTTCAAGCTCGCTGATGCATAGCAAGTGATTGCAAAGATCATGGCCTATATCAGGATCACCTTAGTCTCCAGATTGACATCGTTGCTCTTCAGTACTTTAGAGAGGTCTCTAACAGCAGACTTTCATCACAATACATCTTGTAATTTTGTTGTTGTTGTTGTTGTTATGTGCCCTCAAGTCGCTTGCGACTCATAGTGACCCTATGTACAACATCCCTAAACCCTGCTCTATTCTGTGCCAATCTCACTGCCTCTGACACACTCATCCCAATTACCCCAATCACTGAATCAATCCACCTCATAGAGGGTCTTCCCCTTCTGCGCCGTCCCTTCACCCTCCCAAGCATGATGCCCCTCTCCAAGGACCTCTCCCTCCTTACAACATGTCCAAAGTATGTCAGATGAAGCCTCAGAATCATTGCCTCCAAGGAGCAGCCTGGTTTAACCCTCTCCAGGATGAATCTGTTTGTTTTCTTGGCAGTCCAGTGTACATTCAATACTCTTCTCCAGCGCCACAGCTCAAAAGCATCAATTCTCCTTCTATCCTCTTTAGTCATTGTCCAACTCTCTGATGCATAACAAGTGACTGCAAAGACCATGGCCTGTATCAGACACACCTTAGTCTCCAGAGTGACAACATTGCTCTTCAGTACCCTGGAGAGATCCCTAACAGCAGACTTTCCCATTGCAATACATTTTTTTAATTTCCTGGCTACTGATGCCAAGAGTGTTGTTGTTATGTACCATTAAGTCACAGCCAACCCATAGCTGACTCTCCATGGGGTTTTCAGAGGTAGTAAATCACATGGATGGAAGATTGCCCAACCTTCTCCCCCAAAGGAGGTGATGGATTCAAGCCACTTGCCTTTGGGATGGCAGAGCAGCTTCTCACCACTAGTCCATGATAGAGACAGAGATAGAGATAGAGATAGAGATAGAGATAGAGATAGAGAGATATATATTAGATATATAGATGGATATATATTCAAAATACACACACACACATACATAGAGATATCAATTGTCACCTAGCCAGCTCAGATGTCACATTGATCTATCATTCTTCCATCCACACACTCATCAAATGTGTGTGTGTGTCCATCTGTAGTCTGCAGTCTGTACACACATCCAAGTATATGATACGAATACACATGTGTTTACATGATTTTGAATGTATGTTCAGTGTTTAGAAAAGGAGGGTGCATCTGTGAGCTTCAGAGGGGGAAAATGTTCTGCCCAAGAAAGGGGCCGGGCAGGGCGCCTCGGTGGCAGCCCAACAGACAGCTGGTGTTTGCGTGGTTGTAAATCACCCTGAAATGAGCCTCTTCCGCGGACTCAATGAGGCCCCCACAACAAAGGGAGGCCCAGCTTGCAGCCGGACAGCCTGCCTGCCAGCCCCAGACGCGCATAACAGCTTCATTCAGGAGCCCCACGTCCATACAATGGCCCCGAAATCAATCCGACATCCCGCCACCCGGGACAATGCCCCGAATCTTCTCAGCATCGAAGCCTCAAATGAGGGGACAGCATTCAGGGGAGATCAAACTGCAGGGCCTGCCACCACTGAAAAAAAGCATGGCGTTTTGAGAGGTGGTTGGGCGGGTGCAGGCAAGCACTTTGGGGGGCGCCTGGTGGCCGTGCTGGGGCTCACCCTGCCAGTGCTGCTGAGAGAGATGGGGTGCGGCCCTGGCCAGCAAGGGCCACTGTGCCACTGGCCTCTGTGCTTTGTGCAGCATGCCCCGTGTGAACCTCACTCGCTGGCTTTTCCCACTGGCTCCAGGCGGATACAGTAGGGCGTGCGCACATGCAAATGCCCTGCCGGAGGCTGTGGCTTATGGTGTTAACAGTGGCAGCTCCACATGCCAGGCCCAGAGCCTCTGTTCCCAGGCAGGGCCCCTCGGGGTCCTCATCTGCCCCATTCTGAGGCCTAATCTGGTTATCAGCTGCATAACGGGCTGCCTGGTGGGGCCAGGGAGGCTGCACCAGGGAAACGGGGGGGTGGGGTATAGCTCCAACAGATAGGGCTGATGGCTGGTTCTCCTTTCCTGGGGTCACTGGTAAACCTCTTAGGTACGTTCCTAGGCCAGGATCAGTGTCTAACTAGGGATTGACGGAGGTCCTGGCGTTGCCTGATGGTGGAGACCCCACTGTTCCTGACTAGCAAGCCCCCAGCAAGGGCAGAGTGAACCGGTACTGGGAACCTGAATATATTGGATTGCCGGGAAGAAAAGCCTGTACCAGGCATGAGTCATGATCCATGAGGTACTAGAATATCTCCAGGAATTGCAGCGAAGGCTGCCTTTGACATTCTTGGCAACCACCATGAGGGTTAAATAAACTTCAGCTGAAAACAAAGGACTTCTGCATGAGGGCTGTTTATGGAAGCCTCTAGACCTTCCTCTCCATCCTCCTCCTGGGATGTGTCCCAGTTACCAAGGGGCTGGACAAGGTCAGGGGAACCAGGTGTGGCAATGTAGGCAGCTGCCTATGGCTAGAGCTGAATGAAACTGGAAAGGCACACTAACTAAGAGGCAAGAAGAAACTGCCTGAAACATCCCAGGCTGCTAACTGAAGGTCAACTGTTCAAATCTACCAGCTGTTCCTAGGGACAGAGATGAGGCAGTTTGCTCCTGTTAAGACTGACAACTTCCGAAGTCCAGTACAAGATCTCTATGCCTGGGAACTGACTCTGGCGGGGAGAGAACTTGAGTTTCAGTCTTTCCTGGTGGTCTAGTGGGTAAGGAGTGGTGCTGCCAACTCAAAGGTGGGCAGTTCAAGTCCAGCAGCTGTTCTCTAGGAGGAATACGGGCAACCTTCTCCCCTGTGAATTACTGCCTCTGAAAATCCGCTGAAGGGTTAGCTACGAGTGGGTTCCAACCTGATGGCACGCAACGACAACTGCCCCTATTTTAGCCACAGACATCTCTATTTTTCCTCTCCCTTCAACACTGGCCATACTTCCTCCTGGAATCAATGTGCAGAATGTCATGCACCCTGTTACACAGGCAACCCTGCCAGAGGTCTACGACCTGCCCACCCCCTGCTGCCCCTCCCAGAGCTAGACCCTCAGCAATATGGAGCATTGTGTGAGGGGGCTGAACCTGGGTGATTCAGAAAGGGCACCTTCTGCTTTAGTTACCTCCTTCTCAGCCGTTGTTACTAGCCAACAACAGTCACTTGAATCCAATTTCCCCTGTGGATGGGTCAGTTGTTGTTGTTGTTGTTGTTGTGTGCATGTGTGTGTTTTACCCGTCCCCTTTCCATTTTCTGCTTTTGTAGCTCACCTCCTCCAATCTACTTCCCTACAGGAGCCGAAATTAAACAAGCTCCCCATATGCCATGCCTCACTTGTTGTCTGTTCCCCTCACCGCCATCTGGCCTATTTGCTCAGCCAAAAAGAGAAAGAGAGAGAGAGAGAGAAGAGAAAGAGCAAAAAGACAAGGGGGAGGGGGGCTGCAGGGAATAGCAGAGAGAGGAGAGGGAGGTGGGGAAGGAGAGGGGAAGATGGCAAGGGGGGAGAGAGAGAGAGAGAGAGAGCGAGAGAGAGAGAGAAGGAGAGAGAGAGACGGAGACTGAATAGGAAGCAGGGAGAGCCAGACACAATGAAGAGGCAGAGGTGGTGATGCTGCCTCTCCCATCTGCTCCTTGGCCAGAGTCCCGGATGGAACAGTAATGGAGAGCAACAGAACCAGTGATAATTAACCCAAACACAGACCTGTTTATTTAACCTGTTCAGATAGATCAACTCTGAGCCCTCGCTCTAGCAGAGGGCCCTGGGACACACTTAGACAGACCCCCTCGAGGCTGCTAGGGAGCCAGAGGCAAGCTGGCCTTCCCCACAAACACAGCAGCTAAATGTGTGCTTGGGAACTGAGAGGAAGGGCAGAACAAGGAGGTTTCTGAAAGAAATTATCGCTCGCTTCTGCTACGAGCCCCTTCCGGTCATCCTGCCCCTTCCCCTTGCCTATCACCCAATTCATGGTCACAGCTGCTTCTGGATAGCCAATGCCACCAAGGAGTGAGTCAATGAGGTCAGCGTGTGTCTTCAGCACCATCTCTGGTGCCACACATCACCTTGGCACAAGGACTAAGAACCAAAGAGGCTAAACAAAAGGTGTCGAGACTGGGAAGAAAGGCTTCAGGTTAAGAGAGACCTTAACCAAGAGGCAAAGTCAATGGCATTTGTTAAGGCACAGGGTGAAACAGTCTACCCTGAGGTTCAAGGTCTAAATCAGGTGCTTTAGCTATATCAGCGTCTGCATCATTTCCACTCTCTGGACTCCAGTTTCTTTACTGCATGAAGACAGCGAAGCTGACCTCTCAAAGTATTTGAATTTTTCACAACTACAATGTAAAAGGTCATTGTCACCTGTCCATTCTTTCTTCTCAGAGGCAAGGCCTGACCATGATAAGCAAGGATGAGGACCTGTATGAAACAACTAATGGACCCTCTTGGGTCTAGTCTCCTACTCTATTCTTACTCCTTGAAGGTTCCAGGACTGAAGAGCCAGGGCATTTCTGGTGCCTGGATAGCAGCAGACAGGAGTTGTGCATCTGGGAACAGGAACTCAAGAAAGCTCTTGGCTGAGCACAGAGGGTAAGTGAAAGGGTGCACTAGCTGGGTTGAAAATAGGAAGCATCAGGGGTGGCGAGGAGTTGGCAGGCGCTGGCTTCCAAGTGGCGTCACGCTCCTCGGTGGAAGAAATGCAGAGATAATTTGAACATGGCTATTTTCAAGCTCCACAGCTGAGCTCCCTTGCTCCCCCACCCCACACCTCCCACCCAGCCCTGCAATTTGGCAAACCCTTTCTGCTGGCTGCTCTTATACCCAATATGTTGGGTTGCCTTAGCAACCAAGGCAATTATCTCCTTGGAGCAGTTAAAACAATGACCATCATAAATAATAACAATAAGAAGGATGATGGTAGAAAAATAGATCCTAGGCTTTCAGGGTCAAGGTTGGCATGAAACTGAAAAGGTAAAGGTGGTCCTGGTAGTACCGGTCATGAAGGGTGGTCTCATAAGGAAGCGGGTCTTATTATATTTATCCCGCAACAGAGGAAGTACTTAGCCTTCCCTCGCCGCCTCTCACCCCCACACAATCACAGGGACCCCTCCTATTTGCGGCTGGAGCATTCTGCTTCTCACCCTATTAGCCAGACCCAGCACGCAGCACACTGAACACTAATTGTTAAATGCCCATCTTTTCTTTGGACCATGAACTCCTTAAAGTGTTCACTGCATCTTCCATCTTGGCATCTTTACCCCTTGCCCAAGGCCTGGCATAAATATATTGTCTGGGTAAATAAAATAGTATAGTACACTGAGCGAATGACCAATGTCTGTGCTAAGGTTGTTCTCTTTTTCTGCAATAAATAAAAAGCCCATGGGGCTGGGTAACTCGGAAGTCACTTCGAGCTCTAACATTCGAGGATGGCGAAGCTTCGTTTCACGTACTTTGGGACACTGTTGTTAGGAAGGGCCATTCTCTAGAAAGGGATATTATGCTTGGAAAGATAGTGGACTTAACAGGATGGACTTGCACAGTGACTACAGCAATGGGCTCAGGTATCGTCAGAGACGATAAAGATGGCACAGGACAGGGCAGGGGTCTATTGTCCCTAGGGTCCCTATGAGTTCTACTTGATTTGACGGCACCTACCAACAACAACAACAACTGTCCTATATAATTTAGATATAGCTAGATGATAGATAGATAGATAGATAGATAGATAGATAGATAGATAGATAGATAGATATAAAGATATTGTCGGATCTATGGAAATGACAAGAACCTAGAGAAATCGAGATAGAAATTTTAATTTACTCAGGTACAGGTGAGGCTGGTGAGATTTGATCTCACTCACTTTGGACATGTTATTAGAAGGAGTCCATTCCCCACAAAAGGACACCATGCTTCATAAACTAGATAAATGAAAAGCAGGACGAGCGTCAACAAACAAAATGGAACAATGCAATGCTGGAACACTGGCCTCAAACAGAGCACAACGGTGGGGAATGGCTGGCAGGACTGCTATGAACTAGAACCAACTCCAAGTTACCTTGTAACAACATCATAGGCTTTATTTATCCTAAAGAAGCATCTCCTAATATTTTGTCCATGCAGAACATCACCTGAAACAAGACACCAAAGTACAACCAGGAATGTAAATTAAACTCATAATGGATATTGCAATTTCTTTCTATAAATAAACTGCTCACATACAGACCTTCCATTCTTGAGCTCCACACTTTCCACTCCATGAATAACATCCTACCAGAGAACATCAACGAAGGTACAGTATCTGTGACTCAAAGCAGAAGACAACCTAGTGTTCTTAAGAAATGAATTAAAAACATAAGGTTGTAAAAGGAAAAACAAAAACCCTAAGATCATAGAGTGGATCTTTTAACCTTTGTCTGTAAAGGCCCGCGAGTCCTCCCATTCAGCATCCCTTCCTTTTGAAGTTTTGGAAACCTCATTGATGTTTGACATTTTCTAACCACATTCACACCATATGCAGCCTTTACAATAATTCTTGATCTAAGTTGGACGGGAATCACTATTTCCATTGCAAATAGAAGGAAATAAAGTAATTGATCAAAAGTGTTAGGTAGTGGCAGTTCTCGGCTCTCTTGATACTTAGTGCCTTGCTATTTCTCTTCCTGGTGGAATTAGTTATCAGAAATTGTGTTGCCAACCCCAAGGCATGTAGTTCAAATCTACCAGTAGCTCTTTGAAATAAAGATGAGCAGTCTCCTCTCATGAAATTTAAAGTCTGAAAATTCCCTGGAGCATCAGCTTGTGAGTCAGTCCCAACTAGATAACACACCCAATCACAACAACAATGCCAATGGGGGACTGTGTGCAAAGGAGAGATGGACAAACTCTCCAAGAAGTCAGAAAAGCTCTGAATATATATTCATTTTCACTACAAAATGCCACGTGGAATCGATGTAACTCTACCACAGATTCCCTGGAGTCTTGTTAGCCCCAATTCTTATTCAAAAAAGCAACCAAAACTTCTGCACCTCCAGACTCAAGGCCAATCAAGACCATAAATTCTTAACCTTGGCAGGTCTCTCAAAAGATTCCTGTGCCAATATTTGGGAAGAAAGTCCAGGTCATTATGGCAGCTCTCAGGAAACAGAAACACATTGTCCTGGAACATTCTAGAGCAATTCTAAGGAAACTTGAAGACTTTCTAGTCTTCTGACCACCGTCAACTCCTCAGACTCTCTATTCTCCTGATCTTCCTGGGAGATCACATGGCAACTCCTCCACTTTCCATGTGTAAATCTGGAACTCTGTGAGAAACAAGTCTTTGCCCAGTAACTAGACTCACACCTACTCAAGTCTTCAGACACCTGCCAAGACAGAGTATGCACTTTCTGGACTATAACCAAGTGTACCGGTTTTGCAAATTTGCTAGAGACACAGCCAAAATCTTCTGATTCTGTATTCATCTACTAGACGTGTCACCATCAAAGTATCCTTCTCCAAGTACTCCGACCTGACCCTCCAACCTGAATCTCAAACTAAAAATCCTTGACAATGGAAGGTCGCTTTCTTGGCATCTCTGATATATGAAAATATTGAGTCAAACTCTTTTACAAATACTCCAAGTGTCTTTTTTAAATTAAAGCATATCTAACAGTTCTGCAAATTACAGTAAATAAAAAGGCAATTCTTTACATTTTTAAGTACAAAAGGGGGTTCTGGGGGTCTAGTGGTAAGGAGTTGCACTGTCAACCCAAACGCACGTGGTTAGAATCTGAGGTGGTTTTTTTAGGAGAAAAAATGTGCAATCTTCTCCTGTGTGATTTACAGCCTCTGAAAACCCACTGGAGGGTCATCTATGCATCAATATGACTCAGAGGCACACACAACAAGAAATAGAAAGGACTTTGCTTAGAGGAGGAGTCATACATGAAGAAGGTAACAGAAAAATATTGTGTTGTTTTTGTTGGGTTTTCTCTCCCCCATATGTGTTAATCCAAGTTACTCACTCACTCACTCTCTTCAAGTTGGATCTGACCCACAGCTAATCCTCCATTGGGTTTCCAAGGCTGGAAATTATACAGAAGGAGACTGCCCACCATTCTCCCACAGAAGCACTGAGGGACTGAAACTGACAGAGCAGCGAGGTCTTTTAGAAAGCAGCACAACTTCCTATGACTACACCACCAGAACGCCCATCCAAGTTATCAGTTGTTATTGCTGTTAGGTACTGTCTTGTCGAGTATGACCCTATGAAGAACCAACCTGAACCCTGCCCTGTCCTGTGGCATCCTCACCATCTGACACACTTGAGCCCATTGCTGAAGTGATCTTCTCAATCCATCTCATCGAGGGTCTTCCTGTCCTCCACTGACCCTCTATCTCTCCAAACATGATGTCCCTTTACAAAGAACAGGCTCACCTAGCTATATGGCCAACGTACAAAAGACAAAGCTTCACCATCTTTGCCTCCAAGGAGCACTCTGGCTACACTTTTCCTGAGACTCATCTGTTTGTTCTTTTGGCAGCTCATGGGATATTCAGTCCTCTTCTCCAGCACCACAACTCAAGGTATCAATAATTCTTCGTTCATCCTTATTCATTGTCCAGCTCTCTGATACACAGCAGGTAACTGAAAAGACATGGTTCGAATCAGGTGCACCTTAGGCTATTAAAAAAAATACCAGGTAGGCAGAATAGTGTCTTCCTAAGAACCCTGATAACCTAGTTGGGTTTTTATTGCACTATTAACCAAAATGCTAACGGTTCAAATCTATCAGCTTCTCCCCAAGAAAAAGATGGGCAGTCTCCTCCCGTAAAAATCTCCCTACTCTGAACCCCAATGGGGAATCACCAGGAGTTGAAACTGACTTGACAGCAGTAAGTTTAGTTTTAGTTTTGGGAAGATATTCATACCTTAATCTTCAGGAGTTGTCAAGTCCAAGGCAAAAGGGAATTACGGCTGCTCATCAGCATACCTTAAAATAGGGAGATTATCCGGAATTAGCTGGATGAACCCAAGGTAATCACAATGATGATTTAAAAAGGAGGCAGAAGCAAAGAGAATCAGAGAGGCAGTAGCACAAGAAGTCTTGGCCCATGTTGCTGGCTCTGAAAATGGAGTAATGGGGCCACGAGCCAACGAATGCAGGTGGCTTCAAGAAACGGGAAAAGAAATGAAAACAGATTCTTCCCTAAAGTCTTCAAAATGAATGCATTTCTACTAACACCTTGATTTTAGTCCAGCAAGTTCCGTTTCAGACTTGTGACCACTAGACAATTTAAAAAAAAAAAACACAAAATTTAACAGTTGTGTGAAGCCATTAAGTTTGTGGTTTGTTACAGTGTGAGCAATAGGACATAGGACACCAATAAAGAAAGGATAATTCTGTGTCTACACAATCTCCTCCTTAAAAATACAAATAAATTACTATTTTAAACGTGAATATTTGTCCTCTCCAAAGTACATCAAGTAAAATGACGATAGCATCATAATTCTCTTCTGGAGGTCTGAGGGGTCAGAATGTTTTCATGTTAGCGAAGATCTCCCACAGCACAGACGTGAGGGCTGAAGAGTGAGTGGACAGAGATCCAAGCACAGAGCACAGATGACTGTAAGGTGAATGGCGTGGCCCAGACAACGGAAATTAGACTATCACATGCCACTGTGCACCCCAGTGACAGCTTCCTGCAGAGGGACAGAGGCAAAGCCGAGCTCCTCTGGCCCACAGCTTCAACAGTGCTTTACACTATGAGTCACAAAGGACTACAGGTGCGAGGGCCTCAAGGGAAGGGAGATGAGGCATCCCACTGGGAGCATGCAAATGTTTATGGATATGCAGATCCTCAACTAATGGACAGATCTGGAAGGAAGATTTAAAAAAATGGCAGACAAGCGAATGTCAACTTTAAAACAACCACCTTAAAGGTAAATCGCCTTTAAAACAACCACCTTAAAGGTAAAATTACTTTAGGTTATACATACCGAAAATGGTTTTAAAACACACTCCCTCTTTACCCCCTTATCATCATTCTGGCCTGTGCTGACATAATTCCACATCGGCTGAAAGACTCTCACTTGGAATCTCGTACTGAAAAGGCCATCATGGCCATCTAGTCCAGCTCAACTCATGAGGAACAGAATGAATCCCTGCTACGAAACACCTCGGGCTGTTGGGAAGTCACAGTCAGCAAAAACAATACACCAGAGCTCCTCCGAAAGGCCTACTTTGGAGTTTAGTCCAGCAGTCCAATGGTCTCATCCTCGAGGCATAAGTTCAGAATGGTAAAGTGACTCATTGTTGTTGTTGTTGTTATGTGCCATTGATTCGTTTGCGACTCATAGCGACCCTATGTACAAGAGCTCTAAATGCTGTTCTATCCTGTGCCAACCTAGCCATCACAAATGCACTTATTCTCACCCCTCCAGTCACAGAATCGATCCATCTCATCGAAGGTCTTCCTCTCCTGCGCCGCCCGCCACTCTGCCAAATATTATGTCCCTCTCCAAGGACCAGTCCCTCCTTGCAACATGACCAAAGTATGTCAGACGAAGCTTCAGAATCCTTGACTCCAAGGAGCGGTCCAGCTTCACCTTCTCCAGGACAAACCTGTTTGTTCTCCTAGCAGTCCATGGTATATTCAACACTCTTCTCCAGCACTACAGTTCAAAGGCATCAATCTTCTTTCTATCAACCCTATTCACTGTCCAACTCTCTGATGCATAGCACGTAATTGTGAAGACTATAGCCCAGATCGGGCGCACCTTACTCTCCAGCCTGACATTATTGCTCTTCAGTACTCTTGAGAGGTCCCTCACAGCCGACTTTCCCAATGCAATTCATCTCTTGATTTCCTGGATGCTGTTACCAAGAGTGTTGAGTGTGGAGCCAAGCAAACTAAAACTGTTAACTATCTCAATCTCTTCACCATCCATAATGATGATGCCAATTGGCCCAGTGGTGAGAATCTTTGTTTTCTTGATGTTGCGCTTCAATCCATATAGGAGGCTGCAGTCACTTTAAAGTGACACCAGTGGCTCCCCCAGTACATTAGGTGATCATGTAAACTGATCACCTGCCCATATAATGTAAAATGATCACAATGTATTTGATCAAAGCAAATTAATAGGAATAGGGTGTGTACGTGGGTGTGGGAGGGTGTGTGTGTGTGTGTGTGTGTGTGTGTGTGTGTGTGGAGTGCGAGTCTCCAGAGAATGAATTAGTTCCATGTTAATTCCCCTCTAGCAGAAAATTGTGCTCTGATCAGCTGTGCCAAGAGGTTGATGCCCATCTCAACCATCAGTGCACTCACACTATCAAAAAGTTAACACTATCAAAAAGTTTTGCTGGTCAGCAAGCCAAGAAGGCAGAGTGTTATAGTAGAATGAAAACTGTTTCTGGTGGGTCACAAAAGTGGACTGCTGTAGAAGACCTGATTCAGACAAACAACAGGTCACTAGGAAGACAGGTCGGCTGGCCAGTACTCACCAAGAAAACGTAGCCGACTACAACTGCATTTGCCTCCCATCTCGCCTTGATCTGTCACTTCTGAGCTCTTAGGGCTCAACATTCATTCATTCAGCATTCATTCACTTACAAAGGCTTTTTAAGTGGCATTGTCTTTAAGAAGTTGCACTGCTAGGACAAAAGTGGTTACAATTCCCCAGTGACTGTGAAAGGAAGAAGAAAGGACAATCTCCTCTTAAGCAGTTTACAGCCTCAGAAAATCAATGGAAGGTGAGCGGTGAGTCACTTCTGACTCAAGAGCAATGAGTTTTTGAGAGCGTGTTTCAACTTCTGTGACAGAAACGGTGGTACAACTGATGAGGAAACAACTGGAGGAGAGGCAAGCAAGTGTATACAAAGTTGAGTGGAAATGCAAAGAACAAATGGCCAGTTTAGCTGCCAGCAGAAGGAGGTCAAAGAATTGCTAAGACAGTCCCTGATACATCTCTTAGTCAAATCTCCTTCCTTCCCAAAAATACTACCACCTCATACAAGCACAAATTCCTGGAAACTCCATGAGAATCACGGTGGCAATGAATCAGTATGTTCTTAAGTTGTTCTGGGTTATGATAACATGTCTACATGTGGCTAAAATGTATGCTGATTGAAAGAGGCCTGAAAAACACACAATGATTCTGTATCATCAGTCATGACCATGACATCTGAAAATAAAAAGATGTCATCGGTGAAAGTTTCTAGACAAGACAGCTTCTATATCTTCTAAACCCTGGATGATGAAACCCTATGTCCATAAACTTGACTCTCCAGTTACAGTTAGTTGTGTGCATGTTTTACGGTTTGCAAACTCTATGCGGCACAGGACAAGACAAGGAAAACAGCTTATGTTCAACAAAGAGTTGATCTTGGCTCTCTTAAAAGATAGTGTATTTCTTGTTTGGGCCATCTTAAAAAAAACTAGTAGATTGATCTGCGTAACAAATATTCTTCATCCTTCCAAGGCAACAAGCAGCTGAAAGACTCTTATAACAGGACCTGAGATAAATTGCTCTTTCTTCCTGCCACTGTCAATGAAAACGGCAGTAGATGTTCCTCACGCTGGAGAGAATCCAGGTGTTTTATGAGAAAGAGTACACTAGGAGCCAGCTGAGAATGGATTTCTGAGGCGCTCCCCTGAACCCAAGAGCAGGAAGTCAGGAACACCTCATACCAGTCTGTCCTTCCTGGAGCATAACTGACATGATGGTGCAAGAGTGAGGTCTGGGTGAAAAAGGAAGGCTGGATGTGCTCCTTTATCAAGAATATTTTATAACCTTCCCAGTTCTGAACACAAGATTTGTCCATCCCAGGACTTTACCCTTGCATAACTAGTTGAAGCCATGGGCTATTAATAAATTGTTGGGGGTTCAAAACAACCCCAAACCATCTCCAAGAAAAAAAGCCTAGCAACTTCATTCCATTAAAAAAAAAAAAATTCTGCTCATCGCCAGTGAGACGCTAAGGGGTGCAGTTCCATTGCCATGTACGTGAGGCCAGGATGAGGCTGAATCAACAGCATGGCAGCCAGTCTGGTTCACTGGTGTCCAGTACAGCTTAATACAGAGCCTCTATCGCAGCCACGGTCTGTCTTCCCTTTTTTAATCTTCCCTCTTTTAATCTTTCAGATGTTTGGACATGCTTTGTCAGCACAACTGAATATTTATTTGCGAAAATGTATTATGCAGTGGCAAGGCGAATTAATCTCACTAAATAATGGAATCAAAGAAGTTAGAGATAAAGGGAATTTAATAGATCATCTGGTTCAGACCCCTAACCTGAGGCAGTTAAGATAATACGACCTTGGTTGTAAGAAGAGACAACGGAGCCCAGAAAATGACGTGCCTTGCCTAAGGGTGAACTTCTACTAAGTGGAAGCAAAGCCGCAGTCTTTTCCTGACCTCTTAGCTATGCACCAATGTCTCTCTCGTTCAGACTCAGCTGATCCAAGTCACCAAGCGCTCCACGGTTTCATGTTCCAGACGTCTCAAAGCCAAACCATAAACCCTTTCCAGATGAACACAAACTCCGCACACTCCACTGGATGCCTACAAGAATCACTCCAACATTTCAGTTCAAGGCTTGGTGAAGAATTTGCTCGGAAAAATAGGACAACGGGTAAGGATGACTTGAGGAAACAATGCCTTTGATATGAGACGGTGGCACCGAATACTCAACACGCATCCTGTGGACTGCCGAAAGAACCAACAGGTCTGTCTTGGAGAAAGTATGACCAGGTGCTTCTGAGATAAAAGGTTGTTAAAACTGCATCTTGCATTATTTGGGGCATGTTCACAGGAAAGACAAGTACTTGCAAAAAATCATCATGTTGGGAAAGGTGGAAGATCAAAGAAAGAGAGGAAGAACCTCAAAAAACTGATAGAGCAAGATTCAGAACTGTTGTGCATAGAGCTGCTATGAGTCTATGTCTACTCAACAGCACACAATAACAACTAAATACAAAGGGACTCGAGTTCGGGGGAATCTTCAAGATCTTCAAGACTAAGAAGAAACTGCTAAGAAACCAATGACTTCAATCCAGTATAAAAGTAGTCATGTCACTTAAGCTTAAACCCTGCAATGGCAGCATGAACTAAATCTCATGGTAAAATGCAGGATCCACTCCTATTTTTTATTCAAGTCTAATCACCAAATTTCAAGTGGCTGTTCCACCCATTTTCTGTTGTTGAACTATATCTGAGAGTTGTCACCCACTGGGTTCCGCGCTGAAATACTATCTTCCAACAAGGGAAGCTGGGACAGGAAGTTTCTATTTAAAGATGCCATTAAAGTCTTCATCATTCACAACTAAAAAAACCCACTCTTCCATCCAAACTATACAGAATGTTTGAGATGGGGCTTTTGTCAAGGGGTCCTTACACTTCCCACGAGGATGGACCACCATGATGGAAAAATTCAACCTGTAATTAAACCGGGTGGCTCCTTGGAGGCAAGGATTCTGAGGCTCCGTCTAACATACTTTGGACATGTTGTGAGGAGAGACTGGTACTTGGAGAGGGACATCATGCTTGGGAGGGTGGAGGGATGGCGCAGGAGGGGAAGGCCCTCTATGAGGTGGATTGATTCAGTGACTGGGGTAATCGGGATGGGAGTGTCAAGACAGTGCGATTGGCACAGGACAGAGCAGAGTTTAGGGCTGTTGTACATAGGGTTGCTATGAGTCGCAAGTGACTCGATGGCACATAACAACACCACCATAATTAATTTTGACTTGAACACTCAACAAGAGATGTCCATAGATGGATTTTAAGCACGTTTTCAACATTATATAGTATTAAATGTAATAACCCTTTGGATCGATACCAAATCTCCTTCCTCTGAACTTTCTTCTGCCTAGACAATAAAAAAAAACTTAGCTCTGGATTTCTAACTCCACAGGATTTTATCAATGACTAATTTCTATGTAGATTTCCATGAGGAGTTATAGATAATGCCATCGCCTCTCATAACTTAGACTGCAAAATTCCTCTGAAGCAGTAATGGCATCTAATGCATTTCTTTATTTTCTAGAAATTAACCACATCGTGTCAAAGAGAGTTTATCAAGTATTTACTACATGCAAAGCATCGTGGTAAGTGCTGTGTTGTTATATTCTGTCAAGCTGGAACTGACTCCTCCAGCAGGTTTTCAGAGGCTGTATAAATCCCAGAAAAGGAAACTGCCTGTCTCTCTTCTGAGAAGCAGCTAGTGGATTCAAACCGCTTGGGTTTGGATTAAGAGTGCAAACCCTTATCCACTGGGCCACCTGAGCTCCCTAAGTGCTGTGGGGAATGTCAATGAGTTAAACCCATCATCACCAAAAGAGAATCTCTCCTGGGAGAAAGAAACACGACGAAACAAAATAAATAAGTGAAGTGTATATAAGGGGCCAAAGTTAGAAAAATAACAATTAGGAACACATCTAGGGCTGTTGATGGGTACCTTCAGAGGTTCAGGGGAAAGGAAGGTATGAGCTGGAAAGATGAGGCAGGCGAGGGATTCTTTGTGGAAGGGTGCTCACTGACGAGGTAAGCGAGGGAGTAGGAGGAAGGCATTTAAGGTCAGAGAAATGTAAACAGAAGTGTGGAGATGGGAACTGGGAGCCTGGTCAGAGAATGATCAGACCACACAGAAAGTGGTGAGAGATGAGTCTTTAAATAACAGTTTGGGTGAAATTAGAAGCATCTCTGAATGCCAAGCAAGCTAAGTTATTTCACTGCCTTGTCTTGTAAGAGCAATGGCATTTACAGGGGCCTAAATTCATCCCTGCACACTCCCAAAGTATACGGGAGAACACAAATCGCAGCCAGCCAGCTGCTCAGAGAAGACATGCATGCAGTCTTTGTGATGGCCCAGGAGAGACAGGAAGAAAGGAACTGAGCAGATATTTCATGAATAGTCCAGAAACGACAAATCCAGATGCACTACAGAGCACAAGCAATAAACATCACACCTCACCCTCCAATCACATTGGCCATTTACAAATCTCTCTCTTGCCCCACCTGTATTGGATTTGTTCTATTTCCTTTCAGAAATGATGTCAAGTTTGTGTACTAGAAAGTCCCCCTCTCTCCCGAGCCAGATCACAAGATGCTCTCTGAGTTTCGAGTCCCTGACCCTGTGCCCATTTCCTGCACTCTGTGATTTACGGTGCCATCATTATTCACGTCTTCCCCAGCTCTGCCTTGTGGTGAGGTGAGGGAACTCTGACCCAGCCACCCTGCGGTTGATGCCCTCAAACCTCCCAGGCACACATCTGTGGATTCACAAATCATTCCGAGGCTGATCAATTTCCTCATCTACACATGAAGTTGGTAATGACGTCAGAAGGCAGAGTTAACCCCCCTGAGGACAGGGGCAAGGGTGCTCCAGGCCACACCACCTAAAAGTTCATTCTTCCTTCCAGTTTCTCTGGTATAACATGCAATTCAGAGGCCGCAGTCCCACAGATGGTGCACTCAACGAAGGCTTTTTTATTCCACAAAAAGGGAAATTGAGGTTTTGCGGTGATAGAGGAGGACGTAGAATCAGCCACGTAATGGTTTATTCACAGCCTGACCCTTCCCCAAAGCCACAGTGCTGCTGGAGCCGAGGCTCCTCTCTTCCTGTGAGTCATGCGGACATGCACAGGCCTGGTGGACTTGGGAACACACACGCTCCTCTGCTCAGGGTGCCCAAGCATTTGGGGTCCAGGTGTGATCTAAAGAGAGAAAGAGATACAATTCCTCAACTTGAATGTGAAGAGACGGGTCAGAAGCCGCTGCCAGCCAGGTCTGAAAAAGCCCACAGGTCCTTGCAAAGGCTCCAGAAGAGCTATCACACTGGGGCCTCGGTCCCTGAGTCTGCCACAGCTGACTTTTCCACTGCTATCCCCCAACTTCCAAATCAATTATTTACCTACCAGGGCTTCAGCTTGGCCATGTCAGACGGAAAAGGTAGGGGGTGCTAGGCAGCTCACAAGAGCTGGTGTTAAAACAAGGAGAAAGGAAGCCAGCCACCTGCGAGTCTCTGAACCCTACACTCTCCATTGTCTGTGTCTGAAGATGTTGAGGCCAAGACATTCACTGGCAATTGTATTTGTGATTTTTTTTTTCTCCTTAGCTTCGAACCAGAAAGCAGGGGTGAAATTTACCTTCAAGCTGGTTTGCCTGGGTTTGAAATCGTGAGGAAAAGAGCACTGCGGTGCTGGTGGCTATGACCTGGAGGGGCTCGGCCATCAGCGTGAGTACTGGCTGCTGGCAGAAGGACGGGTGTTGAGTGACGTGCTCAGGGAATACCAGCAGGAAGGGGCCTGGTGGGCGCCAGCCAAAGGAGTGAGGTCACTTCCTTCTGTCCAGGCTCGTCCTGGAGACCCACACAACAAGCCCTCGCTTGGTTTCAGGTCCCTTAAAAAAAAAAAAGGCCTCACCTACTCTTGTTTATGAGGAGTCGGCTGATACTTCTTCTAAGAGTAATTTGTTGTTGTTGTTGTTGTGTACCATGGAATCAGGACATGCCCAATAGCTGACCCTCCATCAGGTTTTTCAGAGGCAGTAAATCGCATGGGAGGAGAATGCTCATCCTCCCGTGGAGCAGCTGGTGGATTTGAACCATATGCCTTTGGATTAACTGTGCAAACTCCTTATCACGAGACCACCAGAATGCTTTAAAATTTAACTGGCTGAATTAGAGGCCTCAGAAAGGCAGCAGTAGTTATAGCGAAGGCTACAGAGGGAACATTTTCAGAGCACTTATCTTGGCAATTAGGATGCCCAGAAATGCAACGTGCAAGAATGTTGCCCCCACTGGTGCATGGAAGGGAAATGACTGCCTTCGACAAGTGTCTCGCTTATCCTTTGGGGTGCAGGCTTTGGGTTTCTTCCTTCCCTGGGCCTGCTCATCACAACAAGCTCCCCCAGAGCAAGGTGTCTGTGACTATCCTTGCAGAAGACAGCAGGGGCTTTGAGGGCATGCAGCCTCAGCAGTCAAGTTGAGGCCTGTTAAAGAAAATTGTCTCTCCTGAGTCTACTCCTGTTCAACAGGCAGCAGGGCAAATTCCAAGGATATCCTACTCAAACATAAATTTTGACAATGCAAGACTCAGAATGAGGATGTACACTGGACTCCTTGAGCAATACTCCAAGGGTTTGAGTTCCTGTTTCAGGTTAGGTTTTTCAGTGAAGGTAAGCTTTTATTTTTAACCCTTGGCGCACAGCATAGTGTGCGTGCTCATTTACACAAGAGCAGCATCTAGGCAAGACTTACACATTCCCGACACAAAGGGTTGAGAGCATGTGACAAACACAGGTAAACACACGGTGGAGAAGGAGACGCGAGATGGCCCAGTCACAGCTGGTCACAGCCCAGTGGTGCTGGCGTCTCATAGCCAAGATAACATGTATAAAAGTATAGATTGGAAATGACGTGAGAAAGAGGTAAAGGACTTGGGCAGGTATTACGGGAATTCTGACCCTGCTGCAGGGCCAAACACCCAAAGAATGAGCCTTTACTGAAATGTTAGCTCTAAACACACACGGAATCTTTTATCTCGTATCATCTTCATAAGGACCCAACAGGAAGGAGTGTTCCTAATTGGACCGATGAGGACAATCACGCTCAAACTGGATTTATGGCCCTTCAATCATTCTCTAGTTTACTGAGACTATACGGATGTGTGTAAATGTGTGTGTGTGTGCGTGCATGTAAGAGACAGAGACAAAAAGAAAGAGAGAACTGTCCTTCTACAATCAGTGTAACCCCATTAAAGGCAAGGGCTTGGTCTAGCAGATTAAACCATAAAACAAACACAAGCAGAGTTTTTTATTTTGTTGTTTGGTTTTTGTTTGGGGTTGTTTTGGGGGTTTTTTGGTGAGAAAAAATTTGTATTTAGAATTAGCCAGCTGGACTCAGTTTAGATGATCCCAATTTCCTTGGCAACATCCAAAGCATCATAGTCAGGAGCAAGTCAAACATAGGCCTTCTTCTCTCCATCAGGCCTAATCAATGAGGTGTTGACCTTGGTCACATCAATGTCATTGAGCTTCTTTACAGCTTGTTTAACCTGGTGCTTGTTGGCCTTGACATCCACAGTGAACACAAGTGTGTTGGGATCTTCTATCTTCTTCATGGCTGACTCAGTGGTCATGGAAAACTTGATAATGGCATACTGGTCAAGCTTGTTTCTCCTGGGGGCACTCTTCCGGTGGTATGTGCGCTGCCTTCAGAGTCTCAGCATCCTAGGCCACCAGATGGTGGGTGATGTGCAGATCTTCTATTTTGTTTCGGCTGTGGATGCCCTTCAAGACTGCCTTCTTGACCTTTAATGCCTTTGCTTTAGCTGCAGTTTTGGGAGGGGCAGGGGCTACCTTCTTCACTTTGGTGCCATCTTCATAGAAAGAATACAGAGAGTTTTCAGTCACAGGCCAACGCTACTCTTAATTAAGTTCACTGATTGCTATCAAGTAGGAACCAACTCATAGCTGATCTTCCAGTGAATTTCCAGAGACTGTGAATCTCAGGGGAGAAAATGGCCCACCCTTCTCCCATGAACCCACTGGTGAATGCAAACCACAAGAGGTGTGTCCCCTTTGGGTGAACAGCACCACTTACTCCCTATGGGCTTCAGCACTGGAGCTCACTTCAAAGCTATTCTACGTTAGTCCGATGGAAATAAAGCCAGAGCCAGAACCCAGGTCTCTTGGTACCCGAGTGAGGCCTCAGATTATCATGTAAAAGTCTGTAAAAATCAAAAACAACAACAAAACAACAACCATGTTTCCACAGCCTTACGCAAATTGTGACACTGACGTGTCAAATGTGTTAATGACTGGTTATCCACGGTGGACAGTGTTTGGTGGAGCTCCTCTATTAAAGCAAGCTTGGAAGCAGGAGTGGCATCCACTTCCGTAAATAGCTTGCCTGGGGAAACACTATGAACCTGGCGAGAGGATGAAAGTCACGCAAGTGTTGAGGACTTTCATTCACAGGGTCGCTGCCTACGACTCAATGACTCAACGGCACTTAACAACACAACAATGGTTTCAATTATTAACAGAGCCTAATGCTCAGTGTATGTTGCAGAACTCACCTGCCTGTGGGGACAAAACTGCCTGGATGTCCCTCCACAATCTACCTACAAGCCCCTCAAAAAACTCACAGTGAATATCTATCCTTAACACCCTTTCCCCAAACCTGCCCCTTTACAAATGGTGAACTCTATTCACCTATCTTAAATTCCATCTTCTCATTCAACAGCTAAATCTCATTAGGCACTGAGCCCTGAAGATCCTATCCTCCTAATGTTTGCTCAGTGGAGCCCTGGATAGTGAATAGCCTGTCAGGCTGCCCACCAGAAAGGCTGACAGTGAATACTCACCACATGCTCCACTGCAGAGAGTTAGGTGGTCTCCTCCCACCAAGATGTACTGCCTCACACACCCAGAAGAGGATTGCCAGTCAACGTAAGTCGGTCAGCGTAAGTCAACACAAGTCAGAATCAACTTGCAGGCAGTGGATTTGACTTCTTAGCCTTTTCAACAGAATCAACTTGCAGGCAGTGGATTTGACTTCTTAGCCTTTTCAATATTTCGGAAGAAACTCTGGTGGCATGGTTAGTAATATGCTTGGCTGCTAACCCAATAATTGGTGTGCTGAACTCACCAGCTGCTCCAGAAACAAAAGATACCAGCAGTTGGCTTCCGTAAAGATGACAGACTTGGAAGCCCTATGAAGAAGCTTCAAGGCTCTGAGTCAGAATGTCCTTGACCACATGAGGTATTGCCTTCTGAATCAATCCACTGCTGCTGATGCCTCCTGTCACCAGCCCGGCTCAGGATTTTATCACTTCTCACCTAGATGACTTCAAAGAGTTCTGACTGGCCGCCCTTCCTCCAGCCACTCTCCCCTGTGACCCTGCTCTCCACACGACCTTTGCAGAACATAACTCCATGCCATTCTTCTATCTAATACAAACCAGTGATTTCAAGACACTCTTCAGACTCTCTAGCATACAAGGCCCATAAGCACAAAGTAAAAAGGGGAATCTAGAGGCAGACTTTGTGGTCGACAAACTTCAATAAATTTAAGGTGTTTATGAAATCAAACTGAACAGACTCTAAGAAAGTAATCACCAAGGAGAAGGGGAGCATCATCTGATTGGTCAGAGATCCTGCCTTTCCAGTCAGTGAGTCCAGCGAGAAAATAAAAGCATTCGCTTTTCTTCCTGCATGAACGGCATGAATTCTTTGTGGAAGACAAATTCCTTCCTGTGATGCCACTTCTGCTCCCTCATTTGTAGGATGTGGGTAATAACTGTAGGTACTGCCTGGGGTAAGATGGGAATTTCATGTAAAGGAGCCCTGGTACCATGACAGATAAGCACTTGGCTTCTAATAAAAAAGTCACAGAACAAGCTCCACAGAAGCAAGACCAGGAAATCTACAACCAAGAAAGTCTTACAGTAGTCCTACTCTGTTACATGAGTCTTTATGAGTCAAAAAAATCTACTCAATAATATCTAACAACAATGCACAAACTACACATGTGAAGGGCTTAGAACTCTATCTAGCATAAAGCAGGAATTCAGTAAACATGAATTCTCCGCTTTCTTCCCACAGCTTAAACCTCTGCTCTGGACACATCAACTGCATCACTCACTGCAAAAGAAATAAATGTACTCATGGATCAACTTCTTCCTTATCACACTTAACATTTACAACCTTAAAAAACTCTTTGTCAAATCCACCAGATGCTCTGCTGGAGAAGGAGGGACAATCACCTCCTGTACCAGTCAGATCCTATTTGATGGTAGACACACACACAAAATAATAATAAAATAAAATTTAAAAAAAAAACACAACAAACTCTTTGGTGGTGCCTCCAATACTTTGGGCCTTCAACAAATCTCAGGATGTCCTCTGTGTGTCACGAAGAATACGAAACCAAAAGCCTCAAGGATGACCAGACCATACAAGGAACAATGGCCAAGCAGTTGTGCAATGATGTCCATTGATCCTCAATGCCTTGGCGTGGCCACAGAAAGTATGGTGTAATAACGGAAGGTTGCTACACCACAGGTAGGCAGAAAGAGCCCAGGCAAGGGCCCAAAGATGCCAGGGAAGTTGGGCAGAAGAAGTGTGTAGCCATGACAGATGGAAGACAAGGAGGATCCCAGCTCAGCGCTGGCAACAAGAAGTGAGAGGTGGGCAACATCTGACCACCTTTTGGTGGGGAAGTAGGACTCAGTGTTCCATAGGAATCCCAAGACATAGTGAGGGTACCCAACAGAAGATGAGTAACGTTGTCATGGGGAGGTGGGTGGGGCAAGGAAGGAAGGAAGGGTTGAAGACAGAGCAAGATCCTCAACTCCCATAATGCCACTTTCACATGTACCTGATCTTTGGAATATAGTCATGGTAATAAGTGAAGAGTGAGGGTACCTGCATTTAACCCAAACTAATCTGCTGTTTCAGCTCTCATGCCTAATATCATGCCATCCCTTCCTCTCTGGAATGCCATTCTCCTGCTGCGTCCAGCTGACTTTCACCTGTCCAGCAAAACCTACGTTCAATGATTAGCTTCCCCTTGATGCCAGAAATGTTTTCCCACCAGCCTATCTCATTTGCATGTCATTTCTCTTCACTGCAGATTCACGCTCAGTTAGCACTTCACTTACCTCTTTCCCTTCAAATGTGTCTGCTTCTAGAAGGCAGAGGATGTGCCCGATCCAATGTTTTTTAACTTAATGAAAATTTTACAGAGACTTAGGGTTTCCATTCATTCATTGTTGCACTTTTCTCCCTGCCCACCCCCTCTTCTCCAACTTGCTTTTCTCTTTGAAAAAGAAAAGAAAAATTATTTCATTGTTATATAATCCCTTCCTCCAAGTCCACTCCACTATGCCGCCTTCATTCTTGACTCCTGTCATGACAATAATACCCAATCATATATTCCTTTTAAACAGTTCTCTCCCTAATCTGTTCAATGCCTTATTCAATTTTTATGTGAAATGTATAGCAATGAATACAATGACTATCTCAGAATCCAAAATCCAATGGTAATTGAACAAATAAATGATCCCTGTTGTTGCTGTTAGGTGTCAGAGTCAAGTACAACTCTTATCAAACCCACGAATAACAGATTTGAACCGTGTCTTATTCTGTGTCTTCCTCACAACCTCTGATACAATTGAGCGCATTGCTGAATTCACTAAGTCAATCTATCTCACTATCTCATTGGAGGCCTTTCTCTCTTTTGACAACTTTCCACCTTTCCAAGTATCCCTTTGAAGGAATAGCCTCTCCTGGTAACATGTCCAAAATATAACAGATGACGTTTTGCCATCCTTTCTTCCAAAGAGCGCTCTGGCTGTACCTTCTCCATGACACACCTGTTTGTTCTTTTGACAGTCTAAGGAACATGGGATATTCAGTACTCTTCTCCAACACCACAACTCGAAGTGTCAACTCTTCTTCTGTCATCCTTATTCACTGTGATTGAAAATACTATGGCCTGAATCAGGCACACATTAGTCCTCAATCTCACATCTTACTACTCATTAATTTGGAGAGTTCCTTCACTGTAGTAGACTTTCCCAAAGTAGTATGTCTCTTGATCTCCTGACTGCTGGAACCAAGGAAATTGATTGTGGATCCATGCAAAATTAAATCATTGACAGTTTCAATCTTTTCTCTAACTACCATGACATTGCCTATAGATTCAATGGTGAGAATATTTGTTTTCTTGATGTTGAGAAACAATTCACACTGAAGGCTATAGTCTCTAATCTTCTGCAGCAAGTGCTTCACATCCTCCTCACCTGCAACAAGCTAGGTTTTACCATCTGCATAATGAAGGATATCTATGAGTTTTCCTCCAACTCTGATGCCAATCTTCTTCATAAAGTCCAGCTTCTTAAATAATTTGCTCAGCATAGAGGATGAATAGGTATAGAGAAAGGATACAACTCTGACGCACACTTTTCTTAATGTTAAACCTTTGCTCTGCACAACAGCCTCTTGGACTAGGTTTAGATTTCACATGAGCACAATCAAGTGTTCTGGGATTCCCATTCTTCTTAATGCTAGTTATAATTTGTTATGATCCATACAGAGAGTATTAATAAGAGATGCCTGGTATACCTTGTATTTCATTATTTGAACTGAACCAAAACAGTGACTTCTTCCCAAAGATACATACCTTCAGATAAAAATGTTTATATCTGAAGAGATGACCAGTTCTGAGAACTACTGGTTTCTGATCATAAAAAACCCATTACACATCTGGAAGGTTTCTATTATTCTCATCCTCTGTCTCCCTGCTGTGCATAAATCACACAATGTAACACAGAAAATTGAATAAAGTAGCCAAGCTGTGTGTCTCGAATAAGCAGGAGTGGTATCCACTTCCAAAATAGCTTGGCTCCGGAAACTCTATGAACATGGAGATACAATGAAAGTTATACACGTGTTCAGGTCTTTTGTTCATAGGGTTGCGATGAGTCATCCACCACTCAACAGCATTTAACCACAACTATAACAGAAATATTACAAGGGGAAAGCTTTAACATAATTTCATACACACACACATTTTAGGACACCACAAGTCCAAACTGAAGGGGAAAGCATTCTCATGAGGTAGATTCTGGAGGCAGGTCGGTTTCTCTCAGCTCTAGTTCCTTGGAGAGCTTCAAAAGTCTTGACCTTTATCTTAACTCATCTTTCCTCTGTTTCCTTGTTTCCTAGTTTAATCCCTTTTATATCTCAAGAGAGATTGATTCAAGATTTCAAGATACACCCGAAGCTCACCCTATCTCACTAACATAACAAAGATTACCATTCCCAATGTGGATGAAAACCACAGGTACAGAGATCGGGATTACATACCTTTTTTTTCTGGGGGGGGGGGATGGACAGAATTATATAATATGATCCCAAAGGAGACACTTAGGAAATACTGCATTTCTAAATGGTACAGCTTAAGCAAAAGAACAGAAAACTTTGTCTTTCATCCTGAGACAGCCGTCATTGATTTATCAGGGCAAATCTAACACACGACAACAGAGCAAATAAAGGAAGTCCTTCTTTACTTGACAGGACTGCTAATGACTTCTCCTTAAATCAAGTCTTTGTTTTCAGTGGGTCCAAGTCAATCTATACTTGCAAGAGTCATTGACCCAACAAGAGCAACTGTTGAGAACTGTCCATCCACATGAGGCTTCTCAACAACATGGACGAGGCTGGCTGGATGTCTGCTGAGAAGTCCAGCATGGGAATGTTTGCATCAAAAGACTGAGCAGAACAACTCTGAGGCAGGTTCCAGTCATTTCCAAGAATCTAACTAGCTTATGAGACTAAAGATGTCATGATCAAAGTCTTTTGATAACTTGGAGAAGGCACAGCAAGCCCTGTACAAATGATTCTTTCCCTGCTGAGGCGGGACACTCTGGAGGTGCTGGCATCATGCAATTGGCACCTCCAGCCGTGTTCCCACACAGAGCCTGCTTCACTTCCACCCTCCTGGACTCAAAGGTGATTCTGGCATCCAGTGCAGTGGTGGCCTCTACAACGGTGAGTTTGGCATCTCATCAGAATGCACCTTCATGAACTACTTAGGACATTTAGCAACAAAGCTTTGGGATGCTTTCTGATGAAAAGGAAATGATGAGAAGACTCTGAAGCCAAAACCTCCATAGATGTCATTTATCATAATCTGTTACCTCAAAATGAGTTACAGGAAGAGGATACTGCAAGTAAAACCTTAAGATTTTTTTTTGTCTAGGTAACAAAACACACATACATGTGCACACATGCATACAGACACAAATATGCACTTCTTTCCATGTACCCTCTGACCATGAATTTGCATCTACAGAACCTGAGATATGGAATTCCTTGAGGTACAGAACTTTTCTAGAAAACTAAAGAATAGAGCAACCCAAACGATCCAACTAAACTGGGTTTAATCTAGATACCAAATGAACATTCTGGAAAAGAAACCAGAAGAGAGTGATCTGGAATTAACAACAACAGAATAAAAAAATATCTTCTTTCAAAATTTAGGTAATGCTTTATCTTTTCCAAGATCCTCTGAGAGATAATCTCCAGAGACAGACAGTAGGGTCAATGGCAAAGGGATTCTGTCCAGAGCTGAGCACCGCATAAGCAGAAGCCAAAGCAGGAATATGGCTAACTCACAACTGTTTACCCAGGTATTCATCATACGTCATTTCCCATATATTATTCTAAAAACAAATTGAGTAATGGAGCATAGTTATATGACTTGAGGCATATGATAAAGCAAGACCTTCAGAAGGCTTTAGTATACCTCAAAAAATCTAACAAGCTTTGTGGCTTTGTATGCAGATCACTTGGAATCAAACACTTAATGAGACTTAAAAGCAGTATTAGTAGAGCTTATGACCTTTACACTGAAAATGGGAAAGTCGTCTATCACTTCATAAAAAAGAGTTGCTGTTTTCTGGTATTGTTCAATCTGTTTCAGTTTATAATGTCCCAATATGACTGAGTAGAAATTCCCATGGGTTTTTTTTCCTAAGTTGTAATATTTATGCGGACAGATTTGTCAACCTTCGTTGTTGCTGTTAGGTGCCACTGAGTCGAGTACTATTCAAAGCAATCCTATGAACAACAGCTCTGAGCCCTGGCCTATCCTGTACCATTTCTGTCATCCCCGACACACTTGACCTCATTGCTGCAGTCACTGTGTCAATCCATCTCACTCAGACTCTTCTTCTCTTTCCGTGATCTTCCACTTTTCCAAGCATGATGTCCCTTTCCCAGTAAGAGTCTCTTCTAACGTGTTCAAAGTATATGAGAAAAAACTTTGTCATCCTTGCCTCTAAGACGCACAATGGTCGTGCTTTCTCCAAGATGTACCTGTTTGTGCTTTTGGCAGTCCATGGGATAATGAAGAGCACTGGTTAGTACTCTTCCGGAACACCACATCTCAAAGGTATCAATTCTTCTTCTGTCATCCTTATTCACTGTCCAGCTCTCAGATACATAGCAGGTGACAGGAAAAACCAAGGTCTGAACTGGACATACCAGATTTTTTAGCATTTAGGTTAAATAGCGCCAAATTTTATACGACCAAGGACTCTTCTAAGTAAAAGTACGTATTTTAAGATCAGTCTGGCCTGACTTCAAGTACTAATTCTCTAATATGCTAGTGATGTGGCATTTGACAAGCTATTTAACCTCCAACCAGCACAGTCTCCTCATTAGCAAAATGGCGCTAATAGGATTTAACTCTTAAGTTGTGGGGAAGATTAAATATAAAGCTGTGTGTAAAGAGTTTTGCTCAGTGTCTGATGTACAAAAGTCAAGTAACTACAATTTTCCAATTATTCATAACCTTTTTCAATTCTTTCCAATCTTAGGTTCAACAACAGAGCAAGCTTTCTAACTTCCTTGAAAAGAAAGTACTATGTATCTAGGGCTATTTGAATTAACATTCAGAAGACTAGAAATATCACCTAACAAAGTCTTTGTAACAATTTGTGTGAGTCAGTTGCTAAAAGTTGCAAATGAAATAAGCACCTTAGGAAACTCTAGTACTGGTTCTTCTGAACTGCAAAGCCAAAAAGCTTCAGGCTGAAAGGAATCTTTGATACAACCATCAAGGTCAAATGAAAGTGGCTGTGGTTAGACGTCTTCAAGACAGTTTGAATTCATGGTGATCCAAGGTGTTAAGAGAGAACTACTCTACAGTTTTCTTGGCTATTGTCTTGACAGAAGCAGTTTGCCAACCTTTTCTTGCACAGACAGGTACAAATCATCCACTTTCAGCTCAGCAACTGAGCATGAACCCACGTCCCTTATGTGAAGATGTTGTTCTAATATGTTCCGGCGAGTCTTTTGCAACTTGTCCCAGCCACATGTGACAGAGCAGAACTGTCCCAAGGACTTTTCCTGGCTGTGATCACCCCATTAGCAGATATGGGGTCTTTCCTCTGCAGAGCTTCGCAGTGGGATCAAAACTAACCTTTACATCAGCCACCAATTGCAAAGTGCTGACAGCAGCCAGGATGCTCCCAAGAAGAGATTCAGTCCCATTTCCTCTATTTTACTAGAGAATTCTGAAGAGCCCCTCCCGTCCGAATGCCCCCTCTTCCCACCACCATCTCCACCCTAGTACCCTTTTCTAACCATAGATTTCTAAGTAAAAAAGGAAACTGCCTAAAACTGAAACTACTTTAGTCTATTATTGGCTTTGGCGGCTGTGGGAAGAAAATGGAGGAGGGGTGAAGAGGGGGTGAGACAGGTTGATGAAAATAATCTGAGTCATCACTTCCTGGAAGAGGTGGCAAAGCAAACGAGTGCTGATGCGGCGCTCAGCCCTCTGAGGAAGCCGCTTAGCTTCTGTGGGCTCCGCTCTGCAAAATGACCCCAAGGTCCTGTCCCACTGCACACGCCTGTGATTTCTAATGGTCCTGGGGGATAAACCATGGCTGAGGTTCCCTGATGGCATGGAAACCAAAATGTGTGTGTGCTTCTGAAATACTACAGGAGGCAGGCCTCAGCCATGGGCGAGAGCAGCTGGGCAGGACTGGGTCAAGAAACAGCGTCTTCTCTTCCTACCCACTTGCCTAAACTGCATTTCTTCCTAAAGACTTACTTGTCTAAACCCAGCCTTTCCCCATCATGCCCACTAGCCAGCTACCTGGTTCCCTGGGCAGAGCAGCCACCCCCATTAAGCAATGATGCCCCAAGACAGCAAGAAGACCCAGCACTGGAATCACTTTATATAGTCTCTTAGGTGCAAAATTATATATAATTATTCACCAAACTGAGAGTAGACACAGATAATTACAAGGTTCAGGTCTTGAAAGAAAGAAGCACAGCATCAAATCCAGGGTCTCACTTTGTACTGGAATTGCCTGCTATGTGCTTGAGGAAGGCACTCAGCTTAACCGAAAGGGTGGTAATTCCAACCCCCCAGTCCCTCACTCTGCAGAAGCAAAGACCTGGCATTCTGCTCTCATTAAGGTGAAGGAAACACTAGAGGGCTGCCCTATTCTGTCCTCTAGGAATGCTGGGAGTTGGAATGCCTTGAAGGCACACCACAACGGGTGGTACAAATACTTAAGTGTCTGACTATCATTTGAAAGTTTGGCAGTTCAAGCCCACTTGGAGGTGCCCAAAGGCACAGTCTTGAAAACCCAATGGAGCAGTTCTCCAATGGAGAACACACAGCGTCTCCATGAGTTTGAATCTACTCTAGACACTGCCAACAGCAACCCTGAGAGAGGCACTGCGCGCTCTTTTATTTACCTAATGCCTATGACACGGACTAAGCCTGATCTAATCCAGGGCTCCAGGGAATGTGTGCCGAATGACTGAGTGAAGACACGAGATTCCGTGTTGCCCAGACAAGGAGGGGTCGAGGGGGAGGCACATTCACACAACTCCTTGACCTCTGTCGTCACTCTGCCATCCTACCATAACTTAATAATATTCTCTCTCATTCATACGCTCTCGCCACCTCCAGCCCCCACCCCCACTCATTATGCAGTCTCACTGAATACCACTCAAAATATTTTCTCAATTAGAGGAGAAAACAGGAATTTGCCACTTGTCTGCCTCTATTCTGCTGCCTGTCAGCCTTCAGCAAATATTTCAATCCCAGGCCTTTGCCTGCTGCTAACCCCTCTCCTTTAACCTTTGACCCTGCCCTCTTCAAATCCTCCAGGCCTTCACCTTCTCATCTTCCCAGCCCAGGCACCCCACCATCAGGACTGACAGCTCCTGCCACTCCCTTTAGTCAAAGGGAGATGCAGTTTTGTCCCTGAATCAATTAGAGTATATATTTAAAAAAAAAAAAGTGCTTCTGGGTTTTGCTTGCATGATCAAAAGATGATTAGAAAAAATTAACACATCACAGCAGGCGGAAGATAGTCCTTATCTGTGCTCACACTCTGGCCAACTTTCATGGGGCCTCCTGCCTTGTTAGTCTGCAGACCTCACATCCCAAATGCTGCAAATGGGCATGTGATTGAGATTACAGGTTCAAAGCTGGGCTGTCTGAATCACCCATGATGGAAATCATGCCCACCAGGACCAATGCAATGCTCACCTTCCCCAACATCCATGTTCAAACACGACATCGCCCCTTCCTCCTGCTCCTCCACCCGGTCCTCTCATCTCAGCAATGTCTGCGGTCACAGCCCATCCTGTGCCCGCCTGCCTCCTCCTGCCTGAGGCCTCACTCTGCCCAATCCCTTCTGCCCAGGCCTGTAGCCACTGATACGCGCTGAGCTATCTATTCCTCTGTTGCCAGGCGCGTGTGAGGGGAGGGGGCGCGTAGAGACTTGAAGGACTTTTCCTTCTGCGATGACTAGTCTGCGTCGGATAGCCTTCCTTCCCATGTAATTAATTGCACTGTCTCTTGGCTCGTTAGAGGCGAGACCCCCAGGTCCCAGCCAGCATTATGCAGGGTAAATCATGTTTAAGTAACTGCCTAACTAGTGGGTCAGTTTTATCTTTTGTCTTGGCTGCGACCATTCTTTAGCTGGTTTCTGAAAATGCCCATCACTGGGGCTTTCATGTGAGGCCAGTATTGAAAGACAAATGTTTTCTCGCCTCCCTGCCCCCACTGCCAGCCCCTCTCCTCTGAATGCTGTGTGCACAGGGCAGTTGGGAAATAAAAGGCCCCTTTCTCTCTTCTTCTGGGCAGAGCAATGGTGGGTTCAGGAGAGTTCAACGGAGAAGTGCCAAACTTTAATAAGACGGGCCAAGCAAAGAGGCAGGGCAGGTTCCCAGGGCGCAGCAAGGACTGGCCACTGCCGTCCAGGGGCCTGCTCTTTCTGAGTACCCAGCACTGTGATGACTAGAAAGGGGGCCTCCTTCCAGAAGGTCCCTGATTGCCCATGTAATCTTGAGCACATCAAGAGACGGCTGTGGGCCCCACGCCCTCATCTGTAAAGGGAAAATGGCTCTGATGGGCTTCAAGGTCTCTTTCAGCATCGACATTCTTTGTCCCCATCAAGCACTTGGCAGCAGTCTGGCCCTCTCAGACAGCTATGAAGATTGCCACCCTACCGTTTTACAGGAGCACGTTTGAAGGGATGAAAGCGCCTGTTTCCATAGAGCCAGGGTTTATATAGTAAGAAAGAAAGTGAGAGGAAGAAGGGGAAGAAAAAGGCCCATCGTACGACAGGGAAATGAAGGCACGGGGTGGCCTCCTATTTCCAAAACTCCACAGACACGAGTACTCCACACAGCAGTTCCACTCGGAAACACCCCGCGGTTCACCATGACTAGAAGTGAACTTGCTGGCAATCGGTTTGATTGGTTTCGTTGCTGATGGCAAACAGGTTGCAGAATCATAAAGGGGACAGGTTATTGGTGCTGTCGGAAATAAAGCACAGGCGAGCTCCGGTGGCCTAGGGGAAATAAGCTGCACTACAATCCCAGAGGTGTGCTGTTCAAATCCACCAGATGCTCTGCTGAAGAAGGAGGGACAATCTCCTCCTGTACCAGCCAGATCCGATTTGACGGAAGACACACAACACACACACACAATATAATAAAAATAATTAGTAAAATAAATTAAAGTAAATAAAATACAGTAGGAAGCTAATTCCGTGTGCGGTCCTATCATCATCTGGGGCACCGAGATGATAATCATCAAATGGAGTCATTCTTGTGCCTTCCTTCTTGCAGGTTTGCATCTGGTCCTTCTCTGTGGCCAGTGTGGACATGCTGGACACACTCCCCACACAGTATCTGTCCACCGCAAGTCCTCAGCAGTGAAGACACAGTCAAACCACACCGACCAATCACTCCACTCGTGTTCTCCAGGACTTTGCCCAACCCCTCCAGGGAGCAACTGACCAGCTCACCACACATCCCTCGGACCCTATGCAAGCTCCCAGGAGCCAACACTAAGGGGGGTCGTGCAGCCTTCAGGCTACAGCACGCAGGACGCCGCTTGTTCAGTCAGTCCCCAGGGAGGGCCTGGGTGGAGGGAGGATGAAGATGGAGCACCTGCGTCACAGACACAGAACCCTCAGTCACGCTGGTGGGTAGCAAACACCAACCCAGAACATTGATCTTCTAAGCAGGGTGGTAAGCTGCCCTGCACACGTTAGGCCTCTAGCCCACACGGACCACCAGCTTTGAGTACAGAAGTTGAGCCAAAGATGAGCGAGATCCTAAGACATCAGCAGTTTCAGAGGAAGAACGAGGAATGGAGGAGGAAACAAGACAAGAGGGCAATTGAAACTGTTGTGTGAGAATGTCCAAAAAGAATGCGAGCAGCCCCTCCCAGGATCCGTCTCTTTCCTCCTCAGCCCAGAGTGCAAAGACAACCCCGGAGACATCTATTTCCCCAGCATACCAACACTGGGCAAACACATCCATGTCCACACAGATGCCCTCTCTCGTCCACATGTCCAGACACCCTCCAGTTGGCAAACAAGCGACAGTATGCAAATTATCAGAAGCCGCAAAGATTTGCTTCGGTGAGGAGACTGAACAAACAAGAACAATTTTACAAGTGGCCGCAGATGGCTTAGCTTCTCTGCTTACAATGGACACTAACGAGATTTGCCATAACTAATTTATTCGTTCACACCATTGCCCTGTCCCACCTCCCCCCACCACCTTCTGAGGTTGGGAGAGATTCCCTGTCATGGCCATATATATGCATTTCTGTTCCTTTCTAACCGAGGAGGGAAAAAAGTGCAACTTGTTCATCTACACTATGTACGGATGAGTCACATTTCAAGTGGTTAAAATAGGTTTGAGAGCCAATATGTTGGCTCCCTCCTACCCCACCCCCCTTTTCTCATTTCCTTGAAAGCCTTATTTGGAGAAGAGGTGGAAGAGAACAGATTTATTGAAAATTCAGCAGTAGCAAAGGAAAGGGTGGCAAGACGCAGCAGAAACCAAAATGGCCAAGAAGCTTAAAAAGAACCTACTTGATGAAATCCAAACTCTTCCATATCATGGGCTACAGCTGAACTGAAATTCATTAAGTAAACTTGGGCTTTGTGTGTGGCGATAAAAGATGATACGTTTGAGGAATGCCTTCTTCTACGCCTTAAAGAGCCTGGATGAAGCAGATAGTTTCTAACTGCCTGCTAACCTGAAGGTTGGTAATTCCAACTCCTCTAACAGTATTGTGGAAGAAAGCTCTGGTGACCTGATTCTGTAAAGATTATTGCCAAGTAAACCCTGTGGGGTATATTCCTAACAGCAGCCCAGCTGGATCATAGGAAATGTATGTGTTCAGCTTCTTGAGAAAAATGCCAAAGTGCCTTCCAGAGTGCTTATACCATTTTACAATGAGCATTCCAATCTCTCCACATCCTGTCCGCCATTTCTTGCTTACTGTCCTGTTACACTTTACCACTTTTACCAGGTTAAGATGGTATTACCAATGTCCATAGCAACATTATTCACAATAGCAAGAAAATGGAAACAGCCCAAACGTCTATGAATAAATGAATGGATTGAGAAATTGTGGTGCATTCACACAGTGAAATACTATGTAATACTCAGGAGCAACAACAATAACAACAACAAAAAAAAAACAACAAACCAACACTATATAACATGGGAGAGGCTAGAGAGCATTATGCTGAGTGAACAAACTCAATCTTATAAGGACAAATTCTGCATAAAATCATTACTGTAAAAATAGCGTAACTATTCAGCCATCCTTAATATTCCCTGCATACTTGAGCCCATCCCTGCAGTCTCTGTATCTACAAATCCATCTTGTTGAGGGTCTTTCTCTCTTTCATTGATCCTCCAACTTCCCAAATATGCCGTCCCTTTCCAAGGGACAGACCCTCCTAACAGCATGTTCAAGGTACATGAGATGAAGCGTTGCCATCCTTGCCTCCAACGAGCATTGTGGCTACACTTTCACCAAGATCTGTCTCTTTGGGTTTTTGCCAGTCCATGGGCTAGTCAGTACTCTTCTCCAACACTACAACCCAATGGCATTGATAGGGGACTCCATTTCTTTCTTTGAGCACTTAGGGAACAGTCAGAACCCTGGAACACAACTTACTAAGCCTTCTTCCTATCTAGGTTTTCCAGGTAAATCCTGCAGCCCAGCCAATCAGAGCTGATCCTCTTACCTGACCTCCCTGGATACCTAACCTCCTGGGAAGGGTGATCCAACCAACCCTCGTGGTCACTTACTCCTCCTGTTCTTTGTCAGGAGTATTCAGGCCACCCTCTCCCTCTCTCTCTCCTTGTGCTCTCTCAGATTTCCCAACATCTGGCACCATGTGAGTTGACATCAGACCTCCCCAGACAGACGGGCAGTCCTTCAGTTTCTCTCATGACCTGATAAATCCCCAGAAAACTGGGGAGTGATGACTCTGCATCCCTCCTCACCCACCTGCTCCCAGGACTGCTCCTCCCTTTTCATCCTGAGTCATCGCTTCCATTCATCTGAGGTGTGGCTCAGCCCCGTCTATATCTGTATTTCTTTCACATGGCTATATATCTGACACCCAGGGCACCCAAAACCTAGAAACCTTTCTACATGCATGAAGAAAGAAAATGCATTTCTACACAGGTGTGTGGCTGGCTGTACCTAAATGTGTGAATGCCTATTTACAGGACTATGTATTGATATGGTGATTTCTTGGAAAGCTAAAGGGGGATTTTAGGATCTTCTACAGCAATGTCTTCAAGATGCTGCTTTCCCAAGAACAGAGAAGGAAGCACAGAGGGTCAGGTGCAGAGAGCGAGGCTCCGGCTTGTCAGACCAGTGCTTTCTTTAGAGAATATCATCTACATACAATATCTGCCTTCTGCAAAGCTGCATGAGCACATGCGTATACATGCAAATGGCATTAAAGGCCAATGGATACACCGCACCACACTGCACCCTTTAACAGAACTCCCAGAAGCAGCATGAGAGTGGCCCAATATGACTGCAATGATGGCCCCCACCTGGAGCCGGCTAGCCCTGAACACATCTCCTTCTGTATTTGTCTTTGCACCCAGCAATTTGCCTCCACTGCCTATAGGTTATGACCCCTGAGACCCCTGAGCTCCGTGACCCCTGAACCCCACAGTTGGGCAGTTCTCAAGAGAGTGAGAAGCCCCGAGGCATACCACTTACCCTCCAGCATCAAGTGAGATGAGCAGAAGAGGCCAGTGTCACTTCTCAATCAGGTCCCTGCCTGAGAGGAAGCTATACCATGCCTAGAGCTGGGAGCAAAGGTCAGCTAACAACTAGGACTGGAGCCAGAAGGAGAGCTGGGCTTCCAGAAGTTCCACACCTGCTCCTTGCTGGAGGGGGAGAGGGGCACAGCTGGTCCAGCCCGGGGCAGTTTCTCTCTCTGCCCACCTCCACAGCTGCCCCACCAGCGACATCAGAAGTAGAGAGAAAGAGGCAGGGGAAAGCTGCCATTACCTTAAGCAGAGTAGCAAGTATTCATGACAGGTTCCCGGCACTGCAGGCCCAAGTAGACTGGTGGAGGCGGCTGTCATTCCCTCAGTTTCTTCAACTGGTGGTACAGACCACGACTATATACAATTACCTTGTCATGTATCCCCCAAAATCCAGCTGCCATCAAGGGAACTCTAGTTCATGGAAATCCCTTGTCCATCAGAATAGAACTATGTTCCAAAGATATGTTTGGTTTGGGGTTTCTTGAAAATATTTACATTAGTAATATTTTTCCTTTATCACAACATATCCAAAATATTACCATTTCAACATTGTTTCAGGGTAAAAATTAGTAATGAGATATTTTACACTTTTCCATGTTGTTGTTATGTGCCGTCCAGTTGCCAACAACCCGCAACGACCCTATGTCAACAGCTCTGAACCCTGCTCTATCCTGAGCCAGTGTCACT
Organism: Elephantulus edwardii; assembly: GCF_000299155.1. NCBI lineage: Eukaryota > Metazoa > Chordata > Mammalia > Macroscelidea > Macroscelididae > Elephantulus > Elephantulus edwardii. The sequence goes on along the minus strand of NW_006399826.1, from coordinate 13,768,476 downwards.
GACTCCAACACACCTTAATCTCACTGCCCCAGTTACCATGTCAATCCGTCTCATCCAGGGTCTTCCTCTCCTGCTCTGCCCCTTCATCCTTCCAAGAATGATGTCCTTCTCCAAGGACCAGTCCCTACTGGCCACATGCCAAAAGCATGTAAGGCAGAGTTTCAAAATCCTTGCCTCCAAGGAAAAACTCAGTTTCTAAGTTTTCCATTTACAGTGTATCTCAATTCAGATGACGTATTTTCACAGCAAATGAGTAACCTCTATTTAACCTGTATTTCAAAAGATCCATAGATGGAGAAGTAGATTTGCCATATTCAAGAGCTGTCCCAATTATTTATATGTAATAGTCTTTTAGTCACTGAACTGAATACGTTTTTAATTTAGTTATCCACCACAGGGTGCTTTTAAGGGCTATGTTTTCTTCCTTCTGAGGAACCTCTGAGTAGACTTGAACTAGCAACCTTTCGGTTAGCATCCAAGCATGTTAACCATCTGCACCACAGGAGGCCTCAGAGAGGCTCTGGCTTCACCATCTCCCTTAGATGTTGCTCAGCCCCTTCCTGCCTCCAATCAGAAGGAGTCAGCTCCAGCATGAAGTTCGTTCACACACCTAACTTGCTCCAACACACAGGCCCATCAGCTGTTTTCCTTCTCTTGTTTCTTAGAAGCAAGAATAGTGAATCATTGCCTCACACACTTTTATTAAGATGGTTTATTAAGAGCCTTTGGAAAAAGACATTACAGTGGGAAAGGGAGAGAGAGACAAAGATAGAGATTGATTCCCTCAACACAATGGACTGACACAGTGACTGTAATAATGGGTTTGAACATATCTGAGATTCTGAGGACGGCACAAGGCATGGCGAGGTTCTGACCAGTGGTCTCTACAAGTGGTCGTCAGCTCTACGGTTCTTAACAACAAAACAACAGTTCTCACATCTCCACTTCTGTCTCTACCTCTACTCTTCAGGATTCTCTGCCCTCTGCCAAAATGCACGATGCCAATGTTTAGGTTTCCTGGAAACTTGCTCCACTTTCTTTGCATTTCTACAATGGGAATCTCAAGGACAGCCAATACATGAAATGCATTCATCCCACAAAACCCCATGTGTCTACCAGAAGGGACACCTTCAACTCATACCCCTTCTTGTTCTGCTTAAACGTGGGTTTTATCAATCTCTTTATAGGCAGCTGTCGGGTTGTCCCCGTCTATCAAATCACCCAGTTCACAACAAAGTATTAAAAAAAAAAAATCCTTTGCACCCTTCTGCCTAAGAGACGCTTCCCAGTCTTGGTTTTTCTATTTTGATTTCATCAGTCAGAGAGAGAATATGACCTCACCTGGGATATTTAAGGACGTTAAATAGAAGTCAATGGATAGCACTGATAGTTAATTACTGGGGAACTAATCAGAAGGTTTAAGGTTCAAAACTACCAAAAGATGCCTCAGAAGCAAAACCTGATTCCAAAGCTCTCGTTCTAAGGAAATCTAACAAAAATCCTATGCAGCACCATGTGTACTGCATGCATGGGCCACCAAGACTAACAAAGAAGTAGCAACTGATGTCAAAGATAACTAAAAAAAAATATTATTGACTGAATGAATGGGAACATTTACGAATGACTCCTAAGGGAATCAAATATTGACCGGGGCGGGGGTGGGGTGGTGAGGGGGGGTACAGGCATAGAAAGTACCATTCTGTTTTGACTCATGATTCTCTGTCAGAGCCACTTTTTCAGGTCCGGTAGAAAACCCACTGTTCTTAAGTCAACACGTTGCTTCTCCTTCTTGCTCTTCAAAGCTCTGGGATCTTTAGCTTTAGGTGAGCCTGAGTTCTGGAACAGGATTTCAGCTAGCCCAAGGGGCAACCCAAGTCAGCTGAGGGCAGGGCTGAAAGCAGAGACAATTCCTCTTGACCCCAAGCCCATGTCTGCCTGTGTATCTGTATCACTCAGTTTTTAGCCAGACACTTATCACTTCCGCCCCACACACCTCAGCATGGCCATCAGCTCTCTTCTCTCTCTAACTGTTTTAGGGGAGATTCGTTTACACAGGTAGATTGTATTAGAAAGCAAAGCAACAAGTAGTTCGTAAAAGCACCTCATTCCATGTGGTAAGGTGCTGAGTAAGAGCTTTATTGGTTTCAGTTAAGTTGCTGCATTTCTAAGAATCCACATAAACAAGAGCCTACAAGATACTGTGGAGTCGCTGGTGATGCAAAAGGAGTCACAGTGGGTAAGCGGTTAAAGGAATTTAGCTGCCAACCCAAAATTAGCAGTTGACCCCCACCAGCCAGCCCATGAGAGAAAGACAAGGTGGTCGGCTTTCTCAAAGATTTACAGCCTTCAAAACCCTATGGGGCACTTCTAGCCTGTCCCAGTTATGAATTGGGGTGAGTTAGAGAAAGTGACTTTTGGTGGAATTGGTAATACACAGCATTACTAACTAAAAGGCACTTTGAGCCCTCCTGGAAGTACTGCAGAAGAAAGGCTTGACAATCCACTTTAAAAAAACAGAGCATAAAAAGCCAGTGGAACAGAGTTCCACTTTTACACACATGGGTCGTTCAGAATGAGTTGGACTCAACCAGATGGCAACTTTCAACAATACACTTCATTAAAAGAAAACACATATACATATCTATGTTATGCTAACTAGGAAAACTCTTACTCCCTTGGGGTTTATACCCTCATACACCCCAACATGACTGTATGCTTTCTGTCCCTAATTGCTTCCCTCTCACTTTTTCTGGAGTTTGTTTTATGATCCTTTCAATGGTAGTCCTTAGACATCCCAATGTCCTGAGTCGCAAAGCCACCCTATCAGTAAAAGAAGGAAGAGAAGGAATGGTTACAAGCAACAGCTATATGGATTCTCACAACTCTGAGAATTCATCATGTGTCCACTCCCTGGCCCCTCCTGTCATCGCCATAAAGGAGGGAAATCTTCTCTGATGTCTACATGCAGCCAAAGCACCATTAAAGGTCAGAGGAGCTATGGGGTACACACAGCTAGGGAAAACCTCTAACGCTAGGGCCTGGGGAGAATGCTCTGCCAACAACTCACTGAACCAACTGAGGGACACATCGCAGGATCTCCTAAAGCTGCTGAGATGATTTCTACTAATTTTGTGGAATGTGACAAGAAAAAAAAAAACCCACAACAAAAAACCAAACAAACCAATAAAAACCCATTCGTTTCAGGGACAGAGGACAGATCTTGACAAGCTTTTACAAGGTTTGAGCAAAATGTCTCTCTCGCTTCCCTGACACGAAGCTCTCGTGGGTCTGAAAGGGCCAGGTCAGAGAGTGAAGAAACGAGAAACCTGACTGGAAATGTGGAGTTCAGGCCCAGCCCAGGAAACCTGGGGCGAGTTACCAGATGTCCCTCCGTTTCCTCTGACTAATTGGAGACTACAGCATCTCCAATGTGGTTGAGACTCTGCCTCATATACCCTGAGCATGTTGTCAGGAGGGGACAGGCCTTGGAAGGAGACATCATGCAGCTGAAGGTGGAGGGTCAGAGAAAGAGAGGAAGACGTCCAGCAAGGTGGAGTGGCCCAGAGACCGTAACGATGGGCTTGAGCACCTCAGAGACAGTGAGGAATTCGCGGGCCAGGGCAGGGTTCAGATCTGTCCAGAGGGTCGCTATGAGTCATAGGCAACTCAATGGCACCTAATAGTAACAACAAAGTGGTTATGGGGAAGATTTCTTAGTCAGTGTGTGTTAGGTGTTTTGAAAAGTTCCCAGTTGCTCTAAGTACCAAAATGGTGGCTGTTTCGACTTCCCAGCCAAGGGAACTTCACTCTGATTCTCCACTGAGAATCACTTGTGAGAATCTCCACTGACTCTCTTGTGACTCTGAGACATAGCTTAAATCTCAGAAAGAAGTGAGAAAATACAACAGCAAACAGCTCTTCAAGAAAACCTCCAATGCTGAAACAAAAAGAAACTCAACTTCTGTTAGTGGTAGTTTTCCATTTCCATCCCCCCCATTCTGTGTTTGCTTTCTTTTTCTTTCCCCCTCCAGCAAAGGATTAGCATGGGGGGGGAGGTTCTTAAACAAGGGGGTCCCCCATTTCCAGCTGACAGCAGCAGCTGCCACCTCTGACGTCCGCAGAATGGCAGGGAATCGAATCAGAAAGCAAAGCAGAGTGGACCTTTCCTTCAGGGAGCAGGAAACACAATACCAGCCTCGCGCCAAGCCCTGCAGACACCAGCCCTGATTGGAGGTTGCCTCTGAACAAAGGGAAGTTGGTATTTACAAAAAAAAAAATCTTCTGAAAGCCAATTCAGCAGATGGTTTTTTCCTGGGCTTCACCGGGGTGGGGGCAGGGGAAGGATACTGGGGCAACACAACTGCCACCAGGACACAGATGACTGAGAAGTGACAAAGATGGGCAAAGAGGGCTGACCTCTCACCCCAGAATTTCACAAAGGGCAATTACACCATGTGGCGGTGATCTGGACGCCGCTGCACAGACCGCTTCCAACGTGCAGCTGTTGTTCGTCACAGCCACGTCTGGGGCTCTATGAAAAGCCGGGGAGGAGGGGGCCAGGGACGGAGGGGAGACTGGGAAAGTTTAATTAAAGACTGGAGTTGGTTAGAAATCTACCCTAGGGGAGTAGAACGCTCCTCTACCCCACGTTACCTAGTCCCTGCAATCTTCACATCCTGCAACTTCAGGGTCATTCCATCAGCCTATTTTTACAACACTGTAGAAGGAAGGGAAGAAATACCCACCCCTTTCTTTTTAAATACTCAGAAGCAGAAATTCTCCTGGGAAAACAGAGCTGGGGCTTGGACCCACAACCCAGGGAAGCCCTCCTACCTCCTCCAAGTCTACCAGAGAGCTGGAAGAACTGTGTTTTGAAGGCTCCTTGTGCTAAGCTTACTTTTTCAGCCAGAACTACGACCCATAAGCGTGCAGCCAGTAACTTCTTAATTCCTCAGGAACTACTCAAAAGGCCCAGAGGGCCTACCATCCCACAGCCCTGCTGTGTTCTGGGCTCTGAGGTCACTGTGGCTTGTTCTGTGTTCTCCAGAAGGAGATGGCTGGGGGTCACCAAAGGAAGAAGCCAGGGTTCTTTGGGGTAAAGCCACAGCTATCCACATTTACCCCAGGCCAGGCCAGCAGCAAGGGACAGGAACACCCAAGTGAGCTGGTCAGGAGCCTCCTTTAGAATCTACCAGCAGGGAAACCTAGCCTGAAATCCTTCAGTGGTAGCTTCCTGCTACTGGAGACCAGAAGCCGTTGCTGGAAGTTTGAATCCTTCTTCCCTCCAGCAAGCAGCTGTAAAGTTGGACAAGCCATTCTTAAAATCCCAGAGTCTATACCCAGTCTACAAAATGGAAATGAATAACAGCTACTTCAGTGAACCGGAGTAGGAACACACCTGTTGAGTGTATCTGCTTTACAAAATGTTGTACAGAGGTGATGGTTGCTACCACTGCCCCATCTTGGGTACTGTCTAAATCATACACATCGGCAGCTGATGACACTGTCCTGGGTTTCTTCCTATAAGCCTTGTAATAATTTTTTTTCCCAACAAGAACTTCCTGTATCCACAAGGCACTAAGACTGCACACCCATACCACTCCATAGACACATGGAGAATGGAGATGCTTTGCTAAAAACTCTTTGGGTGGGGGAACAAATAAAAATAAACACATGCTGTAAGATTTCAGATATTTCTGAAAACCCAAAGCAAAATGTAAAGGCTGCCTAGGCAGAAGCTGTTTTGATAGAGAAGAATGCTTTCCAGAGAACTATCTCAATTGGCAGAGAGTTAACAAGAAATTATTTAACACCTAGGCCGAGGCAATAAAATAAGCGAACAGCATATTACCAGATACAATTTCTACCCTTCGAGAGGTAGGAATTTTATCAGAGAGCTAACACCACAGCTGAGGTGAAAATATTTTCCCACTGATAATACATATTTAACCCTTTCAGGTAGCAATTATTGTGAGTCATTAATAAAGAAGAAGCCAGAGCTTAGAGGTGGTGAGACTGGCAGTTACCCTTAAGGGATGCCTTGTTCTCTGTGACTTCTGGGTAGTTTCCCGACCCAAATGAGATCTTATGACTAAGTTTTGATTAACATCTCTGCCTAAAAATGTCCAAAGAGAGATGATGATAGTAGGAGATGATGAAGATAATGCAAACACTTGAACAATCCCTTGTATGTGGTAGGTGGCCACCCGCACCAGAAAAAGTACACAAGACAATACAAGGCAAGGAGTCCTTGACCTTGAGTTCAGGGTATGCCACGATGACAGAGCTGATACAGACCAAAGTTACATCTAGACAAAGGGGAGGAGAAGTCATAGCTATTAAGTCATTTGGACTTATAGTGGCCCAGGTAGAATTGTTCCATGGGGTTTTCTTGGCTCAATCATTCCTCTGCAGCATCCCTGGGAAGATTCAAACCACCAACATTTGGGTTAACAATCTAGCGTAAACCCTCTGTGCCACCCAGGACCCTTCAATTCTGAGAAAAAGAAGACAGTTCCCCCAGTGTTTCCAGCCAAGCCACACCGTGAACTGTGTCAGATGCTGTAGTCAGGAGATCACAAGCCCCTGGTGCTCAGCACACCAGATCCTCTCCAGATTTTGTCCTCCGCACTGCAGTTACTGTGTCCTCTACAAGGAAAAGTGGCAAAGCCAAAATCCCAGGTCACGGCAGAGGGGGATGGCTGGGCATGCGGAAGCCATGATGTCCAAGAATGTTTCAAGAACTGGAAGCACATGAACGTTAAAAGAGATGACTCGGGCCGAACACCGAGCATGACTCCAGCTCAAGAAAAGGAAGAGTGGCCTACACCAAGAGCTGCCCTCCATGCTGGCATCTCACCCCACTGAGGGCCCGAGAGCAACAGCCCAGCCATGCTCCGTGAGGGACTGGAGATAGGGTTTGGTGTTTGGGAGAGATGCAGAAATAGAAATGCTTAGAGGTGCTTCCAACTCTCTCTTTTTTTTTATTTCTTTATTTTTTCATTTCAATGAACATCTGCAGAGATTTTGGAATTCCATTCTTTCATTGTTGCACCCCTCTCCCCCCCTCCCCCGTTTGCTCCTCTCCTTCAAACGCAAAAGAAAAACTCCCTCATTGGTACGCAATCCCCCACACACATTCCCCAACCCCAAATATAATCCACTCTGCAAGCCTCATTCTGTACTCTTACGATAAACATAATGCCCTAAAATATAAAATATTCTCTCCCCCAAAGACTTCAATGCCGTAAACATATTTCATCCAGTTTTTCTCAGTCTTACCCCCATCCCAATGTCAGCCTCATTCTACAACAGTGGCACCATATAGCATTTGTCCCTCTGTGACTGAGATGCCTCACTCAGCATAATGTCCTCCAGGGTCACCCATTTTGAATCCAACTCTTTTTTTAATGAAAGTTTACAGAGACTTAGGGTTTCCAGTCATTCATAGTTGCAATTTTCTCCCTGCCCAGCCCCTTGGTCCCCCATTCATTCTTCTCCTTGAAAAGTAAAACTCTTTCATTGTTATGCAATCCCTCCCTCTAAGTCCACTCCACTGTTCAGCCTTCATTCTGAACTCCTGTCATGACAATAATACCCAATCATATAACCCTTTTAAACAGTGCTGTCCCTCCCTCATCTGTTTCAATACAGGCTCTTCAAACTCCTGAGAGCCATCCCTGAGTCTAGAAGTATGACCCAGTCATGACCCATTCCTTTCTTTCGGCCCACACTTTCTCTCAACACTTGGTCCTCTCTGCCATCCCAGTGTCCAACTTTATCTAGCCTGGGCCCTCAGTGGATTTAGCACCTACTTCTCAGATCCTTGCTGCTCCTCCAGGTTTTGGCTGCCCTCATGGCCCAGCAGCAGGACACCTGCCCGTCATTTATTCAGTGCAGACTGGGCAAAGATCAGTAACTTGAAGGTCCAAGTATGAGCCTCAGATCTAAAGAAATTCTCTTCTTGCTCTCCAAAAAAGACAAGGATAGAAAAACACAACGACTTTCCTTCAGCATTGAAAAGAAATCCCCTTTAGCTAAATTAAGAGCTCTGGTGGCACAATGGTTAAGTGCCCAGCTGGTAACCGAAAGATCAGTAATTGAAACCTACTAGCCACTCTGGCAGACAAAGATGTATTTCTAGGAAGATTTACAGTCTTAGGAAGCCTATGCCCTATGGGGCCACTATGAATCAGAATCAATTCCGCAGCAAAAGAGTTTTAACTAGTCCTTGACCCACCAAGAGAATGAGAGAGGTTTTCCAGGAGTCCAGTCTGTGGTGAGAAGGCTAACATTCCTGAGTCGGATTCTCATTAGCAGGATAAAGCAAATGACTCCTGGATCCAGCACAAAAACAAAACAAACAAACAAACAAAAAACCTGCCCACGTTCTTGAGCAAATTAATATTCACAAATGATGACTTCTTCTTTGTAAGGCATGGTGGCCCACCTAGAAGGCCAGAGCTTCTTCACAGCCTTTGGAGATTTCTACCCAGCCCCCCAGTCTCTATGAGGGACTGAGAAACTAGCTAGAAACTCGTGGGAGGCAAAGGAGAAGGGGAAAACAGTGTAAACTAGGTTTAGAAAACAATGAAGCAACCTGCATTTGATACTAATGATGATTATCAAGCGGCCTCACAAACTAGGCAACCAAGGTGGGAACTGCCTGCACTTTTCAGAGTAAATAAAGGCCTCCATTGTTCCCCCTGGTGAGGTCAGGCTGGTGGCGGGTGAGGGAAGCTAGTTCAGGGAAGGAGGGACACGCAGGGGCGAAAAATCTGGGACGTCAGACAGAAACACCCTCTCAAAATATACAGGGGAGCCCCTTAACTTCAGAAGGAAAGTGCCAATGGAATACTATAGCAGAAGAAACTCTAAAAATTATATGGTCTAGCCTTCTACCCATGCAGTATTCTGGACACCTCAGTTTGCCCTCCCTCCTCAAGGCATTATTATTCCGGCTGTTTGATGAACACTTGGGACAATGTGGTGAACTCAGAGCCTTAGGTCTGTCTGCAGGAGAGGTTTGCTATCCACGTCCTGGGGGTCTGACTCTTCCCAGTGCCCAAGGCTACAGATTCTTGCTCAGTGTGGGTGTCTCGAGCCCCACCTCAACCTTCCAAGTCATCCCCAAGAGCATAACGTGTTGAAACCTGCTCCCCAGAGCGGTATGGCTGGGTGCAAATTATAAGAGGAATTTATAGTGCATTATGGATAAGCAAAACCCCCTTCTTTGACTCCCCTTAAACACATGCATTCAACACCGCACATGGTTTGTTTTCTATATTTAATGTGATGAAAATTCTGAGTCAAGACCCCTGGCTCTGGGTTGGTCTGCGAACCCCCCACACCTCAGTACTGTCTGCCTTACATTCCTTGTCAATTACCATCAAGTCAGTGGCTCCTGCTTCACAATGACAAGAAGATCTACAGGCCTCTCAAGGGCCGATTTTTGGAAGTATATCGCCAGGCCTTTATTCCTAGTCTTACTCTGGACATTGCAATGAAATCTTATAACATCATAGCAACATGCAAGATTCCACTGACAGACTCGGGGTAAGAGGGTGTAACTTGTGCTATCTTGGAAACTGAACCCAAGTTTGCTGTACAGATGGTGCGAATGTTACTACTGAACCACCACTGTCTCCCTCCAATGCCCTTGGCCAAGTCGAGTTATTCCCTGATCAAACCCGACTGTTAAGCAGGGCAGTCTAGGTGATATACAGCGAAATGCTCTGCATTGTTGTGTTTTGAAGGCTGGTCATTTTTAACTTGAAGTGGAGTGAGTCAGAAATCAAAGAGTAAGGTCTTAACCACGGCTCCCCAGGGATCCTAAAGAAAGAGGCAGAGAAGGTCAGAAAGGATTGTTGCTTTTGCCTTTTATTAAAAATCGGGGAGGGGGGAAGGAAAATGGACCTCAAGGTCAACTGAAAACAAGGCTATGAGACGACTTCTGAAGGATGTGACATTGAAATGATGCTGAAAAGGGCCGAGTTGCAAAGACTGGAAACATGACAGCAGTAGAAGGCTCCTCTGATCTCACCTGAAAACTTTTATTTTGACTCATCCTTTGTGCTCAGCAGAAATACGGGTTTGACAGATCAATGACCACAGAGACAAAAGACGTTTGAAGGATCTCTAAATACATCTCCATAGTAAGGGGGGGAAAAATGGTAGTATCAGTGATGCACTCTGCTAATATGCATTGGTATAGATATCAGAAGTAAGATACATCACTCACATGAGCTAACATAACACAGCAATGGGCAATAGGGCAACAGGACTGAGACAATAAATGGCCTCTAGAGGAGCGCTCACCACCTCGGACAGTCCTGTGGGGGAGCAGAAAGAAACGGGTGCCCTGGCAGGACTGACAGGAGCGCAAACTGGGAGGGGTGCTGTGCTAAGTGACCAGCAGCCAAGTCACCAAATCCTCCAGGAGACAACAACCAAGAAACAGTGCCCAGCGATGAAGTCACTTGTTGAAGATTAGCAGTCAGTAGGCAGTGTCGCCTGGATTCCGAAACAGCATCTCTTAATATTAGGGCAGAGGGAACCCAGGACTGAGGCTGGGGTCTGGGTTCTAATCCACCCTCTAGCCAGGTACTCTTTCTCCCCAATCCCTGTATTCCTCACCAGTCATTTCCTCTTTTTAGTCTCTCTGTCCAGCATTGCTGTCACCGCATTCCTCAGGCCCAAACCCTTTCTTCTCTCCAGTCCCAACTCCTCTAAGCACTTCCTACTACTCACGGAAAAAGAAAAATAGAAATGTGTCACTGTTTGTTGCCATGGAGTTGATTCTGATTTGTGATGACCACACGTGTATGGAGTACAACTATTTCTACAGCTGTCAAAACTATGCCCGCTCCGAAGCAAATCTCCAGGCCTGTGAGTGGGTTTGAACTGCTGCCCTTTTGGTTAAGGTGAGCACTTAAGCATGCATCATGCAGGGACTCCTGTTTAGTTATTTGATATTCACTATCTGACGCCAACCTAGCTTTCGACCCACAGCACCTGAAAAACCTTTTTCCCCCCGCCCTATCCATACTTCGTGTGTCACAAAGACGATGTTATTTGAGGAGTGAGTAAATAAATGCAATGACCTATTAGACTTCCCAGGAGAGGATCAGCGCTTATGGAATGAATGATTAACCATCCTGACAACAGTTTTCCTGCTTCTTCACTCTGCTAGACTCATTTCAAGGGCATGGAGTTCACCAAAGAATGGTCCTTGGGGAAGCCCAAAGTGAAATTGACTATTAAGGGAAGATCCAATCTAAGAGGAAAGGACTAGCCTGGTGCTCTAAACTCCCGGAGAGTCACAAACACAAGCAAGAAAAAAGAAAAATACCAGGAGAGGGGAGCAGGGAGGAGAATATTCCCAGAATATCCCATGGAACCCAAGTAGAGCAGATCTCACTATTTCGTAAACTCAACTCTGATACTTGTAACCATGGTTTGAGGACTTTTAACACTTGGGGCAATATGGAAACAATCTGATGTAGGGACAGTGAGCCTAAAGAGAGGTCAAAAATCATTGTTTATAATAACTCATGAACTTGAAGGGGACGCCCTGCCCCCTATAACCGAATGGCTCTGGATGTTCCCAGTGTTTAAAACAGAAATAAAGCTTTAGAGGTCAAAAGCCACTTTTGTTTTGATTCTGTTTTTTGGTGAGGCTTTGTTTTGTTTTAACATGCAGAAACTGAAACACCCAGGGAGGCAAAGACTTCTTGCTGAAATCCTTTAATAACAAGAGTCAGAGCTCCCATTGCCAAGTCCAAGGGGGTTTCCCCTTCCAGTATCTGTAGTCCAAGACGTCAAATGATACCTGTTGCTCCACTGAGATAAATGCCTTACGGGGAAGGCCATTCATCACCCCATGTGCTACTTTAGCCATAAAGTAACTAGAGAGAAACCTATCAAGAAACAAAATTTCCAGGCACTCTAATGAATAAATAATAATGTGCTGCTTAAAATATAAATAAGAGGAGAAAGTCAGCCCATTGTTAGGAAATGCTGGCCAGGCTGAGCATGTTGAGGAGGAAGGAGCTTATATACTCCCAGCAAAAACACCACGTACCCAGCCCCAGGAGGGAGTCCACACCCTCTGTAAAGCAATACACCTGAGACTGCCCAGAAGTGGCATTGGGCAAAATGATGGAAAAGAAGGACACTTGAACCACAGGGAGGATAAATGGCTCACTGTCACATATTCAAGGTCACTTCTAGAGTAGAGGAGGAGGTAACAATGGGTACAGAATTCAGACAACCTGAGCCCTTGGCAAAGGCAAGTAAATCACCTCTTAATCCAGCAGTTCTCCATTGTTACTTCCCCACCTACCCAGTACACCAAACTGCTACAAGCATAGTGAGTCAAGAAGGCATGTGCTTCCCAGCAACCAAAAGGAAAACTAATAACTCTAGGGGTGTGCATGTCATCCAGGGTCTTCCTCTCTTGCACTGTCCCTTCACCCTTTCAACCATGATGTCCCTCTCCAAGACGGATTGACTCAGTGACTGGGGTAATGGGGGTAGGTGTGTCAGAAACAGTGAGACTGGCTCAGGACAGAGCAGGGTTCAGAGAGACTGTAATAGGGTGGCTATGAGTCAGAGTTGATTCAACAGCACTTAACAACAGTGGTGTCCAAGTGGTAAGACACTGCACGTCAATCCCAAACACCATCAGGTTCCCCTTTCACCTCCCCCATAATAACAATCTTCCTTTCCCCCAGCTCAAAGTTTGCTGAGCACTCCTACTATTTACAAAACTAAATCAAGTCCACTTACTCATTGATACTCATTAGTCTCTGCAATCTACTACCAGCCTAACTTTGCATCCACAGCACATCCTGAGAGACCCTTTTATTACCCATAATTTGCATGTTTATTGCAAAGACGATGCTGGATTATCAATAAGTAGATAAATACATGGTCTACTCGGCTTCGCAGGAGTAGCTCAAAACAGAGTCTACACATCCTTCCCCAGAGCTGTTATAATGCTTTAAGGGGTGAGAGGTTATGATGAATGAATTCTAAGTACATTCAACTGTCAGGGAACCTGATGACCATGAGGTGGAAATTCTTGCTCCTGAAGAAGTAGGTTCTCCTGACAGAGGCAGAGATGAGGGAAAAGTAAGTTCAAGAAAATGAAATCTTTTTCATGACTCATTTGGTCATGAATTTGGGTCAAAAGAAAAATAATTATAAGCATAGTAAATAAAATAAATAATTATAAGCATAGTAAAAGTGAAAAAAAAATTAAAAGGGCTTTAGTTCATGAAACTTTGAAAACTCCCTTAAAGACTCAAGCACAGTGTGCCGCAGTGCAACCCTCTGGCCCTGTTAGTGCAGGGAAACTGGGGAAAACATGCCCCCAGGAAGGGCCTCACCTGCCCCCCCCCCCCCGAAGTCCTCTGCTTTTAAATAGTGCTGTCAACACAGCCCGAGCTGGGGCATCTAAGAGACTATCCACCTCTATCTCTTCCTGCTCCATTAAAGACGTCTGAGCATCAATTTTCTCTGTAAAAGTACCAGCCTAGAAGAATAGTTTTTAAGGATGGAGAGAGAAGGTTTTCCACATAGTAGGAGCTCAAAAAAAGCAGAGGTATCGCTGAACTGTGTGCTTTGTAGGTCATCTACTTTCCTTCCTAAAACCTTCCATTGTGGTGGTGGTGTTGTTGTTATCGATGCTGTCAAGCTGACTGCCATCCACAGTGATTCCATGCAACAGAGAGACTATAATCTTAGCAGGAGATGATCACCAGGTCATTCCACCTCAGAGCTCCTCAGGGGTTTAGAAATGTTAATATTTTGGTTAGGGTAACAGTTACAACATCAAGGGTGGTGATATCATGTTGAAATGATCTCCGTTTGTCTGGAGGAAACTGTGCTGCTTATCCACAGGACACGCCTCTCTGAAGCTCTGACTCCACGAGTAGCTCCACAGGACAAAGATGGGCAGTCTCCATTCGTGATATTTACAGCCTCCAGAACCTGATGGAGGGTCGGGCCTGGGTCAATTCCAACTTGACAGCAAAGAGAAAGAAAGAGAGGCAAGAGAAAAGAGAAGGAAGAGGGGAGGGGGAGATAGGGAGAGGGGAGAAAGGAAGAAAGGAATGAGAGAGAAGAGGAGGAGAGGAAGAGAGGAGAGAAAGAGAGATGTGTGCCAATGAAGAAATTGGGCCCCAGCAATGCTGTTGGTGCTGTTGATTGCTGTCGAGTCGAGCGTGACTCATAGGGACTCTATGAACAAAAACCCTAATGCCTTCCCATGACTGTCATCATTTCACCAAGTTCACAGGGTTTTTAGAGGCAAGGGCTTTAGGAAGTAGATGCCAACGCTAGACACCTACATTTCATCTCTTCAGCTGGGCCACTGGACAGAGTTCATCTAGGACATCGTCATTCTCTGGCTATTGAATTCAGATAGATGCCTGGGTCCCATGAAGGCCCAGAAAGAGAACTGTTAAGATCAATCCCGCTGAAAGTCTCCCCGAAACACTTTCCCTGCTCTTTCTGCTCATGTATTTCTCCTGAAAAGGCTTGCAGAGCCTCCCCTTCACTTTCTCTGCTATCTGCACTGAGAGAACTGGGAGGGGATTAAAGGAAGCTTAAGGTATTAAACCTCCGCCCATCTGTCAGCCTGTTGTGCAGCGTGGCTTCTGTGATGCAGGAAGTTATATCACTGGTATGTGAGATACCAGCAGGGTTATCCACGCTGGTGAGATCTTAGCCGAGCTTCTGGACTAAAACAGACTAGGAAAAGAGGCCTGCAGAGTAGCTGTGGAAAAGTTTATGGATCACAACAGAAAACTATCTGATGTGGTGCTGGAAAGTTAGCCACCAGGCTGGAAGGCCATACACAAGAGATGTCACAATGAACTCAAACGAGCCACAGATCTGAGGATGGCACAAAACCAGGCGTTGCATCACTCTATGATCTGTAAAGTCACCATAAGGCAGCCGACCTGCCCGCCCAAGGGCAACCAACAACATCATCATCAAGCCACTTACTAATTACGACTAAGAGGGGACCAGACCCTGCTGGTCCTGTGATAAAGAACAGTGTTATCTTTCTGGACTCTACTTGCAAAGCCGGACCTACCCAAAGGATAATAATCCCAATTTCCTGAGAGATGTCCTGAGCTCTTTCATCAAGCCTCTGCTTTCTGTTCAATGCTGCTGCCTTCACTCCTCATATAAACTCTTCATCATAAGCCCTTAACCAGAAAGAACTTTCATTTCTGGTCCATGTTTCATGGAAAGGGAATGGTATAGCCCCTGGTGGGAGGAATCACACATCTTTGAACCAATAGGATAGAGTGTGAAATGGGTCTTCCTAAGATCAGAAGGACGTGTTAACCTCTTTCTAGGGCAGTGAATTTTGGTTTGCCCACTCAACAGTAGAGAATACTGCTCAAATCCTGCCAGTGGATAGAAGGGTAGTGGAGTGTGATGGGTGTTGTTGTTGTTGTTGTTGTTGTTGTTATGTGCCATCGAGTCATTTGTGACTCAGAGCGACCCTATGTACAAGAGCCCTAAACGCCGTTCTATCCTGGGCCAACCTCGCTGTCTTAAAACACATTCATTCCCACGGTGGTGGGGGGCAAAAAAAAGCCACCATCATTGTCCTGATCATGTCTTCTAGAGGGGTAATACGAGATTCGGAAGTTGGGATAAAGGTCTTGTGGATGCCACACAAGCACCACTTTATTCTGACCAAACAATCAATTCAGAGTTAACTAACCTGGAAAGGAAGGAGCCTATGAGACTTACGAACACTAACATCATCCCAGAGAGTATACTTTTTATGAGAAAGAAGAATCATTTGGGATTCAGTATAAGTTGTCTTTGCCTGAGGCGATCAAGCAGTTTGGACAGAATTAAATGGTCTGCTGGAGGAAAAAAAAAAAATTTAAAAGGAAACGCAAAATCAAAATGTGACACCCAATTTCTCCCAGCCTTCATGTCTAGAGTTGAATCATTACTAACGAAACAAAATAAACCCAACCCTTGTTATCCTGAAACTCTGTCAAGGGTCAGCAGACATTTTTAATAAGGGCCAGAGAGTAAATACTCCAGGCTTTGTAGGCCACAGGGTCTCTGTCACAACTACTTAAGTCTGTCCTTCTAGTGCAAAAGCAAAGGCATTGACAAAATGCAAATTCATTCATGTGGCTGTGTTCCAATAAAACTTTATATAGGAAGTCAGAAACTTGAATTTTGTATAATATTCATATGTTCTGAAATATATCTTGGATTTCTTTTAAACCATTCTTAGCTTATAGACTATATAAAAATAGCTGGTAGGACGGATTTGGCCCACAGCTCTCAGTTTGCTAATTCCTGCCCCAAATCAGTATTTCTATTTGCTCAAGGATCCGCCCAAACGGCTTCCTTCTTTACTCCCATCATGAGACCCGATTCTCAGGGCTACTCTAGTGAGTGCAATTCTCAATGAGTGGCTCATCAAATAAGAAAGGCCCAAAAGACATAATTTCCAGGTTAGATACTGACCTGTTGATTATAAACCCCATATTCCCAAGTTCCTAATCATATGTCTCATATTCATATAAATTTCCCAGCTTCCTGACCCTAAACTTCCCACTACAGACAGCAGGCAGGCAGGGTGTCTACCCTTCAAGCTAAGCGTCTCTTCTCGCTTAGCTCATGTTTTCAAAGTAACAGGACTCGAAGATTAATAAAGTTAACAGTCTAATCTAATAGCAGTCAGAGAATATTCTCGTACCTTTCAAGTGATTGAGACTCAGAACTGAAACTTTGTTGTTTGAAACATAACAGCTCTTAAATGGAATGCATGCAAGAAAGATGAACAAATGCCGTATGAAGGAAGCTCCAAGAGTCTTAAAAATGTTGTAGAGTATTCCTATTACATCATCGGCCCAAGGCAGTGATCTATATTGAATTTCAGCCCTTTGCTTTAGTTAATTCCCCCTTGAATGTTGAGGCTTGAAAATGCATTCTTGGTAGGTCACATTTTTAAGTATGTGAATTTCTCTCCTTTTTTCCCCCAATAAGGGCCGTAAGAACATTCAGCTTTTGGGGTTTCAATGGCTAAACTGGGAATTTCAGATATGACAAAGGAGATCCACTGTACCTTCCCCACATAACAAATTCTTAAATTTTATTCTGGAGCATTCCATATGCAAAAGGAAGCATTTGAGAACACTCTTGTGGCTTTAGGGAAAGTTGTACTCGATCAGAAGGACGTGTTAACCTCTTTCTAGGGCAGTGAATTTTGGTTTGTCCACTCAACACTACGGATTACTGCCCAAATCCTGCCAGTGGATGGAAGAGTGGTGGAATGTTGTGGATGGTGGCAAAAGTCACCATACTTTTCAAGACTTCTATCTACACTAACAAACTGTGGCTGACTCTGAGAAGAATGGGAATCCCAGAACATTTAATTGTGCTAATGCGAAACCTGTACTTGGATCAAGAGGCAGTAGTCAGAACAGAGCAGGGTAACACTGCATGGTTCAAAATTGGAAAGGGTGTACGCCAGGGATGCATCCTGTCTCCGTACCTTTTCAACATGTATGCAGAGCAGATTATCTGAGAGGCTGGGCTCTATGAGGAGAATTGTGGCATCAGGATTGGTGGAAGATCTATTAACAATCTGCGTTATGCAGATGACACAACCCTGCTTGCTGAAACTGAGGAGGACCTCATGTACTTGCTGCGAAGGGTCAAGGACTGCAGCCTTCAGTATGGACTAAGGCTCAATGTCAAGAAGACAAAGATTCTCGCCACTGGACCAATTGGCAGCATCAGGATGGATGACGAAGATATTGAGAGTGTTCACAGCTTCAGTTTGCTCGGCTCCACAGTCAACACTCTTGGCACCAGCAGTCAGGAAATCAAAAAGCGTATCGCGATGGGAAAGTCTGCTGTTAGGGACCTCTCAAAGGTACTCAGGAGCAACAGTGTCTCTCTGGAGACTAAGGTGCGCCTGATACAGGCCATGGTCTTTGCAATCGCTTGTTATGCATCAGAGAGTTGGACAATGACTAGAGAGGACAGAAGGAGAGTGGATGCTTTTGAGCTGTGGTGCTGGAGAAGGGTACTGAATGTACCATGGACTGCCAGGAAAACAAACAGATTCATCTTGGAGAGGATTAAACCAAGCTGCTCCTTGGAGGCAAGGATTCTGGGGCTTTGTCTGACATACTTTGGACATGTTGCCAGGAGGGACGGGTCCTTGGAGAGGGACATCATGCTTGGGAGGGTGGAGGGACGGCGCAGGAGGGGAAGACCCTCTATGAGATGGATCGATTCAGTGACTGGGGTAATCGGGATGGGTGTGTCAGAGGCAGTGCGGTTGGCGCAGGATAGAGCAGGGTTTAGGGCTGTTGTGCATAGGGTCGTTATGAGTCGGAAACGACTCGACGGCACATAACAACAACAACAACAACATCTACACAAAACTCCAGCAACACACAAAAAACTGGGCATCTCTGTGGTCAGAAGCAAAGGCATTCACGTCCAAAGATAAACAGATACAACGCTAAGACATGACCTCAATTTCTAAGCAGAATCTAATTGGAGTAGTAGGATATAATTGTAAAGATTCTTGTAAAAAT
The DNA here is from genome assembly GCF_000299155.1 of Elephantulus edwardii. Classification (NCBI taxonomy): domain Eukaryota; kingdom Metazoa; phylum Chordata; class Mammalia; order Macroscelidea; family Macroscelididae; genus Elephantulus; species Elephantulus edwardii. The sequence goes on along the minus strand of NW_006399826.1, from coordinate 13,749,871 downwards.
CTCACAAGTTTCCACCTGGGCTGAGACATCCTTTGGTTTTATGCACAGAGAACCAGGAAGTTACCCTACAGCTGTAATGGGGGTAGCAGGGAAACACCACTTCTATAGTCTGACAAATCAACCAATTTCTAAAGGTTCTTTGTGTTCCAAAAGGTTAGGGGAAGGTGATCAACTTCCCTGGTATGCCCGGCACTGAGAGGGCCCCAACCCGGGACTTTCCACTTAAAAATCAGGGCAGCTCTGGCTGCAACAACAGGCACTTGTCACTTTAGAAAGTCTCTCCTTTAAAAAAATTAAATACATAAATGTTTTATTATATACTGGTTTGCTTAAAAGCTTGCATACGTTGTTTTTCACACCAGATCTTTCCTATTTCCTTTACCAACCCCTCCCTCCACCCATCAAATTGTGCAACTCTATCAAGTCTGAGGAAGAATACCAGCTCTATCCTAAAGAAATGCATGCTTCCTAGCAGCTTTATCAAAAATGCTCAAAGACGACTGGTGACAGATCTGCTGCAGACTATCTCTGAGCTAGGAAGAACCAGAGACTCATTCATCTGTCATTTTCAGCTGGTCTGTCACATCTAGACCCCAAGTATGTGACTGAAGGTGTACACAGAGATTCGAATTAGCACCTGTAATCTAGAATAGCACCTATACTTGAGAAGACTGAAAATCTGTCAAAACAGTGGTTCCTTTACTCAAAGACATTTGGGAATGATCACGTTTTAGACTACGTTGGTCATCTTCAGACATACTGAATACCACAACTCATTCAAGAGCAAAAATCATTAAGCAACTAATGTTCTCTGAAGTATAGTCACAATAAAGAGAAATTTCTATAAAAAAAAAAAGAGCAAAAATCACTCAAACCCTCAAAGATACAAAGGGAAGCCTAGACTCATTCTTTCCTGATGAAGAGGCATCCCAATCACTTAAGAGAGCTCCCTTCTCACCCATGTTTGACATTAAGAAAGAAAACAAAAGTCAATCAAATTCATCCAAAATTCAGTCTTCAAAGTCTCTGGTGAAGATTTAGGCCAACCACCAGGCCCTTTCCAGTTCCAGCTCTGGGACTCACCTTGGCCTCTCAGAAGGATGACTTTTCAGCCCCTAAAAGCCTTCACTACCGTGAACACTGGGGCTTACTTAATCAGCTAAGTGGCTCACCCCTTTCAGAAATAATGACTGAAACTGAAAGGAGGTGTTACCAAGTCTTGACTGTCTTGACTGACCAGACTTTTCCAACACCTCCCTCTCAACTAGTAAGATGAGACATGAATACAAAGCCAGCAATTGTAATATATTCTCACTACCCAGCCAGAGTTGACCCAGCCATTGTCCACTGCACAAAATATAGGAACACCTTCAAAACTGTAATTCTAGTAGGGGCTGTTTTCAAATGGGTAGAAATGGCAATGACAAATTGGGTAGTCTGTCAATATTATATCAGAAACACTTCTTCTGAGGATCCTGAGAGTCAAGCCCTCTCTTTTCCACAAGGAGACCGGCAAATCAAAATTAAATAAGTTATAAGCAAAGAGACTCTAAAAAGTTGTACATAAAATGGCAAGAATACACAAAGTCTGTTAAGGCAGGACTCCCTACCTTCTTTTTGGAGTGGCTTCTTTCCTCCTCTTTCGTAGCTTTGCTGTTTTTCCCAGCTCGAGACAGCTTCTGGTCTCCAGACTGCTTGATGGTGATCTTGATCTCCGGTGGGCATATATAGTTCTCCAGGTTCTTTGGGGGCTTCTTGGCCCGTTTTGTGGTCTGAATCTTCAGCTTCAGACTCCCCTCGCTGAAGTTCGCCTCCTTGATAGAAAACTCCTGCTCCTCCAGGCCGTCCCCGGCCACCCATTTCTCGCTGTCAGCATTGGAGTTGGAATCCACATCCCGCCCTGAGCCCAGCTCATCCTCTTCCTCAGGCTCCATGCGTTCTCCGCCCACAGGGATCCCCTTCCCAGTTCCGGGAGCAGAGAGCAAGGGCTCCCCTGCACAGCCTGGGGCAGCTGGGGGCTTGGCTGAGGCCACTGGCAGGAACTCTGACTCGCCCCCCCTTTGCCGGGAGCTGTTTAAAATGTCCCTGGTCTCCATGGCAATCCTAAAGTCTTCAGGAGTACTCAGGAAAGCAGGGAAAGTTTAGGTGAGACGCTACCACGCCCAAAATTCCAAGAACAAAGTGGTCCAGGTGCTGAGTTCAGAGGCTCAGGGATGGCAACAAGGTGAGGTGCTCAGACGTGGTCAGGTCTGCAACTGAGAAGCAGAGAAATAATTAGGCAAGGCAGGATAAAAAACCAGCCCTGAAAGAACCCAAGGTATGATGCAGGATACCCCTTCCCACTTATCTGTGCATCAGATTAAAAAAAATTATTTAAGAAAACCAATGCAAGATGTGCACATCCTCAGACAGGATCCTACCAGAGCAAAGGGAAGGACAAGCTCAAGCCTTATCATAGCACACTTCTATGCAGCTGCAGGGCTGCGGGGCCAAGCATGAAGGTATGAGGGACAAACCTTACAGCCCAGCCAAGCCGGAGGTTTATTACTGAAGCCACAAGTGGCTGAGTCACCATCAAAACCAACCCGACAAAGGGGAAGTCTAAGGCCCTGCTGTTCAAGTCTCCGAAGAGCGTCCGGTTGGGCTCTTGCAGCACTTCGCTCACACGTGAAGAGTCTGCAGAGCTGATCACAGCCTCAGAGCTGCCTGCACCACGCTCTCTGCCCCCCACCCTGGAGGAAAGACATCGAGCTGACCTCTTGACCTTCCCTTTATCATCTCCTATTATGAATTCTGGAGAGGATGCAAAAGTTTTCCCATTATTTCTTTGAGCTTGGGTGCAAGGCTTGCTTGTGACGGGGAAACAAGAGTTGGATGAGAAATCACTTAGAACACTGTGATTAACACAAAACACACTCTAAAAATGGTTGCACTGACACCAAAGACATTTCGCTGCTATAAAGCAGTTTGCTAAAAATAGCGACCTGAGATGGTTTTCATTCTTTTTCTAGTTCTTTATATCAGATGACACTTTGTCTATGTAACAAGGAAAGAGAAAGGGAGCACGGCATTTCTAGGGCAATGATTAATGCACTCGTTTATACTACGCTAGTACTAGCCAAAAGGTTGGAGGTTCCAGGCCACCCACGGACACCTCAGAAGAAAGGACTGGCAAACTACTTCTGAAATACCAATCATGTAAAACCCTCTGAAATAGACCACTACTCTTAACATGCATGTTATTGCCATGAGTTAGAGCGATGGTAACTGGTTTCAAGTAGCTTGACCGTGAGACAGGAATCAGTCCAGAAGTTTCACCTCTGCTTTGCTCCCAAAGGAGAAAAAAAAAAGACTCAGGCTCTCTCTGGACCATCTCAAGCTCAGTTAAACTACTTACTCTCTCTCTATCTTTGTTCATTCATATCACATAATCTCCAATTTCACACTCACAATTTTCAAAGCCAAAAAAAGATGCCCTAATGCACATTCCCAAGAGCACAAAATCTCAAGACATCATCCTCTCTGCTCTCCAGTGGTCCGTTCCATCACATGCAGGCCTTCTTAGACAGCTGAACGCTCGAAGTTTCTACCGCTGAGCCCATGAATTTAAAAAACCAGCTACCCGAGGTGCCCACTGGAAAATGCCCAAGGGTATCCACAAAGGTACACTTGTAAGAACCAAGAGCCGAAAGATGGAGCGTGTGTTTTCTCCTCCTGGAATCAGCATATTTTCAGCTAACACTCTGTGAGGAAGCCAGCCAGCTGGACAGTGAGGCTCCAACATGGACCCTGCTCCCCAGAGACACCCAGCAACACACTCAGCTCCTGAAACTGCTCAGCGCTGCATTTACAACAGCTTCCAGGCAGAGCAAAATCCAATGAATCCAGCATTTCAGGAAGAGAAGCTGCCCCATGAGAGACTGGGGTCTGGGAGGGGGGAGGATCTTCCCAAAGCTGTCAAGGGAACATTGAACAAGCCACTTGTGACTCATGCGACAAAAAGGACAGAATCCCCTCTTGGGGGTGGTGTGTGACAATTAGTTAGACATGATAACAGTTAATGTTTCTTGATCTGTAAATGTCTTTATCTCATGTAGACTGATCTGCCTAGAACCAATTATTACCTTTTTAAAAAGTCCTATCCAAGTCAACAGTCATTGAAAACAACCTTAATAGTATCACGTAGTCAAATTAGCTGTCAAAGAGATCAAGATGGTTGAGGATGAACTCTTTAAGCATTAGAAGTCCAGCTGTCCAACATAGCCGAGAGCCCATACATTAACCATACCAACAGGAAGCCATGCTTTCTTATTAGGCAGAGGTTTACTTCTTCTGAGACATCTAATGCTACTTCCGCAGTGTTACATTTTATATCCCTGATACCTACCTATAAAGTTACTATTGGGTTGGGGCAAAAGTTGAGGAAAATTCCCCATAAAGATCTCCTGGAAGTTAAATTGGCAAAAGCTATAGTTAGATACAAGTGTAACAATGACTGAAATCCCCCCCCCCCAAACCCACAGCATAACAAAAAGTAGCTTCTGAGGCTGCAAACTTACAAACCAAAAAAATTTCCTGAGATTTGATTCTTTGTTATGCAGGTTTAGGGTCATGGTTTCATGGAACAATACAGTTAAATGACCTACCACTGTGTTCAATGCTTTTGTTCTATCTCCTAGCTATTTGTATCATTCCTAGGATATTAAAAGTTTGCAATCAGCCATCCAATGCACATGTTGGTTCCATTCATCTTGCCAATCAGAAGGGGAAAGAGAATCAGACATAAAGAAGATATGCAATGTGTAGCTTAAGAGTCTCCTTATGCATGAGACAGGAGCTGGATGATGCTTGGCTACTTATGGAACATTTTGATCAATAATTATTTAGAGAGATCCTGACCAAAAGAGGGGAGATATAAAAAAGAAAAAAATCCATTTCTCATGGACTCTAGAATTTACAGATCCAGGAAGGTTGGATAAACCCCTGAAATGACGGTCCTGCAAAAATCTTAAAATTAAAACCAAAAGTAAACCTTCACGTCTTCCTAAAACAGAAGTTTATATAAAATAGTAAAAGGTGTCTGCCTTGCATGTTACACTATTTTGAGAGTTTTCTATATGGGGTCAAAGCGACAAAAACCACTTGAAAAGATGACTAGTAACTTAGGAGGTAGTGAGTTTATGTTAACAGGGAAGGGACAATGGCTGAAAAAAATGTTACCAGTGTCATCCAACTGCTCGTGTAGGAACTGCTGGATTGTCACTTTTTGCTCTGTTTATCCTCAACAACAACAACAAACAAAAGAAATAACTTTTTAAAACTTTCAAACTTCAATTCATTGGTACCTTTGAATTAGCGTAGGCCAATATATGGTGCGTGTTCCATGTTACACGTACAGACTTTGAAATGCTGGATGGCAGGACAAAGCAGGTGTACTACTAATTTTAAGGCAATTATCTTCCATTTTAAAAAGACGAGCTATTTCAAGGATGCTTGTACTGAACTGCCTAGAACATCAGCTAATTTCTAAGACAAAGCATGCCAATAATTGTGAAGATGCCACAGGACTCAGCAATGTTTTGTTCTGTTTTACATGGGGTCACCAGGAGTGAGAACTGACTCGTTAGCTGCTAACAAGAAGAGCCGTTAACAAAGGACAGAAAGTCAAGGACAAGGAAGCCCTGTCCGTTTAGGTAGAGTGTAGACAGAGAAGAAAGGGCACAGCAAGGCTTGTGGGGAGCACACAGGTTCTGGCTTTGGCCTTGCGGTGTTTTAGCAGGTAGAGTGAAGAAGCAAGGGGCAAATCCTGTATAAACAGCGTGCAGGGTTTGTTCGGAAAAGAAGAATGAATATGGGGCTACAGAGTGTGGTATCCGCTGAAGACCAGTGAGAGGCAGGTTCAAAATAAAATGTGAGAATCCGATCCTAGGAGCTCCTTGACTAGCCCACTAATGAGTTTGGATTTACAGGTAATGAGAAGCCATTTAAAAGATGTCAGGAAGGGAGGGCCACTATCAAAGCTGTGCTTTAGGAAGATAATTCTGGCACGTGGTGTGAGGGCCAGATTAAGGGAACCTGATAGGAAAGGAAAGGGGACTATAAAGGAGACTTGGCTGGGATTCAATTCTTGGGCCCTGCAGGCCTACAGCGGGGTATGGTAGGGGATACTTTAGATGAAACAATCACATGGCCTGAAATGGTCTCAGTCTACAGGAACAATCCCTCTACAGCAATCCCCTACTCCCCACACTAGCCTCATGTTCAGAAATCAGATCTTCAAATTCATTTTAGGCTAATTTACACTCTCAAATCACGTAAGTCTCCATAGTGGCATTTCCAGAAGTTTTTCTCTCACATAAGTCTCCATAGTGGCATTTCCAGAAGTTTTTCTCTCCTGGTATATTTGTCTAGTCTTTTCTCATACTCTCTTCCATAGACACAAGCCATATCTGACCTATAACGCTCACTCTCCAGGCATTTGTTGCATGAAGTACTGAATGGATAAATGAACACACAGCTCCCAAGTCTTCCTGAGTCTCAAGGTCATGCCCGAGTCTTTACTTCTCCATGGCAACTTTTTCTCTCACCTAAACAATGTGGCATGGTCTGTAGAGGTTGTGTCCCTAACTCAATGAGGGTGCCTTTCTGATGGTTCAAATCCACCAGTGGCTCCTTGGGAGAAAGATAGGCAATTTCCTCCTGTGCACTTTATAGCCTCTGAAAACCTGAGGGCAGTTTTCTGAGTCAGTTCCGACCCCACCAGCAGTAAGGGTTGGATTGTTGTTTGGTTTGTATTTTTTCCCCCAGTAGATTCAAGTTCACAATCTCATTTTCCTAAATCAACTGCAGTTTAGTCCCACGCGGAGACAGAACTGTTGTACACTTTCATTTCCATC
>NW_006399826.1:13724434-13742875 GCF_000299155.1 Elephantulus edwardii | reverse complement strand
CTGAATGAGTTCGAATTTGCCTCCTGGCAGCTACTCACAGTCCTAAGGTTCAAACTATTCTGCCTGCAGCCCCACCTACTCAGGTGGCCCCAGGAAAATGAGCTGCCTCTGCTCAAGAGGGGAGTCCAGACCCTCGAGTCCCCAGTCCACATGCTCCCTTCACTTTAGGGGAAGAAAAAGAAAATTAAAAACAGCTTTCAAAAGCAAAGAGCAAAGAAACCTAACCTGTCTGTTTACTTTACCAGCACAAGGAGCTGCTACTTTCCTTTGGCCTTCTCCCCAGCACCTACCTCCCTACTGCCCCAAATTCATAGACCAATCATTCCAGTGAGTCTGGGAGGCAGCTGTGGGTCTTCCTGTGATGCAGCCCAACAACAAACCCACAAGAGCATGTGTGTGCATGCACTCACATACACACATACACACACACTCACAGAGCAAGGAAACCAAGACAAGGTGAAAACGTTTTACCTTGTCACATTCCAGCGGTCAGCCGCCTCCAGAGGGGGCAGACACACAATGGACACCCTGTACTTGGCTCAGGCCTCCAGTCCAACACAGTTAACCCCTGCTGTGCTGCCTGTAGGGCTCTGGGCTGTGATTCAAAACCCGCTTGGGAAAGAACCATCCAGAAGCTCTTAGGGAAGCTTGGATGTGGGGCAGAGATGCTTGGAAAGGACAGGCATTCATAAATTTGGTCTGTAATCCTGGTTCTGCTGTAGACTAAGGTGGCAGATAAGTCACCACATGTCTCTCTGCCAGTGAATGGGTGGGACCAAGGTCTTTTCCACAAAATACACTTTACAGCCCCAGGCCTAGGAGATGGCATGAGCATCTCTGAACGACCAGGGAGTACTACTTAACTAGCTAGATGTACCTCAAAACTCAAAGGAGAGACAGAGGTTCCTTCTCCTCCCTCCCCAATCTGCAAATGAAAAAATTTGTCTTTGTCTAAATCATATTCCTTTTTTTTTTTTCTTTTCCTAAATCATATTCTTCACTTAACTGGTAACCTCGAACTCATCCTGTTATGTACAAATGTCAAGTCCCTGCTAGCCCTGTAGGTCCTTAGGTCTGTGAGTGGTCTTTAAGATACAGGTCCAAGACCAGCAATATCAATTTCATCTTCAATCTTGAAAATACAAATTCTCAAGGCCTACACTGGACCTACCCAACCAGGGTTCTATGTGTGGAAGATGGAACTCTGGGTTTTAATCAGCCATCTACATGGTTTGATATGGCTGGAGTTTGAGACTCGGTGTGTTAGGCTTTGCTTCCCCTCAGCTGTTACCTCTCCTACCTTCACCGCTACCATTACACTACGAGATGGCCCCACTTCTCCAGGGTGTGACAGCACAGAACTGCACTCCACTGGGGTTTTCAGTGGCTTGTTTTAGAGGAGTAGATTGACAAGCTTTTCTTTCAAGCTACCAATGGGTGCACTTGACCCACTAACCTTTCAATGAGTAGTCAAGCCCCTTAACATTTCGAAATCATTCATAGACTCCACTTTCAGCACCAAAATCCAATGACCTTTCACCACTGAGCCGATTCTGATGCACAATCACCCTATAGGACAGAGCAGAACTTCCCCATGTGGTTCCCAATGTTGTAACCCTTACAGAAGCAACTTGTGGCATCTTGCTCTTGTGAAGCAGATGATAGGTTCAAACCATCAGCCAGGTGCTAAACAACCAAGTGCTTAACCACTGCACCACCAAGGATCCTTTCACTAAGCCCAGCCCACTGCTGCTGGAGCCATTCTGAATCACAACGAGTCTTGAGAAAATAAATATTTATACACCGACGTTGCCATATCTTTCATCCAGAGAATGGCTGGGGAATTCAAAACAGCAATCATTTCCTTACCAGATGGCTACTTTTTAACCACAGCACTATCAGGGAGCCTGCATTCATCAAAGGATGCCATTATTTAGGTACTGTTATTCTGTATTTAAAGGTATTTCTTCCTTATAGTGGTCTCTTGTGACTAAGGATCAAAGGCACTGTATTTATCCACACGATCCCAATGTGTAGCACAGAGCTTGGTCTACACAGAAGACCCTCAAGGAATGTTGATGGGCTGCACTAATCAATTAACAAGTCAACTCAAGCTCAGCTTCCCGGAATCAGCCGCCTGTACCATGCATGAGCTTTGTCGCCACGGCACTAGTCCATGTAGACTATTGTCACCTTAAGCCTTGCTCTTAAAAGACCCACTGTGTCACAGGCCTTAGCACATCCATCAGCAATCACCAGGTGTGGGTTCTTGGCCTGCTTCTGCCACCCAGGAATGCTCATATGCTCTTTCAGCTCCAGTGCGTCATCAACAAATGGCAATGTATGGTATCCACTTCTGCTTCAGGATCTTGTGGTTTCTAATCTTTCTTTTTACTCCCAGATCTCCATGCTCTTGGGAGCCACTGGGTGGTACACACAGTAAAGTTGCTCTAAGTGAAAGATGGCTTGCATTCATCCAGAGCTGGAAGTCTACTTCCAAGAAAAAGCAGTCAATAAAAATTCTATTGGGATAAAAGAAAGCCCAAGGAAACACAGCTCTACTCTTGACACACATGAGGTCACTGTCAGTCAATACACTGTCAACAATAACTGGACTGAACTAAAGCTCATTGTAAAAATGGACATATAACACATGAGCCTCCCAGGGTCTTAAAGGCAATTACAAATATATAAGGAGTTCTCTTGTCATTCCTGCCCTCTTCCAAATCCCCTTCCTTGCCCACTCATCTACCAAGACATTTCACCCTCAGTTCTACCTCTGCTCCCAAACTCAGCTGATTCCCCCGTCACGAGGCTCTTCCTTCCTCCTTATTTGTAGCGGACACTAGGCTAACTACTAGTATTCTTATGACACAACCTTTCCCCCCTCAACGTCCATACAGTATCTTCTAACATTTAAAGGTAAAACATGTGTAGGCTCAACTTTGCTTCCTTGGTAGGTAATCTGTTACATGACCTTTAAATTGACTATCTCCCTTTTCATATTGGTTATAACATACACAGCAAAGTACAGACCAGTGGACTGATTTCACAATGTACAATTAAGACATCAATGACATTCTTTGAGTTATGCAACCATTCTCACCCTCTTCTTTTTGGTCATTCCTTTCTCATTAAAAGAAACTCACTGGCCCCTAAGAATTCTACTCAATCTTTCCTGTCTCTGCTACGAATTGGATTCCACGTAAGAAGTTATTAAAAGGGCATTCTGCTCAAAGCAGAGAATTTTTACTAGTTTAGTTAAATTACTGTTTGGTTTTAAGACAACATCAAGGGGCGTTTTTTGTTTAAGGCTGAAAGATTATCTAAGGAAAATAGTTTCAGGGGGTGACCCCGCCCCAATAGTTCCAGAAATTATAGATTGTATGGGAATTTTAAATTCTCCTCTACATTTCCCCCCCTTTTGGTCAAGATTTCTCTGTAGAGTCTTGAACCAAAATAGAAAATAATGGTAGCAAGGCATTAGCAAGTTTTTCTTGGCTCATGACAAAGGAGGTACCTGTTCGTGGAGGCAACTAGCCATACGTTCCAAACACTCCTCCTGCACTTGACTCTATTTTTCATCTGTTGCTCCAGGTAAACAGAGACCAAGTATTACACCTTGAAGGGCCATTTGCAGGCATTACACAAAGAACTAGAAAGCACAACAGAAGCATTAAACATATGACCAGGTCAAGTCAACTGAGGTAGCCCTTGAAACTATGACCCTAAACTTTCACAAGGCAACAAATTCCATTAATGTTTTGAATTCTCAATCTCTTTCTTTTTCTGTCATTGTTGCAACACAACTTTTGCCAGTTGACCATTTTCATACGTATGCAATTGATTGAAGAAGCCCTAATGGCACAGTCACTTAAGGTAGTTAAACAGCGCTAACCAAAAGTTTGGAAGTTTAAGCCTAACACTTAATGATATCTATCCTATCTCCATACCTTTTCAACCTGTACGCAGAACAGATTATCTGGGAGGCTGGGCTCTATGAGGAGAAATGTGGGGTCAAAGTTGGTGGATGATTTATCGACAGTCTGCGTTATGCAGATGACACAACCCTGCTTGCTGAAACTGAAGAGGACCTGAAGCGCCTACTGCAGAGGGTCAAGGACTGCAGCCTACAATACAGATTAAGGCTCAATGTCAAGAAGAGAAAGATTCTCACCACTGGACAAACTGGCAGCATCAGGATGGATGGTGAAGAGATTGAGATTGTTCACAGCTTTAGTTTGCTTGGCTCCACAGTCCACAATTTTGGCACCAGCAGCCAGGAAATTAAAAGGCACATTGCCATGGGAAAGTCTGCTGTTAGGGACCTCTCCAAAGTACTGAAGAGCAATGGTGTCTCTCTGGAGACTAAGGTGCATCTGATACAGGCTCTGGTCTTCACAATCACTTGTTATGCATCAGAGAGTTGGACAATGACCAAGGAAGATAGAAGGAGAATTGATGCCCTTGAGCTGTGATGCTGGAGAAGAGTACTGAGAGTACCATGGACTGCTAGGAAAACAAACAGATTCATCCTGGAAAAGGTTAAACTGGGTGGCTCCTTGGAGGCAAGGATTCTGAGGCTCCGTCTAACATACTTTGGATATGTTGTGAGGAGAGACTGGTCCTTGGAGAAGGACATCATGCTTGGGAGGGTGGAGGGACAGCCCAGGAGGGGAAGGCCCTCTATGAGGTGGATTGATTCAGTGACTGGGGTAATCGGGATGGGAGTTTCAGAGACAGTGTGATTGGCACAGGACAGAGCGGAGTTTAGGGCTGTTGTACATAGGGTCGCTATGAGTCACAAGCAACTCGACGGCACATAACAACAACATTACAGTAAGTAGCTGGGTAACCCTTGGCCAGTACAAGAAATGAAGTCATGATACATGCTACAACACCATGAATAGAGCTTGACCTCATTGTTTTGAGTAAACTAAATCAGTCATAAAAGGACAAATATATTATGGCCTCATTTACATAAAAAAACAAGAACAAGCAACTACATAGAGACCAAAGCTTATATTGTTATACACTGTTTTAACAATAAAGTGTAATGTGGGACTCTTCTCCATTCTTTTTCCCTCAAGACTGATATTTTTGGAGCTGTGGTGGCCTAATGGTAAGAAACTGCACTGCAATCCCGGAGGCATGCTATTCAAATCCACAGCTACTCTTCAGGAGAAAAACTAACAATCTCCTCCCACGTGACTCACTGCCTCTGAAAAGTCACCAGAGGGTAAGCTATGGGTTGGTTCTGACTCCCCAGTTCTCAACAACGCAACAACATGATGTTATTTCTTCCATTCATTGGTCTGGCTTCTTTTTTTCCTGTAATTCTTAGTTTAGAAACTTCATCTCTGTTCTCTAGTTCTGCTATTTTCTCTTTCAATGTTTTGCTTTCTTTTACATTCTGGGAGAACATAGTCTACTTAGTATCCTATAATATCAATTCCATTATGTTTCTTATTCTCCTTCGGCCTTTATTGTTTTTACTACAGATTTTAATTCTGCAATTGTATCTTGTATTTTCCTGCAAGCTTTCCTTTACTCTCTTTCTTGCATCTGGCTCTGATGTCATTTCTCACTCATATCCCATGGGGGGGGGGGGCAAGGCTTCTTCCTACCGTGGCTGTCCAGCAGCTCCTGGACACTTTTATGTTGCTGATGAAGTAAATCATTTTCACAATCTTTTACTCTGAAGACCTAAGACCTTTTTTTCTGCCTAAGATCTCAATATGTATTCTAGCCTCTGACTCGTACACTAGTGAACAGAGAGATTCATCTAGCCAGCAAAAGGACTGGACTACTTTTGACACTTCAAACTTTTCAGACTTTACCTTCTCTCTACCCTAAAACTTGTTGGATCCTTCTCTGGGAATACTGTCATTACCAGTTGTCATCTGAGGTTACAAGGCTTAGCAACAGCAATGTGCTGGAACCAGCTTCCATGGACTCAGGAGAACCCACTGCTTAACTCTCTTCTCAGCTCTCCTCCACTCAGGGATATTAGTGGCTACCTTGAACTTGGCCATTGTGGGAGAATTCATACCACAGGAATCTGCAGGCTACAAATCAGGGCTTGGTCGGTTTTTGTTTGTTTGTTTTGTGCAACATTATGTATTAAGAACTTAATAGAATACCACTAAGATTAGTGGTTAAGCAATTAACCCCTTAATAGCTAACCAAAAGACTAGAGACTTAAGCCCGCATAGAGACTCTTCAGAAGAAATGTTTAGCAACCTACTTCTTCAAAGGCATACATTTAAATCTCAGTGGAGATGAGTTCTACCCTGCGACACAGAGGGTCGCTATGAATCAAAAATCAACTCACTGGCAACTGCTAAACATTATTGATAGTTGATAAGCATTTATTAACATCTAGCTGGGCTAAGAAGAGATTCTTCTACTGGATGCCTTAACATACTGAACAGCTTAAATCCACAAAATATACTAGGTCAAGGCCTCTTCCCATATACCCTAGAACATTACTTGAGGAAATGTCTCTGCCCAAAGTCAATGACCATGGCCGTTCTTCCCAAACCTCTCCCTTCCAGTCTTAACTCGATGGCTTCCAAGGATCACAGCCTTTGAGAATATGTACAATGATGTTAGTATGTACAGAATGATATCAGGGAGGCCTCTGTCGTCCTGTGAAAGATGTCTATACAGTAGACCAGATATGTGATTCTTTTTCTGACTGCTAGCTCGAAAATTGTGAGTCTGTGAACTTTGACATAGGGTGAGAGAATGGGGTTTGGTCCTAAGTGTTACAGACTAAGAAGTAAGTCTATTTTCAACACAGGTTTTCATCAGTCTATACTTCCAAGAATTACCTCCTAGATCCTGGCAAGAGATTGACCATCTGACTTTGGCTTTGGAAATGACTGATGAAGTTCTTCTTTATGTCATCTATGGCATTGAGTCTTCTATGTCTTCTATCATATTGAGTCTTTACACTTTCTATGGTACTTAGGATTCAGAAGGTGCTTTTCCTACTTCAGGGACCTTGCCAGCACCTGGGACTCTCTCCTCAACTCCTTTAGTTAACTGCTCTTTATCTTTCAAGTTCATGTCAAAAGTCACTTCTGCAGAAAAAGTCTTTTCTGAGTTTCACAGACATGACAGGACTCCTTGCTCTGTGCTTTTTTAACATCGGATTTCTGCTTCCTAGCACTTGCTATGTTTTATAATGAAATGCACGTACCACTATTGTTTTCAAGTCTACCTTCCCCCTGAAGATGGGATCTGTGTCTGATTTACTCAAGCTGGTATTCTTAAAAGTCTGGCACATTCCCTGACCCACTGAGACACTCCACACCATTCACTGAATGAATTCTGGGTGAGAGACTCTGTCAAAGACCAGCAGATGTCATCTGGCTCATATGTCCATGACCATGAATGATGTCTCTCTGAAATCCTCCCTGCTGCAGTAACTCCTGGAGCAACTGTTTCAGAAATACCAGTAAATAGATCAAGCAGCCCAAGTCTTCCCTAGCTCTCAATCAGTAGGAACAATGGCAGTTCTGCACCACAGTCTCAGATGCCTCAACTACACCAACAGTCTACAGCAGACGAGGAATCTCTGGCTAATTGGCCTTGTCAAACAACACACTCATATGCTATTACCAAGCTCACAGTTTGCCTCAACCAGTCTGCATCATCTGAATAGTGTAACCATCGCATGCGCTGGTCATATCTCAGGAGGCAGGTTCTCTGAGCCTGACTGATGTGCATTACTGCAAATGATTCCCTCCAAGTTGTGGGTGGCTTTCTCTCTCTGCTCTGTCCGCTGGTTAATGCTAAGGTACGCTTCAAAAATGGATCACACTGTATCTTCCTCAGGAAGATCCTAATTTTCTACTCCTCAATCTTTGTATCGCTCTAATATAGACAGTCTTATCTTCTTGCTGCTTCAAAAATGGGCCACATTGTATCTTCCTCAGGAAGATCCTAAATTTCTATTCCTCAATCTTTGTATCTGTCTAATCGGTCTTGTCTTCTTGCTATGACAACATATGACAGACTGTTGCAATGTTTCATTAACATTGGCCCAAGAGCTCCAAGAGAGAAGGCACCATGTTTTAAACCAGCATAGCACTGTTACTGAAACTTAGATGCCTTTCTCCAATTCTGGCCTTCTCGGCACTCCCACTGCAGCTGAATTACATATTAATCACCTGACGGTTGGGACCAGGGTTATTAGCTTCTGAGTTCTCTGTATTAGTTGATTTAATCACTACGTCTTACTTATATATAATTATATTCTTAAAAAAATTTACTTGAAAGATACTTCTTTTAAACCCCAAACCGAAGAATTGAGAGGATCTAGTGGTGGTGGTGGTGAGGTGGTCAGATGTCAGGTTCTGTCATGATTGGTCCATTTGCAAGTCATCCATTGGTGCAACCTTCTATTTCTCAGCCTAATCCTCAGCCCATTCGCCCTCCACTCTAAAAGCTGCAGTGGTGGTTCCCCATTTTACAGAACCCCATCCCATCTGCCTGCTGTCCTGGTGTCAAGCTCAAGGTGGAACCAGTCTCCATTCTGTTTCTGGAAACCCCATACTCATTGCCACCTGTAACATCCTCCCTGTATAAAACTCTCCCATTGGCCAGCTCTACTCCCACCTCCTCCATGAGACTTCCCTAATCCAGCCAACTACCAGAGATACTGGTCTTCCCTGCACTCCCATCAGAGATGAGTCACTAAGCACTCGGCAGCTACCTGCTGCTGCTTTCCACTGGATTTCCCGAGCTGTGGTGTCCTCCAGCCACACTGACAGCACAGACACTGTCCTCTCCATATCTTGGATTTCCCATAGTATCCATCAGAGACTGGTCACATGCAGGTTTAAAGGCCAATTCTGTGGAACCGTAGGATGAGAGGTTAAGGAGTTTAAACTTTAGTCTTAACACATAGATTAAACCCATGCTAGAGAGCCTTGGGTTTTATCTCTCCCTCCAAGGATATTAGACTGTAGACTATCAAGATGCAAAGTGTACACTGGGTAAAATGGAATTGATTCAGAAAATAAGGCAAGATGCTGTGTTTCATCTGTCCTTTCTTAGATCACATAGCTGAACTGTGCTCTTCAAGACCACCTTGCTCCTGCTCTTTTCACAATTAGCATTCATTTCATTATGGTGATTCCAAATCCATCCATATGCTTTGCCTCATCTCTGCCCCTGTGCCAAAGCTATTACTGTCCCATCAAGAATATGCCCTTGTTTCTTCCCCTTCCTCAAGCAAATCTAGACCCATGTCCTCCACAAAGGCTTCCCTCACTCCACCCCAGCCCTGAGCTCATGAGCTGCACAAGTGCACTGTGGATCACGTTCCCCCTCTGGTCACACACTGATGGTTCCTGTGACTGTCCACTCTCCGAAGGCACAGATCTTGTCTCTTGCCAATCCTTTCCTGTCCCAAACAGCACGCACAACTGGCTGTACAAGCCACAGAGCCAAGGCATCACTAAACACTCGTGGAGCCAACAGCAGACCAAAATCGAGCTCCAGAGCATAAAACAATGAACAGAAAGGACACCCGCAGGGCTTTCATATCAAATCATCCTTTTTCAGTCCCCATTATCAATCAATAACCAAAAGAAGTCAAGGATCTCATTGATCAAATAACAAAAGGTTAACAGGCACCAATCACTGTGGGACTTGCTGTTTTGCAAGCCTTTGGAGCAGTTTCTAAGGCACATGCTCAGGTTATCATATTGGATTCTTCAAACTCAGATCCCGGTTGCATGGAGTGCAATGAGACAGGCTCACGGAAGGTTGACAGTTCAAATCCACCTGCAGCTCCACAGCAGAAAAAAAGGCAGGGTCTTCCTGAAAAGAATTACAGCCTCAGAGACCCGCTGGAGGGTCATTATGGAGTAGGACCCAACTTCACAGCAGTGAGTTTCATAACTCTCTAGCTCTAAATTAAAACCTCCAACTCTCCAGGTTCAAACCTTTCTCCTGACAAAACTGAAAATTCTTAGCACAGAGAAGAAATAATGAATACCTTTTTTCTCCCCTAGTTTGACTGACAACATTGCTTCTATTGGTTGTTGCTCCCTTTCCTACCCTAAACCTGTATGTAAAATATTGTTGTTGTTGGTGGTGGTGGTGGTGTTGTTGATGGAGTAGTGCCAGAACCAATCCATAGCTGATCCTCTGGTGGGTTTTCAGAGGCAGTTAATTGCACAGGAGGAGACTGCCCTCGAACCACGTGCCTTCGGGACTGGAGCACAGCTTCTTGCCACTAGGCCACCAGGGCTCCCTTATCTCTACATTGTGAGGTATAATTAAGTGCAGCACCTGAGCAGTGTGTAGAGGCTCTCCCTTTCTAAGTACCCCACCAGGGAGAATTCTCACTGAACTTTCCACATCCCATCCCAATTCAAATCATAGTGGGAACTGCAGCCTGCTCCTCTCCATGTGGAAATGCTGGGACACCAACCCACCAGCCTGCCTTCTGTTGTTGGACAGCACTGGTGTGGCATGACAGACTGGGTGCTGTGTGGTCTAACCAGGCATCCTTGGGACCTAGGCACAGCTGCAGGCCTCAGTCTTCAGAGCACACCTGGAAACCTGTGCCACAGCCCCTGTGACAAAGACATTTATCAAGCATCCACAGCAGATTCCAGCTCTGGTGGGGACAAGCTGCTGGCACCATGCTGAAGACTTTTGCTGGGATTTTCTAGAAGCTTTTCTTCCTCTGTACCATCTTCCTTGTATGATCTCCATTATGGGCCAAAGAAGGCCAGTCTTCATGACAATGTTGAGAACTGAATCCCTTGCTTCCTTTGGCATCACCCTTTGTGATACTTCTTCACACTTCACTTGCTGTCTATTCTGCCCTTCTTCCCTGGGCTCTAAGCCTGGCTTTCCTGTCCTGAAGGGAGTTTCACTCAATTCCCTAAGCAGGTAAGCATGTGCATTCGTCAGTAGGGCTGGTTTGAGGTACCACTAGGTTCTCTGAGAATGAAACCATGCAAGCCAAATCCTTGAGACATTTGTAGTACAGAATCACAGGATTTCACAGCTAGAGAGACCTTCCATATCAAGCCAAACTCTTAGACTGCGACGGATGGGACAGCCATGTGTGGGAAGGCCCTGTGAGAGCCCACTAAGAGGTGCCCAGCCCAATCAGCATGGGGCTACCTAGCTTCTCCTTCGTGGGGGCCTTTCTCTGCTAGTCGCTCCATAACTGAAGAGCAGGGAAGCCCTTGGACTTCAGTAACAAGAGAAGATTGCCCAGTTCAGTGTCAAAAAGAGTGAGGGAGACACAAAATGCAACGTGAATTTTCAGCAAAAGTCAAGAGCCGCATGTGCTGGAGTGGTGACAAGGCTCGAGAAGGCCCTTCATAAGTATTTGATGGCTGAGTGAATTAATGACTCAGTGGCTGCGCAGGCTCGCGTGTGGTGAAACTTGGTTAAACTCTTAAGCGTTTGAGGGAGAAACCGAGATTGGGCCATTGTCCCTGAAAAATAGCCGTAAATATGAAAAAATAACATAAGTGGTTCTTATTAACATAAGTGGTTCTTACTCTCTTTGTCTAAGTCCTCATTGTGTTGCTTCATAATGCAGAGTGCTGATACACCTTAGAGAGCATTTAGTTTTCATATTCTATTTCTACACAATTTCTGATCCATTCAGGGAACAAAAACCATTCATAATCAGGTGCGGGGCTCTGTGGGGCACACTTGGCCCCTTTCTTGGAGGAGCTCGCATCCTGGGAGAGCAGGGACAACAAACAGTAAAGCGGCATAATGTGCTGGGTGCCTGGTGAGAGCGCTGGGCCCAGTGCACTCTGGGACCGGCAGCGGAGGCACTGAGGGCTGGGCTGGGGTGACCAGGAAGTTTGCACTGAGGAGGCTGGGTGGTGCCGCAGGTCCGAGATGGTGCCACCCTGGCTGAAAGGGAGCAGTCAGGGCACCCAGCGAGGAGGAGGCAGGTGTACAGAGCCAGGGTCAGCGAGGAAACCAGTTTGACAGGAGCAGAGGCCTGTGGGTGTTGCATAAAATAAGGTTCACGCAGCAAGGTGCCTGGTGCAAGCTGCAGGACAGGGTTCGCCAGAGATCAGGTGGAAGGGTGAGAGGAAGGCCATAGAAGCTTCAGGGAGCAAACCAACTGTGAGTTGACAGTTCTCCAGACTCCAGGAACTTCCTGTTGCTAAGACAGAGGCAATCCCACAATCACGTCTGTTCTTTAGAGAGATCTTGTCTTGTCAGAAATCTTGGTCCTGAATGTCACTGCTCTGTTGCCTGGGTCCACTGATGGAGACTCCCTCGTGCTCCCCACTCCCATTTGTGGGATCTGTTGCTTCTTTCCTCCCTTTCTCCTCATGGAGTTCTAGCTGTGGAGTCTGTACGGAGTTCTGCTGCTAACCCACAGAAACCCACTTTCCAGCAGCAGTTCAAATCCACCAGTGGTTCCGAGGACAGAAAGCACGTTAAGCCATAGAAAAGGCACAAAGCATCAGCTATGAATTGATCCCAACTCTACAGCAATGAAAAATAAGTCAAAACAATTCCTGAGCTCCAGTCCAACTGTGGGCCTGAACTGGGTCTTCCCTGAATCTTAGTCTTGGTCTTGCTTGGCACAGAATACAGTGCACAGTGTGATTCTAATTCACGATGGTCCCTGAGAGGAGAACTGCCTCCCACAGGATTACAATAGCTATGGTGCCAAGTGGTGGGCACTCAACTATTAACCTTAAGGCTGGACTTGGAGCCCACCTGGCAGCAATGCGGAAAAACAGTCTGGCAATCTGTTTCTGTTAAAATTAGAGTTTAAAAACCAAAACAAAACAAAAAACCCAACCTTAGGGGAGGTTCTACGCTGCAAAACAAGGGCATTACCATCATGAACAGAATCAACTTAATGAGAAAGGGTCTAGTTTAATCTTACAGAAGTAGACAGCCAGGCCTTTTTTCTGCAGTAACTTATTTCCTAAGTTATAATAATAAAACTCGGTTTGGCTTTTAAATACTTGTCGTGAGTCAACTCAAGAGCAGAAAGCACCAATCCCTTATGTCTTAGGGACCAAGAGGCCCCTGTGGACCTTTCTGATGGACCAAGGAGTGATGTACCAATCTCGAGGGCCCTGGTTTCCAGAAGGCAAAGAAGAAATCCTCCCAGAATTCAATTACAGAAATTAGCTGGTATTATCGAGTCCCCATTATCCCTGCCAGGAGGCAGGGCAAGCATCTGTATTCTTATCTTACTGATTAGCTTTCTGAAGCTCAAAGAGGTTAAAGAACTTGTTTGGGGTCATTTCACTGGGAAGTTGTGGAGACAGGATCCCCATCACATCTTCTTGTCAGTCCAGGTGTGAGGTCTTCACACCTTAGCACAGGCGTCTGGCCCCAGGCCTGCCACCAACTCCTCCTGTTATTTTGGGCACCCTGGTCTGTTTCCTCACAGATTCCCTTCCGAATGGGGACAAAACACTTATCCAACCTTCCTCCTCAGGCGAATCCAGGGGTAGTTGGGACAGGTAGATGTTCTTGAAAAGGACAAAGTGTGATGTACATAAAATGACGTCATTTTGATTAGACGAGAGAAACTAGGTCCAGAAACATGACTTCTAATTGGACAAAGTTCTGCAAGGCTTATGTGCTCAACACGCACTGCCCCCCCATGCCTACGTCCAGTAAAGTAAAGACAGAAGTTACACCCACTTGGGATCAGTGTGACTGGCTGAGTCCAGAACTGTCCTCTGTGGTTCTGCTTAGAAGGTGCAGGTGCTTCCTCTGAGGGATCCTGTGGGCTTCAGGGATGCCCGCATGCCCCAGTGACCCTGGCTTCCTATGCTCTGCATGATACAGAGTGCCAACCATGGCCCTCTGGTGGATTCAACCCCTTAGCACTTGTACAAGAGAGAGGTGAGCAATTTCTTCCTGCACTATTTACAGCCTCAAAAAACCTGCAGGAGGGTCAGCTATGAGTTGGCTCCGAACTTTAACTCACAGGGACTCTCTGCACAGACTAGAAATGCTCCACTGGTTGTTAAGGAAATCACCAGTCTGTCTTCTGAGGTGTCGTATATGGCAAAATGGAGCATAAAGCTCTCCCTCCACCCACCCACCCCGTGCTGTGCTCCACTCCCATGGTCTTGAATACATTCAGACCCACTCTTCAAGGGGAGAGAAGAGTCTGATGCCCAAGGACGCGCAGCTGTGGTCTGAATGTCTGAGATTTCTAGATGAGAGCTGGGGGGAGAGGGACGAAGTTGGCCTCAGTCTCCCAAGAAGACAAGTTCTCCCAACACTTTGCATTGTCCCAACATGTTCAAGGCAGCACCAGGGTCCAGCTGAGGCCAATTGAAGTGGAAATGAAAACTCACAACCAAACCAAAAAAATGCTGGCTGACCTTTTCCCCTGTGTGAAAGAAGTCCAACCTGTGGGCCTCTCTGTGTTGTCTTTCTGGCACCCACCATTTGGCCATCCAACATGTCTGCCACTTCCTGAAAAGTCTGTGAAACACAAGGTCACCTGTAGAGATGGCTGGAGATGACGTGTCAAGCCTATGACAATATGCATGATGGGACGCTGCTTTGTTTCATCCTGGTGCTAACATTTCGGGAGGGACTCCAGGCTTCATGCTATGTCCCAGGACAGGAAGAACTGGGTTTGGGTAGTCCTGTTCTGCTCTTCAGAGGGCCAGAGGATGGGAGAAGCAGATGATGGGTCCAGGATTCTGTGTGACTTCTTTGTTTTCTTCTGAGTTTTTCTACATAGAGCTGCTGCTAACCCTCCTGACAAGGTCAGCCTTTTCCCCTCCCCCAAGGACTCTCCCACATGGTGGATCCCTGAGCACACACGCACTAACATCATCCTAGTTTGCAAGGCAAGGCAACGCCTTCGAATGTCAACGTGCTAATGATCATTTACCCCATTCTTCTGGCAGGGAGCAAAACTAAAGTGACTTGAAATGCCATTTAAAAAAAGAATTATTTCCCATTCCTGAGCAGCAGAGAAAAAACAGGGTTTCATTGGCTGGGTCCGCCTTCAATAGCTTTCTGGTTTCAATTAAAACTTCAAGTCTCCAAGGGGAAAATTGGCATTCTGGGAGGCTGAGGCCCAGCCAAGTTTCAGTGTCTCTGCAGGAGCCCAGAAAAGATGCCCCATCCGTCTAGCTAGTTCTCGTCTTCCTCCGTGTGCATATTACACAGGCGCTTCAGAGTGGTGATTAAAGTACAACTCAAAATAATGACCGGGTTGAGAGAACTCTCCTACCGGAGACCCTCATGTTAGTGCCAGAGAAGTATCGATCAGGCCCCTAATGGGATTGAAAGTCAAGATAACAGCAGAAATGGAACAGGGACTCCAGAGGGACGTGCCTACCTATTTATTTATTTCTTCTTCAGCAAAACCCTGCCTGCTGCCCCACTGACTGGTTCCGCTATCTTCTACAAAGATTGCAAGCATTGTTTTCTCCCCCTCCTCCCCAAATCAGGTTATTTACCAAGTTCCACGTGTGCCAGGAGCTCAACACATTACCAGAAACTGGAATGACAGGAGGGGACTGTTGGGTTTGTTCAGGGCTACAGTGTGAAGTCCAAAAGGGGGTATTTAGCAGGAGGCACCTATGTAACATTCAGAAACGCGCATGATCGCAGCCATGAACCTGTGAGGTAGCCTCTATTTCCTTCCACATAACACTACATGTAGCCCCTTTACCCCACCCAAGGGTGCTGACACAAGTTTCTCTTCATGTTCACTACAACATCCTCCCTCCAGTCTGTCTATTCCAATGACACATCAATTGTCCCCCCTCCCCAAGAAAGACAAAGTTCCTCCTTGCCCGGGTTGCTTTCATTCACCACCTCCTCCAGCTCAGCTTGGGTTGTTTTTGCTGCTAGCACCTTCCACCATCCAGCTCTTAAGCATCAAGTCAACCCTCCAAGACCAAGACTTTTTTCACCTGGGAGAAGGAGGGTGGATGGGATGTATCAAGCAGACCTCTGAGTGCTAAACCTCCTACCTTCTCAGGTTACTCTCTCTACTGTTTACAAAGGCTCTGAGTTCCAGAACGACGCTTGCTTTCTCCTCTCTTGCTCTGCTCCAAATACTAACTCCTGACACCCTTTTTCCAGCAGCAAGGGCGCAGACCACATGCAACCCAAAACACAGCCCCTTCTATTCCACCCCGAAACCTGGTCAGAACAGAAGAAACACTCCTCTCCCGGGAAGCTTAAGGGTCTCTCCAATGCCACAGAAAACCAGGGAAAGGGGAGGAGTTGTAAATTGCCAGCATTTTTAAAGTGCTACAAACTTTCTCCACCCTCCCACGCCCCAGGCCACTTGGCCACGCCCACCCATCCCCGCCAAGCAACAACTATCTGGGGTGTAGAAGGAAACTCTCCCCAGAAGTGGCCCCGCGTCTGGTTCCGAAGAGGCAGGAGTGGCAGACGCAGCCCACCGCCCTTCTTCCCCACGCCCCGCCCCCGCCCACTGCCCCCACCCCGGGCGCGCGCGCGCGCACAAACCACGTTCGCCAATCAAGGTGAGTTTGGAAAAGGCAGGGCAGGTTTACCTGTGAGATCTAGAAGAGGTAAAGGATGGGGCCAAAGTGTCAGCCCACTCAGGTGACAGCTATCTTATGAGTCTGGTTTTAAGTCCGAATCCCCAGGAAAGCGAGGATAAATAGGACAGACAGCGAAGGGATGTTAAAGAAGAGAAGAAAAACAAAGTAAGAGTAATCCCAGTATTTCCTTACAGACCGTGGATTCCAACCAAACTTTCGGGGGGGGGCGGTATGTGGGGGGTGGCCAGGCAGAGGGGGTGCTGTAGAATCCCAGAATAAACTGGCCTTTCGTAGGGGAGCTGCACTGAGGATAAAGAGCGACATAAATTGCCCTTTTAGCATTAGACGTCAACCATGAGATTATCAAGACAGTTTATTTGAAGCGGAAACGAATCGGAAATCCTTCCCTCAACAATCCCTTTAGCCACATCCACACACCCCGCGCAGATCCTCATAAAGACTAAATGCAGCATCGGAGACACCCCCCACACACACCCCGCCCCCGGCAGCTCCAGCCTTATCGCCTACTTCCAATTACACGACTTTCCGATCTCCAATGAAAATATTTCCACTAGGATCCGATTTCAGAATTGTTCTTAGGGGAGGAGAGAGAGGGTGTTTGCAGAGTGTGGGGAAGGGGGACAGGAAGACAGCATTTAAACCAGCAACTAATTTTCCTTTTTAGAAGCGGCATGCTCTACCGATCAGAAATTGCTATCACCCAACAAAGCTTCCAGCACAAACAGACGCCAACACCAGCAGCACCGTTATCACCATCCTCAAGACCTGCCCCATCCAGTTTACCTCACTTTGTCTCCGTGGAACTTCTCAGCCAGGGTTGTGGTCGAAAGGATAATGGTTGGAAAGACAAAAACAATAAATCGATACCCTGAAGGGTTCCCTTTCCGGAGTGACTTCCCACTGGAAACCACCGAATGGGGGAAAGCCTGCTGTGACTTCCCAAGCCCTGGGCTCCTCTAGAAATACACACACAATGCGTGCTTTAAAAAGAAAATTAATACAGGGCATTCGTGTTGCTTTTAAGGGAAATCCTGTCTTTTTCAGAGTCCTAAAACTGGAGAGCACGAACAAGAAACTCACATCCATTGATTGATATTTTCAGAGAAGGACTAACACGTCGCCACACAACAAGAAGCAACAACAAGCACGCACCGACCTTCGCGGGACCACTTCTTCCCTCTTCTTCTATTAAGGACACGTTAGATTCTGATGCATCCCCGCCCCCCCCCCCCCAAATCCAGGGAAAAAAAAAAATCCAACCAGGTTACAATGCGGCTCTGGCTTCACTTAACCTGTAAGTTACAAAGAGCAATGTGTCTGCATGGTACGTGTGTGTATGTACATATCCGCCTGCCCACCTCGTTCCCTGCCCCATCCAGCGCCCAGTCCAGTCTACTTCTCCAATGCCAAGCACGCCAGCCCAGGCCGCCCCGCAGCAGGACGGTGAAGGGGGTGCAAAGGGGGGGGGGGAAGGCCCAATTAGGCGAAACTCAAAAAGCCCCCACCCCTCCAGCCCGATGCTTGCAACATCGTCCCTGCCAACGGGCCACCCTGACTGAGCCCGCATCGCTGCCCACCCGTGGGCAGCCCCGCCTCGCGCACAGTCCCGCCAGCCCGGCCGGGACCTGCACCCCGGCTGCCCGGCTCCCTTTCCCCTTTCCCGCCCGCTGTAAAGTCAAAGCCCCGGCGAGGCAACGTGAACTTTTGCACGCCGGGCACACACGCCGCCCCCCGCCCCGGGCGCGCCGCCGGGCTCCCGGGCCAAGGTCGCCGCCGCGCGTGCTCACCCATGTCCCGGCAGCTCCGATTCGCTGGCCCCGGCGCTCGCTCACTCGCTCAGATCCCGGCTCCGGTCTCTCGGCCGAGCCCCCAAAGGTGCTGCTGCTGCTGC
>NW_006399826.1:13721219-13723564 GCF_000299155.1 Elephantulus edwardii | reverse complement strand
GAGCGGGCGAGCTCTCCGCCACCCCCGCGCTGGAGGCGGGGGTGGATCGCAGGGAGCGGGGCCCTGGCCGCGCCGCAGACGAATACTTGGTGGAGGCCGCCCGGGAACCGCTCGCCGGTCGCCGCGCCCCTCCCGCGCCCCAGCGCCCGCGCGGCCCTGTGGCTCCTGCGCGCCCGAGTCCGCCGCGGAGACTGGGCGGCCGCGGGGACCGCCGCGGGCTCGGCGCCACTTCCCGGGCTCAACACTGCCACTATCCGACACAACAGGAGCAGTGTCGGGGGGAGCTGCGCCGAGGCGAGAGATGTGATAGGCTCGCGAAACTGGGTGCATTTTTCTCCCCTTAACCTGGTAATTACATCTCACTTTCAGGGATTTATTTTTTCTTTTTTGTTAAGCTCCATGTATGCATTCAGATGCTCGTGGAGATGTTTTTACGAGGGTTGTTTATTCGCGGGAAGTGTAGACTTGATCCGGGGAAAGGGAGGGGAGGAGATGAGAACTGCTTGATCCTTGGTGGTGGGACTGAATAAGGTGGTATGTGTCCAGTTCAGACCCAAAGAGTGGTGGTTGGTTTTTTTTTTTGTTTTGGGGGGGTGTCCCCCCCCCCATCGCTTCGAGTAGCTGGATCTGGGTTATCATGTCCGGTCATCATATCCAGTATTTTAAGGAAGATTGAGGAATGGAACCCTCCAGGGACAGTTCTCCATCCTAAAACAATCGAGGACACCCAATGATGGATTACGCTTCAAGATGCACCAGTAGAGTTTCCTCAAAACTCTGATTTTTGAGAAGGTTCTCGGCTACCAAGTTCTCGACAAGCGCTTCAGGGCTTTGGGATTCAAGAATGAGTTGGAGATAAGTGAGGGGTTTCCCCCTCATTAACCATATTAACCTCTGCCTACCTCCTTGCTTAATCACAGAACTTCTTAAGTCTCCTTTCACTACACAGGAACGCTGCAGCGCAGAGGTGCAGGGAATCTGGGTCGTAGATTGCCCCAGCTCGGTCCTCGGGAGGTTTCAATGTGATTCTGAAAAGAGCGTTCACTCTTCTCTGACTCAAGAGGCTGTGCATGTTTTCTGTCTGTTACAAGCATTCTCACTGGCCACAGACCTTTTGTTACTCATCATAGCAGGAGTTGGGTTTGAACAAGGCTTCAATAGATCTTTCGCCAGTGTTGTATTAGAGCATAGTTGTGTTGTTGTTGTTGGATTACACTGAGTTGACTCCTTCGTCTCCTTAGGGTGTCCTCTGGTGGTCGTGCAGTCCTCAGGTGGTCTTCACAGGTCACAGGTCCTCCTTTGAAGAGTCATAGCCCTGAGTCCTGGTGATGCCTCCCTGATGTGAAGGCGGTGGGGTGAATTATAATCACTAAGAGAGCAGCTCTCCAGGCCCTTTCTCCCAAGGAGTGACTGGTAGGGGGTTCCAGTTGCTAATGTTTGAATGAATAATCAAGCACCTAACCACCAGGGTGCTTTGGAATGTGATTCAAAGTCAAAGTCATTGCAATCAAGATAGAACTGACCCCTAGCTGACCTGAGGGTTTTCGAAGCTGTAAATCACAGGAGGAGATTGACCAATGATGCTGGTGGAGTCGAATCACCAGAGAAATGCGGTCTTTGGGTTAGTAGCACCAGCCAGCCGCACACCACATGGCTTGTGGTCCTTTTGGAATATGATGAGTAATGAGAAACTAATACTTAATTTGGGGGGGGGGGAAGTCAGCAGAGGTTGTGAACTGGTGCTGTGAAATTGAAATCAAGGTGTAAAAATGCTAGTATCAAACAACCATTCTCATAGACAAACTTTTCTCATTTGTTTATGTGAGTGATTGTGAAATCATAGATTGAAGCTCACCAATAAATAAAATAAATAGCCTGGAGATCACTCCTTTCACTTTCCAAGTGGGGAAGATGAGCCCCAGAAATCAAAAGGACTTGCCCATGCTCTTATGACTGGCTGTATCATCAGATCCAGAACTAAAGTTTATTCCCCAAACCCTTTCTGTTCTACTTCCTAGCATGCTCATAGATTGTTCTGTGTTATTCTGTCTACACCTTAGAAAAATACATGAGTTATTAAAACTTCACTGTAAAATAAGATGATAAGTAGGCCCTCAATATTAGAAAATCAGTGCAGTAATAGTTTACCAGGAAGCTCTGGTGGCCTAGTGGCAAGAATCTGCGTTGCAATCCTGAAGACATGGGGTTCAAGGCCACTATCTTCTCCGCCTCTGTGTGAGAAGGATGGGCAATCTCCTCCCGTGTGATTGTTGTTGTTGTTGTTGTTGTTGTTGTTGATTGCCTTTGAGTCGAGCATGAGTCATAGCAACCCTATGAACAAAAGG
>NW_006399826.1:13713478-13718149 GCF_000299155.1 Elephantulus edwardii | reverse complement strand
ATGGGTCCTTGGAGAGGGACATCATGCTTGGGAGGGTGGAGGGACGGCGCAGGAGGGGAAGACCCTCTATGAGATGGATTGATTAGGTGACTGGGGTAATCGGGATGGGTGTGTTAGAGGCGGTGCGTTTGGCGCAGGATAGAGCAGGGGTTAGGGCTGTTGTGCATAGGGTCGCTATGAGTCGGAAACGACTCGACGGCACATAACAACAACAACAACATTATATCTATATCTATTACTCACCAGGCAGCAGATGGAGAGATACAGTATATATTACCTCATATACCCTGGGCATGTATGTTGTCAAGTGGTGCTAGGCTTTGGAAGAAGACATCATTCTTGGAAAAGAGGAGGAATCAGCAAAAGAAGACTCTCAAGGAGATTGATTGACATAGTAACTGCGACATTAGGTTTGAGAGAGGAAGAGAGTGTTTGGATGGAGCAGAATGGGGCACAGTTTGCCTCTGCAGTTCATCAAGTTGGTATGTGTTATAATCCATTCAGTGACACCTAACAGCAACAACGTGTGTGTGTGTGTGTGTGTGTGTGTGTGTGTACTAAAAAGAAGCTTAAAAAAGTAAATGTGGGTGTGTGCGTGTGTGTATTAAATCTTAGAAAGAAAAAACATATGTAAATATATGTTTGGTTTTATAAATCTTGCTTCTATCAAGTCAGAGCTGAACACTTGGTTTCTGAAGCTGTAAAGTGGCCAGTAAGAGACTGCCCACCTTTGTTCCATCAAGCTCCTGGTGAATCCAGACATGGCCTGTTCCCTCTGGACTAACGCCACCAGAGTCCCATATATATGAAGCTTCAGTGGCATCTGTAGCATGTTGCTCTGTTAACCAAGACATTACATGTCTGTGGCAGTTCTAATACATTTGCTACTCTGAAGAAGAAAAATGGGCAATCTCCTCCAGTTAAGATTTACAATCTCAGAAACTCAATGGAGATCTCGATAAGTCAGAACTGGCTCTGGTAGTGAGTGCGTGGGATTTTCTAGAGATTGTGAACAATTTCAGTATGCTTAGTCCCACAATCAACACTTTTGGCACCAGCAGTCAGGAAATCAAAAGATAAATTGCATTGGAAGAATCTGCTGTCAGGGACCTCTCTAGAGTGCTGAAGACAAATTATGTCAGTCTAGAGACTAAGGTGCACCTGATCTAGTCCATGCTCTTCTCAATTATTTATTATGCATTGGAGAGCTGGACAATGACTAAGGATGACAGAAGAAGAATGAATCAATGCCTTTGAGTTGTGGTGTTGGAGAAGAGTATTGAACATACCATGGACTGCCAGGAGAAAATATAGGTCTTTCCTTGATAGGGTGAAAACAAGCTATTCCTTGGAGGCAAGGATTATGAAGCTTTGTCTCACATACTTTGGGCATGTTGCCAGGAGGGACCAGTCCTTGGGGAAGGACATTATACTTAAAAGGGTGGAGGGACAGTGCAGGAGAGGAAGACCCCAGATGAGATGGATTGACACAGTAACTGGGGAAATGGGGGGGAGGTGTATCAGAGACAGTGAGACTGGCTCAGGATAGGGCATGGTTTAGAGCTCTTTTACATAGGGTTACTATGAGTCACAAGCAACTCAAGAGCACATAAGAACAACAACAATAGGAGTAGAGAACTCTGGTGGTTTTAGTGGTAGGGAATCACACTGCCAACCAAAAGCTACACTGTTCAAATCCACCAACTGCTCTGTAGGAGAAAGGTGGGCAAGCTTCTCCTGTGCTATTTACTGCCTCTGAAATCCCACAGGAGGGTCAGCTATGAGGTGGATAAGAGTCCAAGGCAAAGAGTGAGTGAGTGATAACCAAGCCCACTGGCATGTTCTCCTGGGAATTGATGGCTGAATTAGAACTGCCAGATTTTTTGGTTAGTATCCCAAGACATTATACACTACACCACCAGGGCTTCTTATTTTGTTTATGGTGTTTGTTGTTGTTGGGTACCATCGAGTCATAACCTCACAGGATGACCCTCCAGGATGTTTTCAGAGGCTGGAGACCACATGGAAGGAGACTGCACATCTTTCTCCCTCATTGCAGCTAGTAGTGGACTTGAACTGCATGCCTTTGGGTTGGTAGAGCAACTTCTTACCCACTGGGCCACCAGAGCTCCCTATGAAGTAAATGATATATGAAAATAAAACAGTAAAAAACCAAAACCCACACAACTATTACCTTAATGTTGATTCTGACTCATGACCTTCCTGGTGCTTTCAAACAGGACTCTATGCCACCAAAGCTTCTTAATATATATATTTATTCTGTTCATATGATCTATAATTAAGAGCTCATATTGGCATAAATAGCTAAATACTCAGCTATTAGCTGAATGTTTTTAGCCATGTCAGCCCACCCAGACTCAGGAAAGATGTGTCAGGGATACATCCTTTCTCCATACTGTTTTAAGCTGTATACTTAGCAAATCATTTGAAAAATTGTACTTTATGATGAGGAGTGTGACATTAGGATCAGAGGAAGGACCATAAACAACCTGCATTGTGCAGATGACACACCTTGTTTATTGAAAGTGAACACCTGAAGCGCTTGCTGTAAAAGATAAATGATGACAGCCTTCAATATGGATTACATCTCAACATCAAGAAAACAAAACTCGCCATTGGGCCAAGAGGCAACATCTTCAGAGAGAAAAGCTTGAAGTGGTCAACAGTTTCATCTTGCTTGGATCCACAATCAACACTCTTAGTACCAGCAGTCAAGAAATTGGAAGATGTGTTGCATTGGGAAAATCTACCAAGGACCTCTCCAAAGTTCTAAGCAGTAATGATGTCATCATTGAAAATAAGGTACACCTGATCAAGCCATAGACTTCTCATTTACTTGCTATGCATCGGAAAGTTGACAATAAGGACCAGAGAAGAATTGACGCATTTGAATTATGGTGTTGGAGAAGAGTACTGAATATATCCCATGGGTTGCAAAACAAATATGGCTTAAGCAGGGTGCTTCTTAAAGACATGGATGACAATGCTTCATCTTACTTACTTTGTCCACATGTTGGGGAGGGGTCAGTCTTTGGAAAAAGACATCATGCTTTGAAAGGTGGAAGGTCAGCAAAAGAGAGGAAGATCCTCAATGAGGTGGTTTGACACTGTAACAATAAGTTCAAGTAAAGTCTATCAGAGATGATAGAGAACTCTTCTGGCTTAATGGTAAGGAATTGTGCTACCAACACAAAGGTATGCAGTTCAAATCCACCAGCTCATGATGGTAATCTCTTCCTTTGTGATTTACTGCCTCTGAAAATCCATTGGAAGATCAGCTATGTGTCCGTTCTGACGAAAAGGTACTCAACAGCGTGTGCTGAAGAGCATGGCATAGAATAGGACAAGCTTCAGATCCACTGTTCATGGCCACAATGAATCATATTTGACATGACAGCCCTTAACAACAACAAAACAAAGACTGCTTGGAAGACAGGCCTAGTAATTTGGTCCCAAAATGTCATAAATAAATACCCTGTGGAGTGGGTCTATTCTGCACACATGATGTTACAATGAGTTAAAATTAATGGCTACTAACAACAATAAAACATACAAGTCATATAAATGACAACATAATAATTAATCCTCTGAATATAATTGCTTATAATTAGGAATACTGATTTATATATTCATAAATATATATGTATATGTCTATATAAAAAGAAGGGTTATTTGACATTGGAATTTTGTGGCTTGATTTCTACTTTGAATTACCAGTTCATAATCTTTGCTTACAAATTTTACAGAGCTGATTATAATAAATGTATCATTTTTCATAATAATAGTTAGAAAGGAGTCCTGAAAACCAAAGTTCACTCTTGAACTGTGTGTGTCTGCTGATAGAATGGGGTCTGTATTCAAATCCTAATTAAGTATTACAGGAATTCTTTCCCCCCTAATTCCCTAGTAGATTTATTTTGATTGCCTGAGATCTACATCTTGAAACTCAGACATTCTGAACTGGTAAAGAAGCTAATATTAAAATTAGCGCTGCACCATTTTAAAACCTATTCTCATAATCCTAAACCTTTAAGAAAATAAAGAAGGGGTCTGAGCAACTGATCAGAAAATAACCAATGTACATCTCTTAATTCTACACAGTTATCAAGGTCAAGATCATATAGCCAACATCATTATATGCGGGATATGATCAATCCATGTCCAGAATCCATGGTCCAGAGAGGCTGGCATGCTAACTTCCATCTACAGCTAAAATCTATACATGCCAGAAAGAAGGTATTCACAAGTGTGTAGATATCAGATACAGAAAAGTTGGGAGTAAGTAACATATGTATTTCCTTTTCCATTTTACACACATTCCCCCCCTTCTTCCCACTGTAACCGTCCTTCTCTTACCTAAGAACAACTTTATGAGAACTAGGCTCTGACTTCTTTTTGTGGTTGTTAAGTGTTGTGAAATAGACTAGAACTCATGGTGACTCTATGAACAACAGATCAGAACCTTGCCCCATCCTTCACCATCCTGAGGCTCTCTGATAAGCTTGAGCCCGTTATTACACTGTGCCACTCCGTCTTGGCGCCCTGCCTGACACCATGCCCCAAAGATGTAAGACAAAGTTTCACCACTGTTGCTTCTAAGGAGTATTCTGGTTGCATGTCCACCAACACAGACTTGTTTGTTCTTTTGGA
>NW_006399826.1:13709811-13712453 GCF_000299155.1 Elephantulus edwardii | reverse complement strand
ATTCTTCTCAGAGTCAGCCACAGTTTGTTATGATCCACACAGTCAAATGCCTTTGCATAATCAATGAAACACAGATAGACATTCTTCTGGTATTCCCTTACCAGTATAAAAATGCAAAAGCATCACATGGGGATGAATAAATCTGACTCTGTTATCATCAAGGAAGTGACTTATTGTCAACTGGACTGTCACTGTGTTCTTAAATTCATTTGCCTAGTCTGTGGAATGCCAGGAAGATGCACCCAAGTCACCCTCCTCCCCCTTACCTGTGACCCCGTGCTGAAGATTCCTTATGAATCTTTAAGATGCTTAAGCCCTACACACCTTAAGATCAGATAACAGACATACACACAACTCAAGGTGTGGTTCAAAGTACAAGGCTACTAGATCTTTTTTTTTTTTTTTCAATTTCTGAAGGGAAGTGAAATGTAGGAAAGAATGAAGTAAAACTTTTGTTCTTACTTTTTAAAGTAGAAATTGATACTGAATGCATAGGGATAGTCATAATCACTCTCCTTGGTTCAAATGTAGCATTGATTCTTACATCATTGCAAAATGAGGTAGAATAATCTAAAACCTCTCTTCTCAACCTTTATTGTGAGTCAGGACTACCTGCGGGATGACTGATGCCTGCGTTCCATCCTGATTCAATTGGTCCTGAGAGCGCTCAGCATCCGTATTTCTAATAAACACCCTGTTGATTCTAATGTGCAGGCAGCATTGCGAATCACTGATCCAACAGAAAGAGCACGACCCCCAATGTGATATGGATGCTTAGCTCCTACTAACTTAGGTGAGGGAGCACAAAGGAAGGTATCTTAAGAAAGCGAATAATTATAGCTTAGCTTGCAGTGACTGAGACCTATTTAGACTTCAGGTACAATTCTGGAAATAGAGAAATCGGGAATATGTTGTAAGATGCAATGAAAAGACCACAGATCAGATCATTAAGGAGACTTGGTTGTAAGCTATTCGACAAGTTCCCTCATCTCTTTGCCCCTCGGTGTCCTCTTCTGAAAAGTGAGGGACATTCTAAAGTCCTCTGAGGACCAAGCCAGCTATAGAATTCTCTCCATCTTTGATTCTAGGATACAAGAGCATCGCAGCAGGACCATGAGAGCATATTGGGAACAGTAAAAATGGGAGGTGAATGCTGTCCCTAAATATAAGAAAGACAGCAGGGGAATGAGGGATTGGTTTGATCTAAAGGACAGAACAAGGACATAACAAGTTCCAATCAGCTGAGGTTTGGGGAGGCGGATCTCAGCTCAGTGTAATGAAAACCACTGTAATTGGACCTAAAATGAGAGCAGATCATCTTAAATAGTAGTCAGCTCCCTGGCATGTGAAGTTTTGCAAAAAGAGATTGTGTGGTTTTCTTTTTTTCTATTTTCCCTCAATCAGAGCTTGTAAACGTCTTGAGGTCAAGAATTTTGCCTTATACTTCTGTATCTATGCTTGATAAAATGATACCATGATGTACATACACAGTAAGGCAGGGTGGAATGGCAAACACTTAACAGGACAAAGTGCCAATCCATTAGAATAAACCCTGAAAAAGGTCTTCACATTTTTCTTGCTAATTTTTGTGTGTGTGTGGTTTTTTTCCCACCACACAGAAGTTATGGAGGAACAGGGTGATAAGGCAAGAGGATTCAGGGTGGGTAGGGAACAGTAATTACATAAGAATTTCAATATTTTGACCACCGTCTTGCATGCCTCTGCATGCTGGATGAACTTCAATCCTGGATCATGAGTACATTAATAAAGGCTGCTCCTTGGAGGCAAGGATTCTGAGGCTTTGTCTGTCATACTTTGGACATGTTGCAAGGAGGGACCAGTCCTTGGAGAGGGACATCATGCTTGGGATGGTGGAGGGACAGTGCAAGAGAGGAATATCGTTTATGAGGTGGATTGATTCAGTGACTGGGGTACTCAGGGTGAGTGTGTCTGAGACGATGTGATTGGCACAGGACAGAGAAGGGTTTAGGGCTGTTGTACATAGGGTCGCTATGAGTCTCAGGCAACTCAACGGCACATAACAACAACAACACAGTGTAGACGAATTTATTAATGATCCAGGATTAAAGTTCATCCAGCATGCGGAGCCATGCAAGATGGTGGTTAAAATATTGACATTCTTATGTAATTACTGCACCAGACCCACCTAGAATCCCCCTGCCTTATCACCCTGTCTCTCCATAATTTCTGTGGGGTGAGTAAATTGGTGAAGGCTATGGTACAGACAGGGAGCTCTGGTGGTCTAGTGGTAAGAAACTGCACTGCAATCCCAAAGTCAGGGGGTTCAGATCCCCCAGCTGCTCCGCAGGGAGCAGGATGGGCAGTCTCCTCTTCTGCCAGCAACTGCTTCTGAAAACCCACTGGGGGACCAGCAATGGGTCCGTTCTTACTCAATGGTACACAGCAGTCACAACAGTCTAGATAGAAAATAGCTCACTTGGATTATGTTGTTGTTGTTATATGTCATTGAGTAGTGACCCTATGTACAAGAGCCCCAAACCCTGCTATATCCTGTGCCAACCTCACCGTCTCTGGCACACTCACTCCCACCACTCCACTCACAGAATCGATCCATCTCATCGAGGGTCTTCCTCTCCTGCACCGTCCCTCCACTCTCCCAA
>NW_006399826.1:13675129-13708874 GCF_000299155.1 Elephantulus edwardii | reverse complement strand
GAATTTCAGAGCTCTGTACCTCAGTTTCTAACCAATAAACTTGGATGCATCATCTTCAGCTGTGGTTTCATTTTTGTGAGTTCTCAAGGAAAATAGCCAATCCGATGTAAAGTTACTTTGTGAGATGAAGTTTTTCTATTCAGATGTTGGATTTGATTATTCAGCTACGAGATGGAAATGTCAATGGCTTCCGTCTCTAAGGCCTCCTTCATCATGCCTCTCGCTCCCTGCGGAGGGTGAGGGTAATCACCATTTCTGATTATCTGCAGCCCAGCCGGCCTTTAGAAGGGGCTTTTCCTTTAAGTTTCTTTCTCCTCATGCAACTGTGGTTGCTAAGCAACAAGAAACTAAGCAGGAGCAAAATAGAATTGTCCCAGGAAGGGAATCCTAGGTCCCACAATGACTGGATTGTCGTTTTGGAAGCAGAACCCTACGAAAGGGAGCTTTCTTGGCACATGTTTCCTTGGGAGAATCCTCCTGGAGAATGGCTTTCAAGTCCTGAAAGGCAGCAAGGTGGAAGGAGGAGCGTTCTCCTGGGCTTTCAGATTCTGCCTCCTTGGCAGCCTATTGTCATTGTGACTTCGGAGTGCCCTAAATCTGCAGGAAGATTTGGAATGCACTCAACTCCTCACGGAGCCACAGGAGCCCAGCTATAGGGAGTTTATGTTTATATCACTCTGTACAGCACAGGAGCCAAAGGCGATCTCTGAGAAATACTCCTGGGAGCTGGAGGCTCTTCTCCCCCACCCCCCCAACACACACACACAAGGATCCCGCCCACTTGGGCCGCAACAGACAAAGAGATGCACAAGGAGGTGTTGCAAGGATTGCTCACTTAAATAGAGAAGAGATTTATTGAGGAAATAATGGGGAATAGTGTAGAAGGCTGATATGGCAAGTACAGCCAGGCCCCGTGGGGACTGGGAGGTTGCCAAGCAGTTCCTGTCTTCATCTCCAGGGCCATGTGGACTCTTGCCTGCACATCTTTTTATTTATCTGTTCTAGCCTCTTGGAGACAAGCTTTCTCTGCAAGGTTCTGGGTTTTATTCACTCTGAACGTTGGCTTACATCTAACTTTGGTTTCTGCAACCTTCCTTGACAACCCTCACCTGCTCTTGGCCATCTTCCCTCTGACTCAATTCCCTCATAGGGGGGAAAAGAAAACACACCAAAAAGTCTGGTTGCCTCTCAGTATATTGACAGTGTAATCCTACTCCCCATGACCGAGGGAGTGACGCACCCTGGCCTACTAGCTTCAAGTTTATCAGCAGGCGTGTGGGGCGCATGCTGATCATGGTGCCTGGGATGAGTTGCCCCTCCAGGAGTGCTTCAAATGAAGACAGCAAACATCCCACATCAAGGCCATGTTGCAATTTAGGAAGAACTTGAACTTCAAAATTAGCCTAGATTTTGATTTTTTTGTCCAAGAAACTGGGCAAGCTAGTGCTCTGAGCTTAGACCTCAAAAATTGGTCAAAGCGACCCTGTGAACAAAAAGCCTGAAGGCCCTGTACAACTATCAACATTTCTCAAAGTTCATAGAGTTTCTGGAGGCATGTTATTTAGGAAAGGAATGCTACTCCTGCTTCCAAATTGACAAATATGAAGATTGAATATAAAATAACTCTGATGAGTATGTGTAAGTGATACAATGATGACAATTTCATTACTGTTTTCTTATTTCAAAAAAAATCAAATGAAAATTCTAGAGGAAATAAAATTTAAGATCTTTATAGACAAATTTAAAGAATAGAAACAATTGAAGAATGGACTAGAAAACTAGAAGTTAGGTAAAACAAAGTATTCAGACCAGAGCCTAGCACTGAGAGTAAAACAAAAGAAAATATACAAAAGCATGTTTTAACACATTTTAAAAGACTAACACATCTTAAATGTCAGTAACTTTTTACACAAGTGGATCCAGCAAATCAGTAACAAAGAGACAACCAGAAAATTTCCCAATGATTGTAAATCTAACAATATATATCTGAATAATTTGAGTTAAAGAAGAAATCACAGTATAAGCGTGGCTGATGACCTCGTGGTGAGGAGCTGTGCTGACTCGTCAAAGGAGCACCAGCTGCTCTCAAGATAACACAAAAACAATAATTAAATATAATGTATTAGAACCTTTGGAATAGAGCTGGTCATGTGTTTGAGTGACATATATATTCCTGTATGTTGAACACAGCACAGATTGTGAGGATGGCTTTTGATCAGGCAAAGTTTACATTTGTTGTACGTAGGGGAGCACTGCGAGCCAGAGGTAAGAAACTGTACTGCAATCTGAAAAGTGCATGGTTCAAATCCATCAGTTGCTCCACAGGAGAAATATAGTCACTCTCCTCCTGTGCAATTATACTGCCTCCAAAAGCCTGCTGGAGGGTCAGCAATGGGTCAGTTCAGACGATACACAACAACAATAACAGGGTCATGGTGGATCAACGTCAACTCAGTTGCCCCAACAACAACAAATGTAGAATGAGTAGGAAAAAAAGTCATTATCCATCTACTAAATTAGTGAAAAGAAGAGCAAAATAAACTTAATAAACATAGGAGGAATAAAATAAAAACAAAGATATTAACAAAAAAAGAATTTTCAAAAAGGAAATAAAGACAAAGAGACTAGACAAAATTAATAAAAGTGAAAAAGTATTTCTAGTAAACAAGAAAAGATGGCAGTAAGAAAACTTACAGAGGAATTAATAAACAGGAAATGATTGTATCAGATAAAATACACTACATTTTCATACCTTTGCTCAGCAACAAAGGTAAGAGGAGATAATTATCTAAATAAATCAAGTTTTAATCTTTGTTTTTAGCCACATTGTACTTTGTTGTTGTTAGGTGTTGTCACGTCCAGTATGACTCATAATGACCCTATGTACAAAAGATCTGAACCCTGTTCTATCCTGTGCCATCCTCACACTTCCTGACACAAAAGAGTTCATTGTAGCTGTCACTGTGTCAATCCACTGGTCTTCCTCTTCTTCGTCAACCATCTCCCCTTCCTAGCATCGTGTCCATCTCCAAGAAATAGCCCCTCCTAGCAAAATACCCTAAGTATGTGAGGTGAAGGCTCATCATTCTTGTCTCCAAAGAGCACTCTGGCTGCATCCTCTCTTAGACATAGCTGTTTATTCTCTTGGCCGTCCATGGGATGTTCAGTGCTCTTCTCCAAAGCTCAAAGGTATCAATTCTTTTTCTCTCATCCTTATTCATTGTCCAGCTCTCAGATACATAGCAAGTGAATAGAAAGAATACAGCCTGAATCAGACTCACCTTAGTCCTCAAACTGACATCATTACTCCTCAACAATTTGGAGACTATCTAACTGCAGGTTTTCTCATTGCAACGCATCGCTTTATTTCCTGACTGCTGGTACCAAGGGTGTTAAGTGTGGAT
Organism: Elephantulus edwardii; assembly: GCF_000299155.1. Lineage (NCBI taxonomy): Eukaryota > Metazoa > Chordata > Mammalia > Macroscelidea > Macroscelididae > Elephantulus > Elephantulus edwardii. The sequence continues at coordinate 13,705,470 of NW_006399826.1, read as the reverse complement.
CCAAGCAAGATAAAGCTGTTGGGTCCAGTGATAAGAATCTTTCTTTTCCTAACACTGAGATACAATACATACTGAAGGCTTCAGTCCTTGATCTTCTGCAACAAGTTCTCCAAGTCCTTCTTACTTTCAGCAAGCAAGGTTGTGTCATCTACATAATGAAAGTTATTGATGAGTCTCCTTCCAAAACTGATGCCACACTCCTCTTCATAGAGTCCAACTTCTTGTATACTTTGCTCAGCATACAATAGGTATGGGGAGAGAATACAACCTTGATGCTTGCAGTATTCCCTTGCTCTGTTTGCACAACAGCCACCTGGTCCAGGTATAGATTCTGCAAGAGCACAATCAAGTGCTCTGGGACTCCCATTCTTCTCAGAGTCAGCCACAGCTTGTTATGATCCACACAGTCAAATGCCTTTGCATAGCCAATAAAGCACAAATATACAATTTTCTGGTGTTCCTTACTTTCAGCCAGGCTCCATCTGACATCAGTGATGATATCTCTGGTGGTGCCACGGCCTTTTTAAATCCTGCTTGAACTTCTGACAGCTCCCTATCTATGTACTGTTCTAGCCATTTTTGAATGATCTTCAGTAGCATTTTGCTTGCATGTGATATTAATGATTTTGTTCAATAGTTTCTATATTCAATTGGATCGTCTTTCTTGGGACCTGGAACAAATATGAGCCTCTTCCAAACCATTGGCCAGACAGCTGTCCTCCAAATTTCCTGGCATAGATTGGTGAGGACATTCAATGCTGCATCTGTTAATTGAAACAAGCCAATTGGTATCCCATTGATTCCTGGGGCCTTATTTTTTGTCAATGCCTTCAATGTAGCTTCCACTTCCTCCTCCATTACCATTGGCTCCTGCTCATATGGTACTTCCTCAATTCTTTTCGTTTCAATTGATTCTTTTTGCTACAGTGATTCTGTGTATTCCATCTTCTTTTGATGCTTTCTAGGTCATTTAATATATTCTCCATAGCATCTTGAGTATTGTGGCACGAGGCTTAAATTGCCATCGAGTCATTGCCATTGATTAAGAACCAACTCATAGTGAATGCTTCATTGAGTCTCTGAGGCTGTCAATAGCATAGGAGGAGATGGTCCATCTATCTCCTAAGAAGCTGTGGGTGGATTCAAACTCTCAGAGAAGTGCCACCTTTGGGTTAGTAGTGCAATTCCCTCTGCTCACATCCACTAGAAAACTCAAAACTCATTGTCATACAGTCAGAACTAACAGATAGCTCACCTTCTACTGGATTTTTAGAGGCCTGTAAATGACACAGGAGGAGATTACATATCTTTCTTCTGAGGAGAAGTTGGTGGATTCAAACTGCTAGCCTTTGGTTGACATTGCAATTCCTTACCCACCAGGCCTTTCCTGTCTATCTTTTGCTTTTTTGTAGGTGTCCTTTCCCTGGTGCATATTATCTATCTAATGCAAAACTTATTTAATGAAGAGTCTTCTAATTCTAGTGATTATAGAAAATATGAACAAAACGCTAACTCTCCCTGGTAACATGAAGATAACTGGAACCTCCTGGGGGGGGGGTCCCCCCAAGCAACTTACCATTCATTACATCCTTTCCCAGATTTTTACTTTGGTTTATATTTTTCTTTTTTTCTCTTAAGTTTCTAGAGCTGAAAATATCCTTTTTACAAGGAAAAATCAGTAATTAATTATATTAATCCACTTTAGACTATTACTATCTATTCCTGTAAACACGTAAGAGAGTGTTTGTTCATTATCACCTCTCATTGCATGGACCCTGCAATGAATTGGAAAGCACCAGGTCAGCCTCAGTCTGATTTGCGGGATGATGGATTGAAGCTCAATAACAAGAAAGCAAAGATTCTCACCACTGGGCCAATTGGCAGTGTCAGTTTGGATGGTGAAGAGATTGAGATAGTTAACAGTTTTCATTTACTTGGCTCCACAATCAACTCTCTTGGTAATAGCAGCCGGGAAATCAGGAAACTAATAGTATTGGGAAAGTCAGCTGTGAGGGACCTCTCAAGAGTTCTGAAGAGCAACGACATCAGGCTGGAGACTAAGGTGCGCCTGATCCGGGCTAAAGTCTTCGCAATTATGTGCTATGCATTGGAGAGTTGGAAGTAAATAGGGATGATAGAAAGAGAATTGATGCCTTTGAGCTGTGGTGCTGGAGAAGAGTGTTGAATATACCATGGACTGCTAGGGGAACAAACAGGCTTGCCCTGGAGAGGGTGAAGCCAGAATGCTCCTTGGAGTGAAGGATTCTGAAGCTTCGTCTGACATACTTTGGTCATGTTTCAAGGAGGGATTGGTCCTTGCAGAGGGACATCATGTTTGGGAGAGTGGAGGGACGGCGCAGGAGAGGAAGACCCTCAATGAGATGGATCGATTCTGTGAGTTGGAGTGGTGGGAATGAGTGTGTTTGAGACGGCGAAGTTGGCACAGGATAGAACGGTGTTTGGGCCTCTTGTACATAGGGTCGCTATGAATCGCAAGTGACTCGAGGCACATAACAACAACAACAATCCTAACCCTAACCCTAACCGTAACCCTAACCCTAGGAAAGGATAAATCTTATGCCTATTAAAACTGAATTCAGAGCATCTGGCCTCATCATTCAGGGAATACATTGGTTTACATCAATCTGTAAGGAAAGAACCCTAGTGACATATCACACTGTTAACAAAAATGTTGACAGTTCCAATTCATCAGCAGCTTTGTAGGAGAAAGACAGGTAGTCTCCTCTTATAAAGATTTACAGCCTCTGAAACCTGATGGAGACTCATGATTGGTAATTAACTTGACAGCGGTGGGATCTGAGGTTGTTTGCTTGTTTTAAGTAAGTAAAAGAACCAGTAAATGGAAGAAAGCTAACTAGAACAAGATGTAATAAGCCTCTTGGAGACCCCTGACTGACTTGGGTTTGTCAAGTAGCAAAATTCTCCAAAGACAGCAGGTGGAGGCTATGTGGTCATTGAAAGTCAAAGAGAAGGATGGGTTTGTTCTTTTCTCTCTAACATTTGCATTTTATGCTTCAAACTCCCAGACATTTGAAAGGATGAACAGAGTAAGATAAGAGCAGACACTGAAAGAACAAATTGAAGAGTTGAAAGTCATGGTAAATTGGCGCTCTGTCCATATGTTGGATGAACTTCATATGACTTTAATAAAGATTCAAATTAAAATTCATTGCAGGAGAGTTGGAACCACTTCATTGGTGTTCCTCCAGAGGGTTTTGGAGGCATGGGGGATTGTCTGTCTTTCTCCCATGAACTCTTGGTAGATTGAACCTCTAGAAGCACCACCTTTGGGCTATGAAATTTACCATATAAAGTATACATGAAACATGTCTAGTGACTGTGTTGCTTTATGACTCATTACAGCACTCCGTCTTGAGCCACACGGAGCCGGAGCTGAAGGGAGGCTGCCCCTGTTTTCCATCTTCAACTGATCCTCTAGCAGCACTTGAGGCATTGGTGGTGATGTAAGGAGTTTTCACATTTCTGAGGCTGGAACATCTAAGATCATCATCTTCAAAACCAGCATTGTGGTGAAGGGGGACATCTCTCTGGGCATATTTGAGCCTCAGCTCGACCAAGGGTGGATTTACTGACCTCCCGGGGTTTCACATGTCCTAGAATTCTTTGCACGCTATCTTCTGTCTTTTGTTCAACCCATCACAGACGATCAGACTCGATTTAGTTACTATTCCCTTTTGGCAAAAATGAGGCTCCAGCAATGTCAGGCTATTTCCACAGTTTTGCCTGATGTTTATCTGCCCTCTCGTTATCATTTAAAGTTGGATTTGAGTCTTAGACATTTGCATTTCTAGTATTACTTTTACTTGTATTATTATTATTGGTCATCAGAACTACCTCACGTCTCACAAAGAGTTGCTACCTACTCCCTAAGAGCCCCCTGTTGTCTTCCCAGTACCTGATATTTTTCTTGTGATTGAAGATTCAGAGTCTCCAGAAGACATCTCACAACTAAAATGCACAGACTGCCTGGAAGAGAAGGCAAGGTATGGATGTTTACACATTCCATTCAAACTCAACTCAACGCCATTGAGTCAGAACTAACGTGTAGCTGACCCTGCAGTGGGTTTCAGAGTCTGTAAATCACACAGGAGGATACTGCTCATCTTTCTCTCACAGAGAAGCCTGTTAAATTCAAACCGTCTGCCTTTTGATTGGCAGCACAACCCCTTACCCACTTGGCCACGAGGATTTAGCTTCCATTAATCTGCACATTGGCACAAAGTGATTAAAAGATCATTTGGCTGTATCCCTGGGAATTAAAGGAGCCAGGCCTGGAGCGGAAGGAGCAGGTTACCAGTCTGGTATAGTTAGATGAGGTAGTAGGGGGGAACAGAAGACCTCTGGGTTTTGGAGCTCAGTCTTGGCATTGCCCTCAATGGGGAATGTGACAGCATCAGCATAAGTGACTGGAGATGAGATTCCTATAGATACCATGTGAGTGGCTAATTATGGATGGTAGGAATATGGACAAATGTTCCTTTCTTCCTTGCACTTTTCAAATTCCTTTAAAACATACAACGTGACAAATGTCATAAAAAAGGCATTAACTAAACTCTACAGCAATTTTAAAGGTTGAAATTCTATGATTCCACGCCTGACCTTTTGTGGTTGAGAGGAAAAGTTGAGTGACAGTCAAAGATGAGTCTGTAGATCACTCTTCCTCCTGCCCTTTCGTTATCACAGTCGCCTCGTTTGCTTGTCTCTGGGATGGATGGTGTGCCTGTCCCTCTACTTTTAGCTGTAGAGACACTTTAGCATGACACCTTCCCTTGTCCCTCTCTAGACTCATCCACAGTGCACTCTCAGCTATTTCTTTAAAGTACTTAATACTGTTGTTATGTGTCTTGTTGGTGACATGCATCATGTTCTGCATGAGTTTGGAATTAACTCATAGCTAACCCACTGTGGGTTTTCAGAGATCATAAATTCCAAGGGAACTTTGCCTAACTTTATCCCGTGTAGCAGCTGGTGGATTCAAACCACCTGTGTTTGCTTTGTCAGTACAATTTTTTTACCCATTAGGCCCCCAGTGTCCCCTTACCTACTTCTAAAACACCACTCCAGGAAGCATGTGCCTGTACATGGTGAATTAAGCAGTGAGACTTGGACTACATTGTAATTATTCATTAAAGGTAAGACCCTCAGTCAGAAATTTACAATTAATGGACTCAGTTCTTTACTTATCTTTGATACAACTGATTATGTTGTTTTAGTCAGTTTCAGGTTAAATCCAAGCATCCTAAGCTGACATGATCAGTTAAGCCTGGGAACCAAATGTCCAAGAAGTGAATGAGGGTCCATACTTAGATATCAGTTATCCGTGTGGTAGTTTTCAGTATGTTTTTAACATGTCTCAGGACCGCTGTCATCCTGGGTACAAAAGAACTTAAATAATTCCTGCCTTCTTAGTGATATTACTAACATCAAATTAAGCTTTGAATGTTGTCTAATTCTCTGAAACTTGAAAGTACTGTGTGTGTATGGTCATGAACGACCTATGGTCAGATACAGTAATCCAAGTCTAAGTGAGCCCCTGAAGAAACTGGTTTCCAAGTGAAAGCAAGCTCCTTAAGGACGATCCCTGGTGTCCAATTTGCCACTTTCCTTCAGTTTTCCTCCTAGTTAGCCTTGGAAGTATTGCATGTGATTTTCATGTGATTTAAGAAAGTAATGGAGCAGAGACTATCTGTAAACATAAAGAATACAATCGGAAACATTATGTGTGTATATAAAGAAAGAAATAAAACCAAGATAAAAGAAACTTTACAGCTTGTCTCTAAAGAATTATAAAATTAGTGGATGAAGAGTATGTTGTTACTTTTTTATATTTGCATTTTGCCAAAGGAAGGCCTCATAATATTTTTACTGTGCTTGTATGCTCAGCTCGCCTGCTTGTCACATGGTTTGAAAACGAAGTCTTTAAAACTGGGGACTCCTAGGAGAAGACCCCACCCCAGTAATGGGAGCAGGGATGGATTAGCCTATAAGCAAGGTAAGCACAGACATACTTGTGTTTACTTACTCAGTAGTAGTGAATGATTTCAAATAATTTGAAGATGATTATTTCTTATTTTAATGTACCTTCAAGTCAGAACTGACTCATATCTGTCCCTAGAGCAGGTTTTCAGAGGCAGTAAATCCGTCAGTCTCCTGTGGAGCAGCTGGTGGATTTAAACTGTGTGCCTTCGAAGGCAGTGCAGCTAAGAAGAGTTCTTCACAACAGATTAATAAGGAAGTACACCCAAGCCCTTACTCACCCTACTCACAAGCTGATTTGGCACTGGATGGAGGAAAAGTCTTCTTCAGGACCTTCAGGTTCACCTGGAGGAAGGGCTGAGCAGGCGCTGGGCATCAAACCCGCATTTGCTGTTCACTCATCTTCCATCAAACTCTGTTAATGACCTTCTTGCTGAGAAGTCTCAACCTCCCTTTATCCTCATTTGCTGTTGCTGCTAGTTAGTTACCAATGAGCTAATTCCCACTCCTGGTAACCTCATGTGTGCAGAGTAGAACTATTCTGCAAGGTTTTCAAGGCTGTAACATATCAGGCACCTGTGAGTGGACTCAATGTGCCAACCATTAGGTTTAAGTGCTAGTACTTAAATGCTTAACTGTTTGCAGCACCTAGGGATGTCTCTTCATTTGTGCCCTAGCTTAAAAATAAGAAAGGAAAATTATATTATGATAGGACCATAGGATATTAACCTTGATACTTAATCTTTATTGTTAAGCTCATATTTTTTAAGTCAGTCATTGCTGTAGAGTCAGAACTGATTCATAGCTGACTCTATGAGGCTTCAGAGGTCATAAGTAACTAGGTAGGAGACTGCTCATCAGTCTCTCTTTGAGTAGTGAATAGACTTGAACTACCTGTCTTTGGGTTGGAAGTGCAATTTCTTACCCTCTAGGCCACCATAGCTCACCAGAATATACCACGAACTGCCAAAAAAACAAACAAATCTATCTTGAAAGATGTTCCTACCAGAGTGCTACTTCTTAGAGGCAAGGATGGTGAAACTTCATCCCACTTTCGGCATATTTTCAAGAGGAACCATTCCTTGTAGGGTGACATTGTCCTGGGGAAGTTAGAGAGCCAGTAAATGAGAGGAAGACCCTCAAGAAAATGTATTGACACAGTGACTTTCACAATAGCTGGGGCATGACGGAGATCTTAACGGAGCAGGACAGGAGGACCGGGCAGGGTTCAGATCTGTTGTTCATAGGATTACTATGAGTCATAGTTCACTTAATGGCAGCTAACAACAACAACAATGCTTTTGAAGAATTGATAGAAATGTTTAATATATATCTGAAAAAGTTTTTCTTCTACATGACAAAATTGGTTAATTTGTTTATCCAGTTAAATTGTTTGGGTTCATTTGTTCTCAATTGATTAAAAAGGATCAATTTGGTTATTCAATGAGAAATCAATTTGTTCCCCAAATAAGCTAAGTTCTCATACCCCTCAGAAAAGAAGATGATGGATGATAGTTGATCCTGTAATTTGGTGTTCAGAGTGATTATAACATGCGAAAGTTTTCCCCCAAACCGAGTGTCCACATGTTGTTATGTGCCATTGAGTTGACTGCTACTCACAGCAACCCATGAAGAACAGATTTGAACCTTGCCCTATCTTGTGCTGTCCTCAGGATCTCCACTACCATGTTTGAGTGATTACTCAAGTCATGGTGTCAACCTGTCTGTTGAAGGTTTTCCTCTTTCTCTGGTCCTCTACTTTAACCAGCATGATGACTTTTTTCCAAGGATTTGTCCCTCCTGACAACATGCCCAAAGTATGTAAGAAGAAGTTTCACTCTCCTTGCTTCTGAGGAGTATCCTGGTTCCATTTCCTCCATGACAGACTTGTTTGAGCATTTTGCAGTCAATGGGATAGTCAATATTCTTTGCCACCACCATAACTCAAAGGCATTGATTCACACTTATTCATGAATTTTAAATGCATATAAAAAGCAGTTAAAAATATGATGTCTTGGCTCAGGAGCTCCTTAGTCTTTACTTTGACATTGTTGTTTCTTAATGCTCTGGGAAAATCTTTGACAGCAGGTTTTCATGAAGAACATGTTTTGATTTCTTGACTACTACTACCACGGGTGTTGATGGTGGATCCAAGTGCAATGAAGTTGTTGACAACTACTTTTCTTTCCTTCATCTACCATGATGGTGCCTATTTGACAAGTTGAGATGATTTTTAGGCTTGTGATGCTGAAATATAATCCATATTGAAAGCTCTGGTCTTGGATAGTCTTCAGTAAGTGCTTCAAGTCAGCTTTACTTCTGCAAGCAAAGTTGTGCCAATTGCATAATGTAGATTGTTGATAAGTCTTCCTCCAGTCTTGGTCATGTCTTCTTTGTATAGTCCAGCTTCTCTGTTTGTTTAGTATACAGATTGAATAGGTTTGGAGAAATGATATAACCCTGATGCAGTGCTCCCTTGTTCTGTTTGAATAATTTCTTCTTGATCTATGCAGAGCTTTCTTACAAGCACAGTTATGTGTTTCCAATTCTCATCCACGTTATTGACAGTTTGTTATGATTCACACAGTCACATTGCATAATCAACATATGTTCATTTATAGTGCCCACCACTGTTAACCTCTATTCTATTGTGTCTTACACTGGGCTACCTTCAGATGCCACCAAATTGAAGCCCTGCCAGAGGTGTTATCATCCAGTTAACCATGACTCTCTACCCAGAGTCTGAAAGGAGAGGTTTGATGGCCATAACTAAAACATTTTTAAAAAGGACAAATTCAACCTGTAGAATTATCATGGGAGGAAGCAAGTGAAAGGGGCTGTTAAAAGTGAAGAAATAGAAATGGCTTCTACATGCATAGAGGTATTTATACATCCCTCATAACACGAGAGATTAAAATGAAAATGTCAGTGGTCTTTCTTGTCTCTAAATTAGCAAAAATAAAAGAGTTTGCTGGTGTAATGACAGATTATAGAGCAACAGACATCCTCAGTGACTATGGAGGCTAAAAAGCTATAGCAGATGAACGTAATCTACCAAAGTTATAACTATATAAATATTTTTATCTGGATTTTCACTGAGGAAAGCCAATTTCTCAGCTTGTACAAGTGCAAAATAATTTAGGTCACTGTGTGTCAAGAATTAAAAAAATATGGGAGTAACCCAAACCGTCATCAACAGGGACTGCTTAAATAGATTGTGATGTAACCATACCGTGTTGTTTTTGTCATGTACCTTCAAGTCAGAGCCGACCAATGGCTGACCTTCCAGCAGGCTTAGAAAGGCCTAACACAAACATTTAGTCCAAATTACTAACAGACTACACAAACTTCAGCCTCAATGACCCTGAGTGAGACCTGCGGAACTAGATGGTACCTGACCACAAATGCATAATGCTCTCATAGGGATCACAAAAGGTAGTCCTAGGCTGGCTCTCTCGCTCTCTCTCTCTCCCTCACCCTCCCTCCCTCTCCCTTTCCTCCTCCCCCTCCCCTGTCCCTCCCCCTCCCTCTCCTTCTCTTTTTTCTTTTTCAATGCCGTCAAGTTGGTTCCAACTCATAGCTGAACTTTCAGTGAGTCCCCAGGCTGTAAATTGCATGGGAAGAGATGCCCATCCTTCTCCTGAGCAGTGTCTGGTGAATTTTAACCACCAGAGAAATGCAGCCTTTGGTTCAGCACCACAACTGTCTATGGATTATGCCACCAGACCTTCCTGATCCTAAGTATAATGGGAGGAAATAAACAAACCCTAAAAAAATAGGATCAGGCTTAGTGTTCTGACAGTGACTAGCAAAATCCCTGAAACTATGGGTCATAGACATTCAACAGACAGACAAGCCTGGAAATGAACTTGCACTTGTGATTCAACTTAGAGTGGAAAAATAGACCCGTAAGGTGAATCATAATGCCATGGATGTACACACTTCTTGGAATAAACCACCAAATGAGATAGAAGGACAGCATTTGTCCGAGGATAAAACTCAGCAGACAGAAAAGGCTATGGAAGGATAAACGGAAACACAGGGAGGAAATGGAAAGACTGCAATCAGTGTCATAAAAACAGTGTGTGAAATGCTAAATTAAAAATCAATGTTCTCTCTAAAGTTTCACCTAAATCACAGTTACTGAGGAGCAATGATGTCAATTTGAAGACTAAGTTATGCCTGATTCAGGGCACGGTCTTTTTCAGTCACTTGCTGGGCATCTGAGATCTGGACAATGAATAAAGATGATAGAAGAAGTATCAACACTTTTGAGCAGTGGTGTTGGAGAGAAGTACTGGCTATGTCATGGACTGCCAAAGGAACAAACAGATATGTCTTGGAGAAGGTGCAGTAAGAAACACTTGGAGAGTGTTCCTTAGGGGCAAAGATGAGAAAGCTTCATCTCACATGCTTTAGGGATGTTGTTATGAGATGCTATTCCTTGGAAAGGGACATCATGCTTGGAAAATAGAGCCTCATCCAAACTGATTGACATAGTGACTGTAGCAGTGAGTTCATGTATGTCAGAGATGATGTGGACGGCACAGGACAGGACAGGGTTCTGATCAATTGTTCTTGGGGTAACTATGAGTCCTATTCAACTCGACAGCACCTAAGAACACCAAATTGTATGTAGTGCTTTGGTCAAGGAAGTTATGGTGGCATAGTCAATAGAGAACTGTGTTGCTCACTCAAAGACTGTTGGTGGCCTAATGGGCTGAGGAGTTGCGCTGGTAACACAAAGGCACATGGTTCAAATGCATCAGCTGCTCCTTGGAAGAAACATGAACAACTTCCTTTCCATGCTTATAACCTCTGAAAGCCTGCTAGAGGGTCAGTTGTGAGATAGTTCCAACTTGATGGCACCCAACAACAACAATGCAAAGACTGAGCCTCTGAGGTTCAAGAGGGATAGGTGGGCATTCTCCTTGCGTGAGATCTACCTTAGAAACCAAATGGAAACTCAGCTATGAGTCAGTTCTGACTTGAGGGCAGTGAGTTGTTGTTGTTGTTGTTGTTGTTGTTGTTAGGTGCCATAGTATCAAGTTGAGCTCACAGCCATCTTTCGAACAACAGATCAAAACCTTGCCCAATCCTGTGCCAGCCTCACAATCTCTGCCGTGCTCAAGTCCTTTATTAGAGCCACTGTACACTGATCCATCTCCCTGAGGGCTGTCCTCTCCCTACTGACCTTCTGCCTTTCCCAGAAGGACGTCTGTTTTCAAGGACTGACCCCTCCCCATTACCTGCCCAAAGTATGTGAGATGAAATTTCATCACCTTTGCCTCGAAGGAGCACTTTGTTTGGGAATCAGTAATAGTGAGTATCAAAATTCAGGCATCAGTTTTTGCGTTCTGGTCCTTAAGTTCAATGACAATAAAGAAATAAGACATAATAAATAAGACATCTTCTAAGAGAAACACTTTTAAGAGAAGATTATGCATTGATCAGTTGACACAAATTTTGTGACCAGAGGCTTACATTTTTTGTAATTTCATTAAAGGTTTAAATTTTAATCATGAGACCCTCCCCCAGAAGCAATGGTTTAATATTTGCTGATTCCATGGCCACAGTGACTTTACAGAACATGACTAGAGAGTATGTTATGTTTGTTTTTGCTCAGGTAGATAGAAATCAACACCAGGATATTCAGCTTATCAGCGGTCTACTGGGGTTGGTGAATGTTGATCTAAGAAGCATAAGAAAGGGAGGGACACTTTTGCCTTGACAGATTTTCTTAAAATAATTTTTTTTATCTTAGATCATATGAATTTATTACTTATTAAGTAAAACTTAGAAATAAAACAAAAACAAGGAGCCTTGGTGGTTCAATGGTTAAGAGCTTGACTGCAAACAGCAAGTCTGGCAGTTTGAACCCATCAATTACTCTGCAGGGGGAAAGTGTGGCAGTCTGTTTGCACAAATTTCTGTAGCTCTGGAAATCCTTCAGGGCAGCTGCACTCTGTCCTGGGGGGTTGTTTTGAGTTGCAATCCGTTGAGGGGCTATAGGTTTGCTGTGACTGTTTTGTTTGTGACTTATGCCACCTTGTTGTTTGGGGTTTTTTTTACTGATGTGAAGGTTTTTCATCATGGCTGTTTCAGCAGAGTGGTAGCAACCTTATTTGACAACTTTGAAAAAAAAATTCATATAGAACAGTTAGTCACCACATTTTCTGAAAGCGTACTATTTAGTAGAGGCTTGGTCAAGAAACCAGAAAATTCAACACCAGGATAATCTTACCACAGTTCAGAATGTTTTCAATTATCGCTCTCTGTGGCTTGGTATGATGGGCATAGCACAGACCTTCGAAGCAAGCCACACTGACGTTCACATCATAGTTCTCTTACTAACTAGTTTCGTTCTTCCTGAGGGCTTCAAGCTACCACACGTAAAGATGGTAATAGCAATAGTAGTGACTATCCGCTGGGACCTTTTACAATGATGAGCTGTCACTGGGTAGCTATTACTAAATTACAGATGTATTATTGCTCTTATTAAAACTCTACAGAGCCAGTTGTTGTTAGGTGCTGTTGAGTCGAGTACAACTCATAGCAACCTTACGAACAACAGCTTTGAGCCTTGTCTTAACCTGTGCCATCTTCATCACATCTAGGTATTTGTAAAAGAAAGCAAATATTTTAGGGCATTACTTTTATCGTAGGAGTATGCAATGAGGGTTGTAGAGTGGATTATATTTGGGGCTAAGGGGTGGGGTTTGGGGAGGTGCAGGGAGGGGGTATTGTGTACCAATGAGGGAGTTTTTCTTTTGCGTTTCAAGGAGAGGAGCAAATGGGGGGGGAGGGGGGAGGGGTTTGTGCGGGGAGAAGGGTGCAACAATGAATGAATGGAATCCCAAAATCTCTGTAGATGTTCATTGAAATGAAAAATAAACAACCTAAATTTAAAAAAAAAAAAAGAAAGCAAATATACAGAAGTGGTTGCCAAGGCTGGTAATCAAAACATTGGCAATTCGAACACCTAGGAGCTACAGAGGAGAGAGATATGCCCATCTGCTCTATGACGAAGCTCTACAAGGCAGTTCTACTGTGTCTTCTAGGGTGTCCAAGGGTCTGAATTCGTTGAAGACAATGGAACAGAGGCCAGTAACATCTTACCTCTCTGGAATTTCATTATCTCTAATCGCTCTCTCAGAACACAGAAACAGAAAAAGGCAAACAATGGCTTTTGGTAGCAAAATACATTCCACAAATACTTAAAGTTTGTCACTTGACTCTTGAAAGAGTCCCCTGAGGCCCTTCAGAGACTGTTTGGCTAGGATTTTTATGGCAGTGGTACAAGAAAAATTAGAGAAAGGACTTGGCCTGGTTAGACAGATTGCCAGGGACGGGGAAAGGGAAAGACCATGGACCAAGAGAAGACTAACCCTAGCACTTGGGAGCATTGTCAGGGACTTTTTGTCTGGGAATACACCTCTACCCCAATCAGGAGTGAAGAACTAGCCCCATCAGGTCAGAGCCATAATGGCTATTTACATATGTATAGCTCAGAAAAGATAGGGCAGCATAAGGATTTACATTTTAAAAAAGAGTTAAAATTAAAATAAATGTTGCTATTTAAATACCTAGTTATTCAGAAAACTCAACTCTCCAGAATTATTTATACTCTGCACTTTCTCAGGAATAGTTAAAATTTCCCTACCTTCACCACCCAAAGGCTCATTAGAAACAGAAAAATCCAGGCTGAGATTAATAAAAAAATCATTTAAACAGGACTTAAAGCGAGAAAGCCGTACCATAAAAGGGAGTATTTGTTTTTCTGTGCACACAGAAACCCAGGGACACAAACAGAACCAAGCTACCTGCCTGGCCTTTGATCGGAGGCTTCTTCATGTGAAGAATGGAGCCTGTCATACTTTCCGTCAGGCTCTCACTTGAGCTCATCCAACTTGTTTAGATTTTGGGAAACCCAAGAGCTGAACAATAACTTTGCAAGTTGCAAATTGCTTTAAGGGGAAATGCCTCAGTCGTTGTGTGTGTGTTAACTTGGTAAATGATACTCTCTCTTTTGAAGCCATGGGACAGAGACTCTAATTCTCCTTGAGCTTTTGTTTATAGAGACCCAGACATGATGGGGGGAGGCTCAACAATCCTCCCCCCAAACTCTGCTCCCATGTACTTGAGATAACTACAAATCTCTGCCGCAGAACCCAAAGTAACCCCGCCACATTTTCCAAACAAGCAGCAATCAAGCTGCCAGTGCACCCCTCTGCGCTGCATATTTTGTGGATGGCGTATGTGGTTCTGTTCTTTTGGGTTAACATTCCTCCTTTATTATTTGAAGTGCCCCAGTCACTACGCACACAGCCACACTACTGTGGCTACCAACAGGAGCGAGCCCAACCCCAGAGCCAAGGAGCTGGTTTATACGATAGAGTGACAAGTAATTATTATTATTATCTTTGTTCTACTAACAAACAAAAGAATAACGAGGAAGTAAATGGTGTTTGCTAATTAAATGCCACTTTAAGAAAAGAGCAGTGATTCATGTCCTTCAGGTTCCTGGAATTAATAGGTATAAAATGTGTGTGTGTGTGTGTGTGTGAGAGAGAGAGAGAGAGAGACACACACACACACACACACACACACACAGAGACAGAGATAGACACACACACACACACACACACACACAGAGACACAGAGAGATAAACTGCACAGGAATTTTGCATATTTGGAGGGTGGGGGGCTTCTCAGATGATTCTGACTACATATATATTTATATTATTTATAGTGAGTATATTCACTATATATTATATATTTCACTACTATTGTTGCTACTATTAATCTATAACATATAACTGAAGGAATTGTGCTGTGAACCTAAAGATGATGTCTCTCTGGTGATTTGAATCTACCAGCATCTCCTAGTACAAAGAAGATAAGTCTCTTTCTGTATAATTAACAGCATCAGAAACTCTTGTGGGTCAGCTATGAGTTGGTTTTGACTCAGCGATGAGTGGGCTTGAGGACATATCATTACAAACATACACTGAATGCTCTTCTCTGGCGGGCACTGTCCTTACCACTTCATTTCCTGCCATGAGCTGGAATTCATTCAATGGCGACTGGTGATTCCCAGAGCAAAGAGATACCTCTTTTGTGCTACAACTCCCTGAGCCAACCTTTTCCACAAAAGCAGAACAAATAAATCTATAGCTACATTATGCAGTGCATATCTTCATGCCAGGGTTACAGTGTAAGTAAATTGTGTGCTTTAGTATAATGTGTGTCTGTAGAGGAAGTATTACCTGAGGTAACGGGTCAGGGTTCTGTGTTATAATTCCTTTGCTCCCATAATGCCCAGCATAATTTCAAGCACAAGGGGAGGAACTCGGTTCACATTTATAAATGGATTAAAATTGGTCAGAGCTTTTATAGGGCTGGCCAGTGAGACGAGGCAAGAGACCTGAGCCTTGGGTTCCCCCCTTTGCCAGCTCAGGACCGAGTCATCATGTGGGCAAGAGGGTCAGGATGGTGATAAGGGCAACAGACACAGTCACAGAAAGTTCCCCTCCTGAGCTGCTTTCTTAAGGGATGATGCCCATCCAGTAGCATGGCCTGAGCATCTCACCTCAAAAGCTATACGTTTCCTGCCTGTCTCTCCCCCAAATCAAAAGTGCCTCTCCATGTAAAGGCAAGTTGAGACTGGGGCGGGTGATTAATTCAAGCCTGTGTGGAGTGTGCCTCCATCACCCCACGCTCTTCCCATTTTTCTCAGATGCTGAGAAAATGCTTTTCACAGCTATGATGACACAGCCAGAAATATCACCTTTTGAAGACATCATAACTGTGAGATATGACACTCTTTCGGCCGTTAGAAGGTTATTTGCTGTAGCCATTAAATACAGCCCTGTCACTCCCACTCACCTGAGCCATATTTCCTCCCTCAATAGATTATCCATAAATATAGCTCAGGTACAAATAGAAATAATGAACATTCACAGCTAAAGAAGACATGCACAGCCACAAGCAACCAAAGGGCAAGGTTTCCTACTGGGCAGGGAGCAATCCCTCCCTAAAGCCGGTACAGCAGACCCCTAAAAAGCCAGGTTTCTTGGAGGGGCTCCCAGAACAATGTGATCGTCCACCTGCTTGGAGAATCTTACAGTAAAGCAGCGCCCATACTCCTGAAGTTGAAGTTTCTTACTGGTGACCCAAACCTAGTTTGCTACTATTTGGTAACTAGAATGAATGCATTGTGGTCGTTTGTCTAGAAGTTAATTCCAGCTAGTATTAGTAGTAACAACACATTAGATGTAAGTGGATTAGACAATTTCCAAATTCCCAAGGGACTACATTGCCAGACAGTGTAATTATTTTGTTTCTCTATGTATACACTTGGAAGCAGGAGTGGCATCCACTTCCTAAACAACACGCCTCTGAAAACTCTATGAACTTTGAGAAACGTCTATAGTTATAGAAAAGCTTCAGGCCATTTGTTCATCGGGTTGCTATGAGTCCTGTTTGACTTGATGGCAATCAACAACTGTGTATACACACTTATATGCATAGACAGTACAAATATGCATAAATATGTGTATATAAACCCATGTGTAGTGTAAGTGCACATAGATATATTTGTATATACACAAATTTACAGTGTATACATATATTTGCACACATATTAATATCTCTATTATCTATCTTTCTATCTAATTTCACAGGGAGTTGCTATATTAATATAAAGGCAATGCCTCTTTGGCGGTTTGAATTCAATCTTTGAAAGATGGTCAGTCTTCTCATGTGAAGACACAGGCTTAGAAACCCATTAGGGTCAGCTGGAAGTCAGATCTGACTCAAAGCAATGAGTGCACATGCATGCGCGGGGACACACACACACACACACACACACACACACACACACACACTCTTACTGTAAAAATATATTTATATACTCATTGTCACCATATTTATATCTATATATCTACCCGTATCTTGTTATGTGCCATTGGCTCAAAGCAAACTTGTCAACAACAAATCAGAATCTTGCACTATCTGGCATTCTCCTCATGATCTCTCTGTCTTTATATATGTAATAGATAAGTAGATAGACTTACCTCTGTGTCTGTCTATCTATTTATCTATCTATCTATCTATCTATCTATCTATCTATCTATCTATCTATCTACCTAGCTATCTAAATAGATTTATTAATATCTATCTATCCATTTGCAGTAAGCTTTATTGGGTGTCCTCCATGCTCTCAGAAAGTTTCACAAAATATAGAAACATTTAAAATATCTATACACTGATATTAAGCAATTTAAAATCAAGTAGAGCCAAAATTTCAGCTTTTTTGCAAGAATGAGAGCAATGCTGCATAATTAATGGTGAAATTGTGTGGCACGAGTGGCTGATTTTGTAGATGTTTGAAGAGACACTCAGCACTCTGGTGGGATGGTTAGTACTGGATTGAGTTCTGAGAACAGGACCCTGATAGTATCTTTATCTGTGTTTTTAAAAATGTAGTTTTAAAACTTAGATAAAACTGGAGTTCTGCAGAGAATCCAATAGATTGTTCCAAGGAGTGAGTAGAAAGAATAAAAGACAGAACATTTGGGGCATATCAAGGAGTATTTACTGGAGATAATATAATTCCTGAAGTAAACTTCACACTTTACCACATTGATGAGACAGCCACTTGGGAAAATTAGGTCTTGGAAATAATTTGTAGATTGCATAACACTGTGAGATAATCTTTCCCATGGATGATCTGCAAATTAATAAACTTTCTTGATCCATGTGTGTCTATCCTAGTTCATTAAATACATTCTTGCTCAAATTAGGGGGGAAAAGCCCATGAAAAAGATAAGCTTTGTCATCATGCAGTCAAAAAATAGATTTTCCACCAGTGAGAAATATCTGTGTGTTCTATTTTTTACATAGCTACTCACCAAAAATGATAAGCTGTGTGACTAACCAAGAGGATATGCCTCAAACAGATACAACAAAACAGTGAAAGGTGATTGTTACTTGTACCATAATTTCTCAATCCATTCCACTGTGGTTGGACTTTTGGGCTGTTTTCATGTTCTTGCTATGGAAATAATGTTGCTATGAACAGTGGTGTAAAAGTCTCTGTTTGTGCCTTAGTTCGTATTATCTCAGGGTATATTCCAATGTTTTTTTAAAAATTACTACCTAACATGGGAGACTGGAGAGCATTATACTAAGTGAATTAACTAACTCATTATTGTAAAGTGAATACAAGGATCTCTGGAGGGGCGTGGGAGAGGTCTTAATCATAGGGTCACACAATTTGATAGGTGGAGGAAGTGATAGGTAAAGGAAAGGGGAAAGAGCTGGTGTGAAAAACAATGTATACAAACTTTATGAACTTTGTAAGTAAACCAGTATAAAAATTAAAAAAAAGATAATTAAAATGAAATAGAAAAAAGGAGATTGTGATTATAATTCAAAAACATGTTAATTTCACGAATGCATATTTTCCCATTAATTATCTTCATGTGGTGATAGTGCTGATTTTAGTATACAATTATTAAAAATTTCTTGACAGTTTGTTGTTGTTGTTATGTGCTGTCGAGTCACCTGCAACTCCTAGTGACCCTATGTACAGCAGCCCTAAATTCTGCTCTATCTCTTTCCACTCTTACTCTCTCTGAAACACCTATCCTCATTGCTCCAGTGACTGAATCATTCCACCTCATAGAGGGTCTTCTTCTCTTGCACTGTCCCTCTATCCTCCTAAGCATGACGTCCTTGCAACTTGTCCAAACTATGTTACACAAAGCTTCAGAATCCTTGCCTCCAAGGAGCAGCCCGGCTTCACCCTCTCCAGGATGAACTTGTTTGTTTTCCTAGCAGTCTATGATATATTCAATGTTCTTCTCCAGCACCACAACTCAAAGGCAGCAATTCACCTTCTATTCTCCCTAGTCATTGTCCAGCTCTCTGATGCATAGCAAGTGAATGCAAAGACCATGGCCTGTATCAGGCACATCTTCATCTCCAGACTGACCTCGTTGCTGTTCAATACATTACATTGGAAAGGTCTCAGACAGCAGACTTTCCCAGTGTAATTCATCTTTTAATTTCCTGGCTACTGGTACCAAGAGTGTTGGCTTCACAGTCATGGCTCTTTCTTTGTGTATTATCATTGTGTTCAGGCTTTTTGCATATTCTCTAGACAACCTTTTCCCAGAAAATGTAACCAAGCCTGTAGCTTTGTCATCTCAGTCTTCTCTAAATTGAGAGATGCTCTTCCCCAGATCTAACCACAAGATCTGGCAGGATTTGAACCTTCTACTGTGTGCTTGACTTGCTGAATCAAAACTACTGATCATCTCATGACCTATGTTAGCAGGTATGTATTATAGACACATTCTTTTCCTTCTGGCTCTATTTATGGGATTGGTCTATACATCCAGGTTAAATTTGTGAAATAGAGGGCTGGAATTAGGAGTGGGATCTGTGAAGAAGGACCAAAGAGCTTGTAGCTGCTTTTGATGGGCTAGGAAACAAACCCAAATGATATAACTTAGGGCAAAAAAGATCATATGCAGTATTGGTACAACTTTACAATGCAGAATTGTGCTTTGTTGGGGAGTATGTAGATTGTATACCTTTGACTCAAATGAGTTTTTAGTATTTATAATGAACTTTAATAAATTACATATTTAATTTCTTTTATATTGACCTTCTGGAAACATGATGAGAAGATAAAGAATTGTGCAGAAACATCTTCATGTGGCATCAGATAGCTACAAACACATCATTAGAATAAGAAGTAGCACGATTATTATATTTTTAGAAGAACTTAATCTTTAAAGTATTTATGTTAACGTTAAAAAATCAGCATTATAATATAATGATCCTAAAGGAAAAACATTAAAATCACAGGTATAATATGATCCCAAGGGTGCCAAACAACTTCCTTCGTCCTCAGACTATGCCAAGAGAACACTGGCAGAAATGCTCCAAAATCATAAAAGTGATGGAATTATTGCTGCTTCTCGAGTTTTCTGGCTTTTCTGTGTCATTCCTAGGGATATGTATTACTTTTATAGGAAGCACAAGTAACAAAAGAAAAATAAATCAGACAGGACACCTTGTCAATTACAAACACAAATAAAAGATAAACAGTACAGAGTGAACAAAGTAACCTCACAGCATTGTAAACTGTGTCCTTCCCTGCTCAGAGCTCTAACCCTTTTGAGATCAGAGAAGGGAGGCCTTTTCTAGCTGCCCGTGGAACACTTGCTTTAGAGATCAAATTCAAGTGCAGAAATAGATCCAAGACATGAAATGATTTACGACAAAGTGACAGTAGATTTTCAAACTGGATAGAAGTGGAGGTATCAGTTAATGTGTATAAATGTGTTTAGAATAATATCTGACACATAATAAATGCTTTTAAAAATGAGCAATTATTGTTGTCAGTATTATTATTCAGCACATGGTGCTGACACAGATGGCTATTCATTGAGAAAAAGAAATGGCTGTAACTTTAAACCTTGAGTCTTACATGAGAAGAATTCCAGCTAGGTTAGAAATTTGTATGCTAAAAAAGGGTGTCTATGCAGGAGGAAATTCAGGATAGAGAAGACCTTTCTCCGTATGACAACAAAGCCAGAGAACATTAAGAATTAAAATAGCAGCCACTGTGATCATTGTTGTTGATTGCCTTCAAGTGGAGCATTAACAACAGCATACTGCTAGTGTCTATGAACAAAAGGCCTGAAGCCCCTCTACGACTATGACCTTTATCAAAGTCCATAGAGTTCCCTGAGGCATGTTATTTAGGAAGTGGATGCTACTCCTGCTTCCAAACCTGTCACAGTATGTTTTTGGTGTTATGTGCCATTGAGTCACCTGTGATGCATAACGACCCTATATAGAGCAGCTCTGAATCCTTCCCTGTCCTGATCTAGTCTCACTAACTTCAACACACCAACCCTTATTGCTCCAGTTACTATCTCAATCCATCTCATCCGGGGTCTCCATCTCCTGTGCTCTCTGTTGACCCTTCCAAGAACGATGTCCTTTTCCAAAGACCGATCTCTTCTGCCCACATGCCCAAAGTGAGTCAGAGCTTCAAAATTCTAGCCTCCAAGGAGACACCTGGTTTCACCCTCTCCAAGACAGACCTATTTGTTTTCTTGGCAGTCCATGGTATGTTTAAGACTCTTCTCCAGCACTACAACCTGAAGGCATCTATTTTCTGTCATCCTTAGTCATTTGTCCAACTCTCTGAAGAATAACAAGTAATTAAGAAGATCATGGCCTGGATTAGGTGCACCTTTGTGTCTAGACTGGCATTGTTGCTCTTCAGCACTCTGACCATGACAGCAGATTTTCCCAATGCAATTCATCTTTTGATTTTTTGACTCCTGGTGTGAAGAGTGTTGATTGTGGATCCAAGCAAGCCATAATTGCTAACACTCTCAGTCTCTTTTCTATAGAAGATGGTGCTGTCAGTTGTCCCAGTGGTGAGAGTTTTTGTCTTCTTGATGATAAACCTCAATCCATATTAAAGACTATAGTCCTTGACTTTTTGTAGCAAGTATGGTTTCATATAAGCATGGTACTTTGACCATAGCAATTAATTTTTATTCTGTAACCATTGAAGTTAAGAGAAATGACATCAGGGTGAAATATTTACAAAATAGTGATCTTATTCAGTTTCATAATTTTTAGATGTCGTTGTTGTTATGTGCTGTCGAGTCACCTGTGACTCATAGCAACCCTATGTACAACAGCCTTAAACTCTGCTCTATCCTGTGCCCATCTTGTCTCTGACACATCTACCCCCATTACCCCAGTCACTGAATCAATCCATCTCATCGATGGTCTTTCTCTCTTGTCCTGTCCCTCTTCTCTCCCAAGCATTACGCCCCTCTCCAAGAACTGGTCTCTCCATGCAACATGTCCAAAGTATGTCAGGCAAAGCTTTAGAGTCCTTGCCTCCAAGGAGCAGCCTGGTTTAAGCCTTTCCAGGATGAACCTACTTATTCTTTTAGCAGTCCATTGTATATTCAATACTGTTCTCCAACACCACACCCCAAAGGCGTCAATTCTTCTATAATCCCTAGTCATTGTCCAGCTTTCTGATGTATAGAAAGTGATTGCAAAGACTATGGCCTGTATCAGGTGCACCTTAGTCTGCAGATTGGCAATATTGCTCTTCAGTACCTTGGAGAGCTCTCTGACAGCAGACTTTCCCAATACCATACGTCTTTTAATTTTCTGATTGCTGGTGCCAAGAGTGTTGATTGTGGAGCCAAACAAATTAAAACTATTTACAATCGCAATCTCTTCACCTTCCATCACAATTCTGCCATTTGGCTCAGTGGTAAAAATCTTTGTTTTCTTGATGTTGATCTTCAATCCATATTGAAGGCTGTAGTCCTTTACCTTCTGCAGCAAATGCTTCAGATCCTCCTTAGTTTAAGCAAGCATGGTTGTGTTATCTGCGTAATGCAGATTGGTGATGAGTCTTCCTCCAATCCTGATGCCACATTTCTAGTCTTAGAGACCCGCCTTCCAGATAATCTGTTCTGTATATAGACTGAAAGGTATGGAGTTAGAAAATCAAAGGAGTCAAACTTGCTCAACATTTCTTAAGCTCAAGGAACTGAAGAACAAATTCAAGCCTTGAGTTACAATACTTAAGGATGACTTTGAACAGAATATGAAATGATCCAGGAAGTATTAAAATAAGATAAAAAGAGTATACAGAATCATTGTACTAAAGGAATTGGCAGACACAGAAGAATTTCATGAAACAACACATGAGCAAGAGCCTGTGGTGATGAAGGAGGAAGTTCAAGCTGCTCTGAAAGAATTGGCAGAAAAAAACAAGGCCCCAGAAATTGACGGTGTACCAATTGATATATTTCAACAAACAGATGCTGCCCTAGATGTGCTCTCCAAGTTGTGCCAAGAAATCTGGAGGACAACTACCTGTCCTGACTGGAAGAGATCGATATTTATTCCCATTCCAAAGAAAGGTGATCCAACAAAATGTGGATATTATTGAACAATATAATTACTATTACATGCAAAAAGATTCTACTGAAGATTCTATAAAAATGAATGGAACAGCACATCAACAGAGAACTGCCAGAAGTACAGGCTGGGTTCAGAAGGGGTTGTGTTACTAAGGATATTGTAGCTAATGTTAGATAGATCTTGGCTGGAAGCAGGGAGTACCAGGGCAGTGTCTATCTGTGTTTCATTGATTATACAAAGGCGTTTGACTGTGTGGACCCCAACAAACTGTGTCTGACTCTGAGAGAAATGGGGATCATGCTTATGTGAAACCTATACTTGGACCAGGAGGCAGTTGTCAGAACAGAGCAAGAGAACACTGCATGGTTCAAAATTGGGAAGAGTATATGCCAGGGATGTGTTCTATCTCCATGATTTTTAGATATCATGTTTACTTTTTTCTACTCATTACAAAAACATTAATAACTTTTGTTTTTTAAAAGGGCATTCGAATCTACCAAAAAGGAGACAGATACCTTAATGGAAAAAGTGAAACAAAGGACAAACATAGTAAAACAAAGCATGTGTGTATCATATGCTGAGTTTTGCTGTATATATATTCACATAAATATCCCTATGGAAAGGCATGAGGGTGATACAAGACCAGACAGTGTTTCATTCTGTTGCAACTGATAAGGTTGTTACTGGTTGGAACTGTCTTGACAGCATCTAACAACAACTTACTGAACAATTAACACACTCAGTGCTAATCACATGGTTGGAGGTTTGGGACCATCTCATTCAACAGAGTAAGGAAATTACTGAACAATGTCATTAATAGTACATGCAAGTAAAACCTTGCTGAAGATTATTTAAAAATAGCCGCAACATTTTATCAACAGGGAACTGCTAAAAATTCAAGGTGGATTGAGAAGAGGCCAGTGGTACTAGAGACTATCATTGCTGAGGTCAGACGGATCTTGACTGAAAGCATAGAATCCCAGAAAGCTGTTTGTGTTTTATTGACTAAGCAAAGAAATTTGACTGTATGGATCATGACAAATTAGGGATAACTTTGAGAAGAATGGAAATCCCAGAACATTTGATTGTGAGTTAGTGAAACCTGCACACAGACAAAGAACCAACTGTATAAACAGAACAAGGTACCATTACACAGATTAAAATCAGGAAAGGTATGCATCACACTTGCATCTTTCCTCTGTACCTATTCAATGTATATGCTGAGCAAGTAATTATTTTTTTTCCAAGTAATTAGAAAAGCAGGACAACATGAAAAGGAATGTGACATTAAGAATGAAGGAAGACTCATTAACAACCTGCATTATGCAGGTGACACATTTTTTTACAGAAAGTGAAGAGGACTTAAAGAATTTATTGAAGAAAATTAAAGACTACAGTCTTCAATATGGATTCCATCTCAACCTTAAGAAAACAAAGTCAATGAAAAAGTGGAAGACCTGTAACAAGTTGGATCAACACAGTGACTACAACCATGGGCTCAGGCAAGGCAGAAATAGATGAGGAGGAGCAGGATAGTGCAGGGTTCCAATCTGTTGTTCAGAGGGTTGCTGTGAGTCATAGCATATTTTGGGGGCACCTAACAACAGCAACAACAGCCCTCTAGGTCTTCATGGCTTATGTACTTCAAAACTCACCATTGAAAACATTCTGCAGCACAATTCTCTTCTGACACACACACAACATCATCATGAATTAAAAAATATATGTTGTTAAAGTGCCGTCAAGTCAGAGGTGACTCATAGCGACCCTACGAATGAAAGACCTGCACACTGGTACAACTTTTATCCTTTCTCCAGATACATAGGGTTTCCAGAGGCAAGCTGTTACTGAAGTAGATACCACTCCTGCTCCAAGCTTGTTTTAATTCAGGGATCTCCACCGAACACAGTCCACCATGGGTAACCATTCTCGCATTTGACAGACACATCGGTGTCACAGTGTTCAGCTTTGCAGCAACCACGACAACATATATTTATATGTTGTTATGTTATGGTTGGTCAGTGCCTTAGAGTCAACTAGCACTCACAGGTGACCCTAAAAACAAAAGAGGGGGACCTTGTCCTACACTGAGTCCTCATGATGACCATCACCAGGCTCAAGCCCATTTTTCCAGTCGCTGTGTCAACCCAGGCCATTGAGGGCCTTCCTCTCTTTTAATGTCTTTCTACTTCTCCCAGCAGGATGTCCTTTTTCAAGAACTTCCCTGTCCTGACAACAAGCTTACACTATGTGAGAAGAAGTTTCACAATCTTCGCTTCCAAAACAGCACCATGTTTGCACTACCTTCAAGACACACTTACTTGTTCTTTGACAGTCTATAATATGTTCACTACTGTTCCATTCACACCATGATTGAAAGGCATCAATTCTTCTTTGGTATTTTATCTTCACTGTCCAGCTCTCAGATGCATAAGAAGCAATTGAAATATCACAGCTTTGCTTTCAAACTGACATCTTTCCTCTTTTGGACTTCACGGAAGTTCTTGACAGTAGGTTTTTCCCAATGAAGTATGTCTTTTTTTTTATTATTTTATATTGATTTTCTTACAAAGTTTATATACATTGTGTTTCTTTCACATTGTGTTTCATACAATCATTCCTACTCACTATGTTTTATAAAGTTAATCACCGACGAACTGTCTTCACTCTGTCTCAGATTCATGCCAGATCTTTCCCATTTTCTTTGTCCCTCCTCCGTCCACCCGCCAAACTGCGCCATCCTACAGTTCCCCCTTCCCTGTCTTCACCTGTGTGCTCCCCTCTCCCCCGTGGATCCTTATAAATTTTTTATTAGTTTTCTTTTAGTTCTACATTGATGGTATTATGCAGTATTTGTCCTTATGAGACTGAGTTCACTTCACGCAATGCTCTCCATTCTCTCCCAAGTTATGTAGTAATTTTCAAAATTGTTGCTCCTGAGTGCTGCAGCATTCAATTGGAAACAAGTCTTTTTGATTTCTTGTCTGCTGCTTCCAGGAGGGTTGCTTGTGGGTCCAAGTAAAATGAAATTATAGACAATTTCAATTTTTCTCCACGATCTTGATGTTACCTATTGGTCCAGTGTTGAGATTTTAATTTTCTTGTTATTGATATTTAATCCATATTGAAGGTTATAGTCTTTATTCTTCAGAAGTGTTTCAAGTCTTCACTTTCTGCAAGATGCTGGATATGAGAAGAAGAGTGTTGCATTAAGACTGGAAGAAGATGCATCAAAAACCTTCATTTTGCAGATTATACATTTAAATATAAATGTAGTTTATATGCATATGTTACCATCATTATTGTTGTTGATTGCCATCAAGTCAAGGTCGACTCATAGCAACTTTATGAACAAAAGAACCTAATGCCTTTCCATAGCTATCATTGTTTCTCCAAGTTCATAGTTTCGGGGGCATGTGGTTTAGGAAGAGGATGCCACTCCTGCTTCCCAACCTGTTTTACAACTGAGAGCTCCACCAAACACTATCTACAGGGGGAAACCATTATGGTATTTGATATCCCTATTGCACAAAGTTCAGCATCACAGCAAACCCAGGCTACTCATACAGCACATTGACAAAGAGGGATGTGCAAAGTAGAAGAGTGTTCCTCTAGATACAACAGCACTAGTCTCATTTAGCTTATTGGCCTAGAGGTGTGATTATTGCTTAGGGTGCAGCCAGGAAATGAAAAGGCTCATTGCCATGGGAAAGTCTGCTGTTAGGGACCTCTCCAAAGTACTGAAGAGCAATGGTGTCTCTCTGGAGACTAAGGTGCGCCTGATACAGGCCATGGTCTTCTCAATCACTTGTTATGCATCAGAGAGTTGGACAATGACCAAGAGGATAGAAGGAGAATTGATGCCTTTGAGCTGTGGTACTGGAGAAGAATATTAAGAATACCATGGACTCCTAGGAAAACAAACAGATTCATCCTGGAAAGGGTTTAACTAGGTGGCTCCTTGGAGGCAAGGATTCTGAGGCTCCGTCTAACATACTTTGGACATGTTGTGAGGAGAGACCGGTCCTTGGAGAAGGACATCATGCTTGGGAGGGTGGAGGGACAGCGCAGGAGGGGAAGGCCCTCTATGAGGTGGATTGATTCAGTGACTGGGATAATCGGGATGGGAGTGTCAGAGACAGTGCGATTGGCACAGGACAGAGCAGAGTTTAGGGCTGTTGTACATAGGGTCGCTATGAGTCGCAAGCGACTCGATGGCACATAACAACAACAGCAGTTTCATTTAGCAGTGGTTAAGTGTTGAGTCTAATACGACTCTGAGTAAGCTTTGCACAAAAGACCTGAACTCTGTTCTATAATTAACATCATCTCTACATTTATAAGAGAGTTTGTAGAGTTTCCAGAGGCGTCTAGTTTAGGAAGTGGAGGCCACTCCTGCTTCCCAACATGAATCAGTCTGGAAGCTCATCCACACTGTACATAATGGGTAATCATTACGGTCTTTGACACGTCTATGGAATAGTTTTCAGCATCACAGCAACTCCAAGTTGTTAAGTACAGCAAACAGAGAGATGATTGCTGTGTCTTAAAAGAATATTCTTCTAAAATGAATAATTTGGCCCTCGGGCCCTACAGGATTTTAAAGTAACTCCCTCATTATTAGGAACAAAAATATACATTAATGCAAGAGATACTACATATTCCCCCTGCAATCCTAAATGGATCAGCAAAAAGATAAACAAATGATAATGCCTGATATTTTAAAGACAAGCTTACAGAACTTAATATCTTACTATTTTGGATTTTTTTTGGTCACTTTGCCTATGTGCCACTTTATGCCTATAAGAAAAATGTTGCTGTTATGTGCCATTGAGTTGCCTATGACTCATAGCGACACTATGTACAATATTTCTGAACCCTGCCCTATCCTGAGTCAATTTCACTGACTCTGACACACCTAACTCCAATTACCTCAATTACTGTGTCAATCCATCTCATCCAGGGTCTTTTTCTTTGGCACTGTTCCTATACCCTTGTAAGTATGGTCCTTCCTGGCCATGTGCCCAAAGTATGAGAGGTAGAACTTCAAAATCCTTGCCTCCAAGGAGAAACTTGGTTTCACCCTCTCCAATACAAGTTTGTCCTCTTGGAGAGCCATGATATGTTCAGTACTTTTCTCCAGCACCACAAGTCAAAGACATCGATTCTTCTTCTGTCATCCTTAGTCTTTGTCCAGCTCCCTGTCAAGCAATTGTCAAGACCTTGGTCCTCAGAGTGACATCATTACTTTTTAGGACTTTGGAGAGGTCCCTGACAGCAGCTTTCCCCAGAGCAATTAATCTTTTTTTCCTCTTCTTCTTCCCCCCCCCCCAGGAAATAAAAAGTATGTTTTATTTAGAAAATCTGCTGTCAAGGACCTCTCCAAAGTGTTAAAGAGCAAAGATGAAACACAATGTGAATGAGGAATAGTGTAAAATACAATGTATACAAACTTTGTAAACAACCAATTAAAAAAAAAAAGAAAAAATATCCAGATTTAGGTCATCAATTTGTCTTTTGATTCCCTGGCTGCTGGTGCCAAGTGTGTTGATTGTGGAGCTGAGCAACCTGAAATTGTTGAAAACTGCAATCTCTTCTCCATCAATCATGGTGCCGCCAATTGGTCCGGTGGTGAGAATCCTTGTCTTTTTGAAGCTGAGTATCAATCCGTATTCAGAAGCTACTGTCTGTTTTATGACAGAAAACAGAGCACCATGAGTGTGGACTCCATTTAGAAAACAGAACAGAGTTTCTAATTTTCTCTGCTTTATTTTATAATGAAAACTCTTCTTAAAATATTTTATAAATTAGAATCCTCATTAGTAGACTTGGAATATTTCAGTTAATTAAATGCTAATAAATTATCTAGTTCTCAAAATTAAGTAACAGTTTCAATTAAAATTAAATAACTAAATCAAGAAGAATTATAGAGGAATTGTGATATGATACAGAATATGTCTTTGTGTGTGTGTCTGCTCACCTTCTCTCTCTCCTTCTCTCCCTCTCCCTCTCCTTCTTCCTCTCCCTCTCGCTCTCCCTCTCCCTCTCCCTCACTCTCTTACTCTCCTCTTTCCAAAGGAACATTAAAGAAGATTGTTCGGAAATAATGGGAACAGACATTTTCACAAGGATATAAATAAACAAAACTTGTTGCAGAGTATTTGCCAACATACAAAGTACTTAAAATTGTAAATATGCTTCAGTATAGAAGTCTCATTTTTAGGAATTTATCCTGAAGAAGTAATCAAACAAGTGTTTAAAGATGTTTGTACAAGCACATTCATTGAAGTGTTTTTAATAGCACTGCGAGACTACAAGTAAACTAGGTATTCAACAATGAGGAATTAGTCTAAAATTTATGCTGTGTACAGTAGAGTACACTATGGAAAGTGAGCCATTAAATATTTTTAATTGAGATGTATTTCCAGGAGGCTATTGAAAAATAAGATACTCATCATATATTAAGTGAAAAAAACAGTTACAATGTGGTCCGTTTAGCATTAGTCTTTTAACAACAAATTATGCACATATATATGCAAACTTAAAGGGCTTCGGTTGCATATTAAATGTAGGATTGTTAAAGTACAAGTCAATAGAATTCATCAACTGATCCATGAGAGAAAAATTGCCAGTCTCCTCCCATAAAAACAGCAATCTAGAACACTCGATTTCATAATCAACTTGATGAAAATGAGTTCGGGTTTTGGTGTGGGTTTTTTTGGTTATTTTTTTTTGGGGGGGGGGCTCTGGTGGCCTAGTGGTAAGAAGCTGCCTTGCAATTCCCAAGGCACACAATTTGAATCCACCCACCGCTCCACAGAAAGTCGGGCAACTAACAGTCTCTGAAAACCTGCTGGAGGGTCAGCTGTGGGTTGGTTCAGACTGGATGGTACTTAACAACAACACCATCAACATGTAAATAAATACACAAGTACAAAAAAATGGTCTGCAATATTTTATAGATGAATATTTATATATTAGCTAAGAGGACTGGGAATCCCAGAAAACTTGATCGTGCTAACAAGAAACCTATAATTGGACTAAGAGGCAGTTGTCAAAACAGAGCAAGGAAACACTGCATGGTTCAAAACTGGGAAAGGTGTATGCCAAGGATGTGTCCTGTTTCCATACCTTTTCAACCTGTATGCAGAACAGATGCAGATGACACAACCCTGCTTGCTGAAACTGAAGAGGACTTGAAGCACCTGCTGCAGAGTGTCAAGGACTGCAGCCTTCAATATGGATTGAGGCACAATATCAAGAAGACAAAGATTCTCACCACTGGGCCAATTGGCAGCATCAGGATGGATGGTGAAGAGATTGAGATTGTA
>NW_006399826.1:13672472-13674277 GCF_000299155.1 Elephantulus edwardii | reverse complement strand
ACTATAATGCATGTGAAGGTTTACAGTGCCTACAAGGAGCTCTGGTGGTATGGTTGATAAGCACTCAGCTGCTGACGGATTCTGAGGTTTGCATCTACCATTTACTCTAAATGAGAAAAGCCTTGGAGCTTTGCTCTTATAAAAGACCACAGTCCAGAAAACTGTGCAGACAAATTTTGCTTTGTCACTGGTTTCATGATGACTTAGGAATGACTGTGAGATGGCAAACAGCAACAGAATATCTAGGTGCAGAATTACAGAATTTTTTTTCTCTCTTGCTTTTCAACTTCAGAATAATTCAATAATATCCCTTCATGGCTATAACCCTTTGTTCAAATTACCTTTTATCTGGCATCTTCATTTGTATTCCCTGAAAGCAGTCCTTCAGGCAACTGGAGAGTCAGCAACTGGTTTGGGAGGTGACACAGGAAACAGAAACAGAGAAACATCAGCACAGTGAGTGTGAATAAGCAGGTTAGCGATGCAGAAGGGAAGTCAGTCTGGTTTAGAATCTCTGAGTGAGCCTGAGAACCGTTCGCTGAGCAACAGACAAGCTGGATATTTACCTAGAGAGATTCTTATTTTATCTATTTCTCTTAGTTAAGGGCTGCCCTCAGCATGTTACTTGTTTTGCTGTATTACTCACCATCCACTCAAAACCAACTTAGAGCTGAAACTGCTGAGGGCTTTTAGAGACTGTAAATCACATGGCAGGAGATGGCCATCTTTCTCCTATTGCAGCAACTGGTGGATTTGTACTGCACGCCTTAGTATAGTTTAAAGCTGGCAATTGTGTAAAGCTAGGGTTCTGGGGTATTGTAAACAGTCAACAACCCAAGGCTAGAGATCCAAATTCACACAAAGATGCCTCAGAAGAAAAGTCTGGTAATCTACTTATGCAAAAGGAACCATTAAAAACCCCTATGGATCAGACTTCTACTGTAACAGACAGAGGGTCATCAGGGGTCAGTATTAGCTCAGTGGCAACTAATTTTTATAAGAGTGGACTGAGCAAACCCTCCCTATGCCAGAGGAAAATTCTTCAGCTGAGAAGCAGAGTGTCCACTGTGGGTGAAGCTGACCACTGATGGAAGTCTGAGGGCTTACACGTGATGCGAAGAGGTATCTGCCTGGGACATGTGATTCTGGAAACAGTCATAGCACCTCAAAAGGTCTGCCTGTTTCCACCTTTGTCCCCCAGAACCTTGTCTCAGGACACTAACTAAAGTGATTTTTAACTTTTCAGTTTGAAATGTTTCTTGTATACATATACACTGACCACATCAAATTGTTCCACTAAACTTACAGGGAGAAAGCAGAGTCTTTTGACCCAATTATTTCACTGGCAGTTGTGACTCCACAGAAGTAATCACTTACACAGTGGGGATTGTAAAACTGAGGTCAGGATGTACCACATTTTGTTCAGAACTCTC
This sequence comes from Elephantulus edwardii, assembly GCF_000299155.1. NCBI lineage: Eukaryota > Metazoa > Chordata > Mammalia > Macroscelidea > Macroscelididae > Elephantulus > Elephantulus edwardii. Next base: position 13,672,844 of record NW_006399826.1, on the reverse strand, counting down.
CAATGGCTTCTTATACCACTCTCTGGAATAAACAAGCCAAAAACCTCCCCCAGAATGAGGGAGTGAAGTTTACATAGTCTGCAAGACTGTGCCTGATCCCGACCCCGTGACCTCACACCTCACAGCTCTTCTCCCCCTGCTCACTACAAGCCAAGCCAGGCTCTGGGTTATAGTTTTGCAAACAAACAATGTCTCCAGGCCTTTGCACTGACTCCATACGGCTGGAAGGCTCCTCTTTCCAGGCCTCTGCTCCCCTTTCTCTCACTTCGCTTGGATTTCTGCCCAGGGAGCACCAGTGTCTTTGAGCACCTGAAGAACAATAGCAGTTCTCCTGTCCTCTCCCCTTCTTCCCCCCTCCCCTCTCCTCCCCTC
>NW_006399826.1:13657561-13672129 GCF_000299155.1 Elephantulus edwardii | reverse complement strand
CCTCTCCTCTCCTCTTTCTCTTTCCCTTTTTTTATCCTTTGCACTAACCATCATTGGATAAACCACATATTTTTTCTTATTTTTTAAAGTGTTTTTACCTGTTTCTGTTCCTGTATCAATAGTAGTTGCCAAACTTGTAAGCTCCATGAAGACAGGGCTATGTTTGTTTCTTTTTTATTCTTTCCATGGTGCCTAGAACATTGCATGTACCTGCTGTTGGTTGGTTCCTGGCCAGTCTGCTTTGACTTCTGGGATTCCACGTACTTTCGAATGAAATAATGCTTGATCTTGTCCCACTCCCATAATCATGCGGTCTGGGTTTCCTCTGAATGTTGAGCGCCTTCTGACTGAGGGGCTCATAGCTAAGATACTCTGTTATACTTTCTAGGGTTGTCCATGGCTAACTTTTGGAAGCATATCACAAAATCTTTCTTCCTAATCTTAGTCTGAGAGTTTCACTGAAACCTGTTTACTATTGACCTCACTGTCATTTGAAATGCCAGAGGCACAGTTTTCAGTATCATAAGAATGTACAAGCCACAGCTTACAACAAACTGGCATATGAGTGGTGACTGGAAGTACTTAGTATGTGTATATTGTTGTTATTATGAACTATTGAGTTGTCTATGACTCATAGTGACCCTATGTACAATAGCTCTGAGCCCTGTCCCATCCTGAGCCAATCTCACTGTCTCCAATGCACCTTCTCCCATTACTCCAGTTACTGCATCAATCCTACACGTTCAACAGGATTACATTCAATATGGATTACATCACAAAATGTAGAAATAAAAAAAATATTTAGCATTGGGGCAACATCATGAATGATAGATGGTGAAAAGATTGAAGTTGTCAATGATTTCATCTTACTTGGATCCACGATCAACATCCTCAGTATCAAGAAATAAAAACCTGAGTTGGATTTGGAAAATACGCTGTCAGAGATCTTTCCAGAGTACTAAAGAGCAATGAAAGTGTACCTGATCCAAGCCATGGTTCTTCAATTGCTTGCTATGTGTCTGAGAGTTTAACAATGATTAAAATGACAGAAGAACAATTGATGACATTGAGCTGTGGTGTTAAAGAAGAGGACTGAATATACCGTGGACTACCAAAAGAACAAAGCTATATATCTTGGAGAAAGTGTAGCCAGAGTGCTTCTTGGAGATAAGGATGGTGAAATTCCATCTCATATGGTTGGATATGTTGTAAGGAAGGACTAGCCTTTGAAAAAGAAGTAATACTTGTAAAAGTGTAGGGTCAGTGTAGTAAGGAAAGACTCTCATGGGTTGGATTGACACAGTGACTGTAACAATGAGATCAAGTGTGTCAGAGCTGGTGAGGATGGTACAGGGTAGGACAAGGTTTGAAACCATTGTTCACAGTCTGCCTGAGCCTAACTGACTTGAAGGCACCTAACAGCAACAACAGCAACAAAGGCTGCTTTAGAGGAACACTGATGGTGGAGTCTGTTAGATGGCACTCTGCTAACTTAAAGGTGGCATTTATCTGATGAGTGGAATCCACCAGCGGCTCTGCGCGAAAAAGATAGACTATTTCCTCCCGGGTGAGTCATAGTCTTTGAAAAACCACTGGAAGGGCAGCTAGGAGTTGGTTCTGCATCTGAGTTTGAGTTTTGACTGACTGCTTTTTAGTTGACATCCTGACACTTGTACTTCTGAGTGCTTGGTATGTGTAGTACCTGCCCGTCCCCATCTGGCTGTCAGATATAAAATTCTCTAAACTGCCCTTTCCCCAAACTGCCTATATCCTAGAATCGGGGTTGGGCTGGGGCTCCTGTCCAAGGGGGTCAGTGTTCTCGGTATGTTCTTGGAATGAGTTCGATTGACTCAGTCCTTGTCTCCCTGTTAGGCCAAAGGAAAGAACTGGTATTCATTCTGGCACTGAGCCCTGGAACCCAGACTTCCTAACAACGCACCCTCCCGTAAGCCAAGACAGAAATCATCCTTCCATCAGCACCCTTCCTCGCTTTGCTGCTTCTGGATCCTTTCCCCAACCTCCACCCTGCATCACTGCTGTGACTGCTTAAAAAATGCCAGGTCCACCCACAGCTCTCCCCTCTCATGATTCACCTGCATTAATAAAAGGCTCCACATTCAGATGTGATAATATCTTCTTTCCAAAGAATGCAGAGTATTTGGAAATGCGCTTTGGCAATCCATCTCTGGCATCCAGAGCCACCAAAGGTCACTCACTTACCCAAGAAAGGAAAATGGGGTTGGTATTAAATGTCTCCGATGTGCCTCCAGAAAGCTGAAATTTCTGCTTCAATCAATGGAATTTAATCCCATTTGATGGCATGCGCCTCTGTTTGGGTTTGTGCCATTCTATTTTATCCCATTTCATAGGTAATAAAGACCTACTTAATTACACATAGCCTTGGTGCCAAAATCCATTTCTGATTCATCCATATTAAGTTTTAGTCTGAAGTTCTAAGACTGGGGTTTCCAGATATTGCTATTATAATTTTTCTTTCTCGATCAATCATGATGAAATATCATTTTTAACATGAACCGTTGAAAATATTAGAAGAATTAACCTATTCCCACAGCTGTTAATTATACCTAAATGTCAATGAGCAAGGTTCGTGGGAGCTTTGGAGGTTTAAGTGTCTTCCTGACCATCCACATAGGAAATGAACACAGAGTTTCTATATAGGGTCCTCCCTTCATGATTTTGTCTTTATAGAAGAACCAGTCTATGAATTTTCTTATATCCTGCCCCCTGAAGAAATTTTTACTTTTTCAACATTTTCACCTGTAGTCTACCCCAAGTTCTTGACATTTCACTATAAAGTGTGACTTTGTTATATGAGCATGACATTTTCTCAGCGCAGTTTCCAAAACTATCGAAATATTGTATCTCACAAGAGAAATATTAAATTATCAGAATTCTATAGGATCACTATATCTATTCAAATAGGATCAATATGATCCTATTTGTACACTTCTGCTTACTTTCATTCAATTTTCTCCTGAACTTTTAACTGATTGTTATTCACTCTTGTGTACAATTAAGTGTGCACAATTGTTGAGTTCAGCATAATGAATCACTTGCAAGTCTTAATTTCAAGAAATGTGCTTCCTCTCTTTCAGAGACATTTATTGTCCATGTCTCATCCAAGAAAATGGCCTTATATGCACAGCTAATGGCAAGAAAACAGTCTACCAATTACTCAATTCTGATTTTGTGCTAAGCAGTAATTAGATGCATTTTATTCACGTTGTTGTTGCAGGCACCTTTGAATTGAGTAGGATTATATGCATTTTTTTAAAAATCTGATTTGTTTACAAAGTTTGAATACACTGGTTTTTTTTCCACAAAAGATCTTTCCATTTCTTTCACCCCACTCACTCATTGAATTGTGTAGCCTTATGATTAATAACATTGATAATAACCCCTCATCCATTCACACCCTTCTATTTCCACCCTCCCCCACACCTTGGATCTTCAAACTCATTCTACAATAATGGTTTTATACAGTATTTGTCCTTGTGGGACTGAGTTAGTTCACTCAGCATAATGCTCTCCAGTTCCTGCCAAGTCAAGCCTGACTCATGATCATCTCACATGTGTCAGGAGTAGAACTATGCTTCTTAAGGCTTTAAAGGTCTAACAATGCAGTGGCTGAGCTTTTGGAAGTAGATCACCCGGGCTTTTCTCCAGGGCACTAGCTGCTTAAGGCTATTCCCTTGGGCGTGCTCCAACTTTCTTTCAATCTTTCAGTTAGCAGCTGAACATAAAATTTGCACCAATGAAGGAATCCAGTCCCTTCTGCGTGATGTCTTCATGAAAGAAGAGCACAAGCATGAAGAGATAATAGGGCGGTCAGTATATTTATAAGAAATAAGGGAGCAGCCAGCCAGAGATTTGAAGAGACCTGAATTATTCCTTCCTCAAAGCCCTGAGAAAGAGTTAACACAACCAATACTCCCAATACTCTGAATTCATACTTTGGTCTTCAGAACAATGAGGAATTAAGTTTCAATTCTTTGCAATTACACTGTTTTAACAGCCTTAGAAGACCATGACATGGCCCTGGAAGTGGTTCCCCTGTTTCTGTCATCAGGTGGAGTAGAAAGTAGACTCAATTTGGACTTGCTAGGCTTTGCGTGCGTACTGGATTTGCTGTATACAAGCCACATACTTCTGAGCAAGTCATCCAGCTTCCCCCTAGCTCATTTTCTTCGTCTGTAAAATGTGGAGTAGTGATGACACATTCTTCACAGCATTATTAGCAGGATCAAATAGTCTAATGGATAGAAAAGTGCTTTTCAAATGACAAAGCAGTTTCAAATGTAAGTTATTATGATAATTGGCTCTCAATAAATGTTGTTTGATAATACAGGCCAATGTCTAATCCCATTCTCCTTCTCTGAAGCATTGTGGATGTGGGACTCAATCCCACAGGAACAGGGTTTGCTGTTGGCACATTTCCCCACCCATCTCTGCATCTTGATGGAGAAAGGGTTGTGAACTCACCTCATTCTGATGCTATTTATCTAAATGTGAGTGAACTAATTTAGAAGTGTGTTTTGGTACAGATAAAAATCCAACTTAGTAGACCAAAGCGTGTTCTGAGAGAATCCATGTGTGCTTTTATTTCTTTATTATTTTGCTAATTCATTTATTTAGCAAATATTATTGAGGAACTGTAATAGCCCAGATGACACAACTGTGCTTGCTGAAAGTAAGGAGGACTTCAAGTACTTATTGCAAAAGATCAAAGACAATAGCATTCCATATGGGTTACATATCAACATGAAGACAACAAAAATTCTCACCAGTGGATGGATAGGCAACATCATGATAGAGAAAAGATTGAACCTGTCAACGAATTCATCTCAGTTGGATCGACACTCAGCACATTTGAAACCAGCAGTCAGGAGATCAGGAGACATATTGGGAAAATGCACTGTTAGGGACCTCTTCAAATTACTGGGGCGCAACAATGTCAGTCTGAAGACTAAAGTGCATCTGATTTAAGCCATGGTCTTTTCAACCACTTTCTATGTATCTGAAAACTGGACAATGAATAAGAATGACAGCAGAAGAATTGAGTCTTTGAATATTGGTTGTGGAGAATATCACATGGAATAAACAGATATGTATTAGAGTACAACCTCAGTACTCATTGGAGGTCACGATGACAAAGCTTCCCCTCACAAACTTTGGGCATGTTTGTTAGGGGGACTATTCCTTGGAAAGGGACATGATGCTTAGAAAGGTGAAGGAGTCAGTGAAAGAGAGACAGACCCTCAACCAGCTGGATTGACGCGGTGACTGCTGCAGAGAGCTCAAGTGTGTCAGAGATGATGAGGACGACACAGGATAGGACAAGATTCAGTTCTGTTGTTCACAGGATCACCATGAGTTGTACCCTACTTGAAAGCACTTAACAACAACAACGACAATAAAGGTCCAGTGATCTGATTTCACAAAAATTATTCTACTATGTCACATGGGGTCACTATGAGTCAGAATTTACTTAATTGCTGGTAGCACAATGATGTCTAATGTTTAGGCACAGCATTAATCTGTTGTCACTATGGAAGAACTGAGTCTCTTAATCCCACTCATTATGTGAATATGAACTTGTAAAAGTCACTTAACCTCTCACCGACTTGGTTGACTCAACTGCCTCGTGGTCACTTGGGCCCATTTTCATATAGTTTTCCCAAGAGAATAACTTGCAGAGTGCTTCCGATAAATCAAAAGCCTGGTCAAAAAAGAATTGATACCATTGAGTTGTGGTGTTGAAGAAGAGCACTGAACATCCCATGGATGGCTGAGAGAAGACACATCTAGGAGAGGTTGCAGACAGAGTGCGTTTTTGGAGGCAAGAGAGATGAGGCTTCACCTCATGTACTTTGTACATGTCGCTAGGAGGGGATATTCCTCAGAGAAGGACATAATTCTGGGAAAGGTGGAGGGTCAGAGGAAGGGGGAAAGACCCTCACTCAGGTGGATTAACGTAGTGACTGCTGCCATGGGCTCTTGTGTGTCAGGAAGCATGAGGATGGCACAGGATAGAACAGGGTTCAGATCTTTCGTTCAAAGTGTTGCTATGAGTTGTACTTGATGGCACCTAAAACATTTTTATTATTAGCGCTTATTTTGTGACTAGCCTTTTGGTATTTGGCATGGCTGCTATGCTCAGTGAGATCAGCCATAAAGAAAAGTTGACCATAAAGTAAGAGAGAAACTGGTTAAGGTTTAATTACAAGCTCCCTACTCTTTCATGACTGGATATGGTGTAAAGTTAAGAACATGAAAGACTCCAGTGAGATTTCTAGAGAAAAGCAAAAAGGTTTCTGAAAGGAATGTCACACAGTAAGGAAGTGAAGTCAAGGAGAGCAGAAGGGCTGAGAAAACTAAACATCTAAGTGTTTTCTACCTACTGCCTCCCAGGAGTGGACAAGAATTGTCCCACATACGGGTGAGTGCTTTGGAAACCTTGATATGGAATAGCAACTCCTAATTAGTTTTGGTAGTAACATTAGTTAGCATTTATACCACACTTTGTTCTCCAAGTACTTCACAATGGGCAATTGAGTAATTATATCCCTGTGAATTAGGTCAACATTGTTATTTCTCTTTCACCCTATTAATCCCCTTCCTTCTCAGCTAAGCTGAGTCACCAAATCAGCTATTCAACTGTGGGTTAGGTGTGGTTACCTGAGGGAAGGCACTGACCTTAAAGGGCAGATGTGAGGAATGGATAAATGATCTCCTTTTTGAAATAGTAATCACGATCTTACTTTTCACACCTGGGCCTGTGGAGGAACTAGATAGAAAAATTTCTAGAGTTACTTTCTTGCCATTCAATTAGAGGTAAGCCAGTGACTTTCATGTTATGCTGTAGATTCTTAAAAAATAAATACATAAATAAGTAAATAAATTCTAGGATGCAAGACCTAGCCAGGTGTGTTCTGGTGTGGCTTCGGCCATTTACCAGCTTTTTAGGAGTGATGCTTTGGAGAGTTCACCTTTGTGAAATGTCAGTGTGAATTCTTGGCCTCTGATCTTCCCTCAGTATTTCTGAGAATGACCCCAAAGCAAAGCCTTTGGAAGAATGTATGGCTGAATCTTATAAGACAGGAAGTCTTAACTATTTTCCAATTTTTTTTAATAACCTTAACCCGAAGATGATAATTACACAATGTTTTCAATCTTTTCTCCTATGCCCATGATCTGACAGTATTAATTGATTATGACCTTATTATTATTCTTTTTCTTTTTCATGAGCCGGGCCTTGGGTTCAGAACCCTGCTCAGTATAACTCTTTTGGTCACCACCACTAACAGGCACAGACATGAAAATTAGTTGGCAAATCCAAATATGAATCTCTTTTGCAGTTTATATTTATTTTACCATTTATTTCCTTTTGAGAAACAGTAAATAAAATTTTCCCAATTCTCTCTCAGTTTGTTATTTCTAATGTGAAAATCTCCTTTGGCTTATTTACATATTCTGATAAATATTTCTATCAAAGAAAATCTTAAAGGGTCTCTCAAAGGGGCAGCAGACAGATTAAGATGAAATATTGAATTAAGATCCTTAGTAAAAACTTTTTGCAAGATGTCACCTGTACATTCTAATATTTTCAAATGATGCCTATGAATAGATCCATTTCCTGCAAATAAAAGTTGCTCTTGAGTGCAGTTGAATTGAATCTAAGTACTCCTATGGCTTGATGATATTCTGAATGTTAGGTAAGCTTTGATTTTTCAGCTTCTTGATGTCTTTCCAATCTGAACTGAATATACTTAGAATGCTAAACTCTTCTATTTTGACTTCCTGAGCTGTGAAAAGACGGCTATGAAAATAAGAGGAGACAAGTGATAATTTTCCCTGCCAAAATGGAAAAGCAAAAACAATAAACATAACATCAAAACTTACAGAGGTTAGTGGCATGAATAAAGATTTGAAATATGCCTATTTGGTCTGTAAGTACAGGTGGGATTTGGAAAACAAAGTAAATTTTCAATCTTAACCACATATTAATTCCAAATATAGTTGCTTTCCATAATTTCATTCTCATACCTCATACCACACAATCCATATTTCTTTTGTTCTCAGTGGACACCTGGTTTTCTTTTCCCTCAAGCAAACCAACTAACGTCTTAATGTATGCATTGCTTGTGTTAATCTAGTAGCGAAGATGACCAGTAACCATTTTCCTTTACTTGGCAAAGATAATAATATACCTTTACTACCTTACTACAAGCAGTGTCAACTCTGTCACAATTCAGTGAGATCTTGATGGTCTCAACATTATCCAGGGCACAGTTCTAATCCATAACACTAATTACATCATGATGTTTGGAAATTACATTTATGGCACAAGAAATACCTTAAGTGCCTTTGCTAAGTCTTATGCATGACATTGAGTGGTAAACAGAACATATAAAAATTCAGTTGTATACAATCTGATGTTAAGACCTCCATGGTCTAGGGCATGTTGAGGTATCCCTACCAAAGAGAAGAGCAAATTGTTGTAAATTATACATATTACTTCTAAGAAAAGGGGCTTTGGTTAAGTAGTGGTAAGGAGCTGTGCTGACCTAAATGTACAGGAAACCTAAATGTACAGGGTTCAAATCCACCGTCTGCTCTACTGAACAAAGATTAACAAACTTCTGAACAATTAACTGTCTCTGAAAATCTGCCAGAGTATCAGCTAACGGTCGGTTCAGACTAGATGGTATACAACTACAGCCACAATTTCTAAGAAAAGTGTCATGTTTTCTGGTAGAGCTAGCTCAGCAATGCAGACATTTCTTCCCCTTGGGCTAGCACGGCTACCTTGTACTTGAGTTTCCAACTTGCCTACAGAAGAGACCAACAATGAAACACTTATTTGGTAGCATTCCTGGGGGGAAGAGTGAGTCACTTGGTTGCAGGTGATTAGATTGAAACTTTTCCATTATGGAAAGGGTAAAAAATTATTTTCTCTGGAATAAATACAGATTAAACTTGTATTTGCATTTCATGCCCTCAATGGTTCTTCCAAAACCACTATGTTTGGACAAAATGGCATGGAATGCTCTGCCAGGTAATAAACCATGCCCTGCTGTGGTACAGACTGAGGGTACAGGAAACATGGATTGTGTAGTACGAGGAAATTATTAAACCAACTCCAGCCACATGACATGTTTGAAAAAGGAGAGCTTTGTAGTAACGCGTATTTTTGCCTTTGCTTTTGTGTATTTTACATGTTACCAATTCTGTTTTCAATTTTTCTAGTCTCCTACTTCTGTGATAGTTTTTACAAATTGAGGATGATCCTATACCAAACGAAATTTCGTCTGAGCTTAAAATGGAAGGTTTATTAAAAAAAAAATAGCAAGTGAGCATGTCTTTGCTTTTGTATCATGATAGGTTAACATGATGCCAAAATTCCTATATAAAGAATAAAAATGGATACAAGAGGGTAAGATGACATTGGGCAGTCCATAATTAACTATCTATTCTATTGTTAAGCCAAAATCAGTACCACCTCCTTGAAAGTCTCCTCTGCAATGTAAATTCAGGTCAACATTTCCTAGGACCCCCTTTGATTATATGGTTTCAGTTTTAGAGTTTGTTAAAGAGGAGTTTCAGCTGGTTTTGGATGACAAGTAAGAATGGGAAGATACTACTCTCTGAAGATAGTTGCAGCCAGATCTGTCAGTAAATGTGAGGCATAGAATTTTCTGTTGAAAGCAACTCTGTTTACTTCTATAGATCAAATAAGATTTTGAGAGTTTATTCACAAAAGAAGACATTCAAATAGCAAAGAAACACATAAAAAATATTGAAAATCACTGGCAATCAGAGAGACACAAATTAAAACAACAAGATACTATCTCATCCCAGTAGCAGTAGCAAAGGGCAACAAGCAATAAATGTTGGATAGGATGCAAAGAGATTGGAACTCTTAGACATTGCTGGTGAGATGATAAAATGGTACAACCACTCTGGAAAGCAGTTTGATCTTTCCTCAAAAAGCTGAACATAGAAATCCCACATAAACCAGTTATTCCATTGCTAGGAATATACCCCTATGAAATCAGAACTGAGATTCAAATGGAGATGTGTACACTTAAGTTCACAACAGCATTATTGACAATAGCAAGAAATTGGAAATAGTAAAAATTACCATCAGTCTATACACCTATGTTCATGGCAATAGCAAGAATAAGGAAACAACCTGAATGTCCATCAACAAATAAATGGATTGAGAAATTGTGGGACAATCACACAATGGAATACTAGATGCAACAGTGCATATACTAGAAAGCAACAATTTTGTTAAATGCTACTTAGTATGAAAGAGTCTAGAGAGCACTATGCTGAGTGAACTAACTCAGTCTTATTTATAAGGACAAATATTGCATTAAGGCCATTATTGTAAAAATAGAAGGATAACTAGTAAGATGTGTATAAATGTCCAAAGGGGGAAAGGAGTTGGGGTTAGGGAAAAGGAGGAGTGAGGAATTCACTAGGCCAACAGAATTTAGTGAGCCGATAGTGGGAGTGGGGGTGGGGAAGTAGTGGGAAAGATTCAATTGGGACTTGAAAAGATGGTGTGATTATAGGCATAGATCAATGATAATTATATGAGATACAGTGTATATGAATGATTATATGAAACACAGTGTAAACGAGGGATTGCATGGTACACAATGTATATGAATAAAACACATTGTAAATGAATTATTGCATGAAGATGAAAAAAATTTAAAAATGAATAAAAAAAATGTCCATCAACCAATGAATGGATTGAGACATTGTGGTACATCCATACAATGGAGTACTATGTAGCTCTAAGGAACAAAGATTTCATAGATTTTCATATAACATGGGAGAGTCTAGACAGCATTATGATAAGAGAAAAACTCAGTTTCCTAAGGACAAATTCTGCATAAGACCATTTCTTTAAAAAGAAAAGGATAACAAAGAACGATATGTATCTATGTTCAAAAGGGGAAAGGGAAGGGTAGAAGGGAAATCAGAGTGGGCAGATAGGGAGAGTGAAAGAATAGGAAAGATTCAATAAGTCTTAAAAGTTAAGGGGATAATAAACACAGATCAATAATGATTACATAAAATAAAATGTATATAACACATGGATGTAATACAATGCAAGTGAAAGATATAACAGAATAATGCACACACCTGGTACACAATGTAAATGAATTATTGTATGTTAACCTAGAAAAATATGTAAAAATAAACTCCCCCCCCCCAAAAAAAACCAACCCAAATAACTAAGTGGTGCCAGTTATGATGTCTTCCCTCAGTCCCACAGTAAGCTTGGGTGGAAGCCTCTGGCTCTGGCTCTGTGGTGTGACAGTCTCAAATTAGCTCTGCCTCATGTCAGTCTCTAGGTGTCTGTGGAGGCTTCTTTTCCTCTTGTCTGGCTGTCACAAGAATCTCTGGCCCCAAATGATGTGAGTTGCTTTCTCTTCCTTTTTGTCATTGAGGTCACAATTTCTGCAGCTAAATGCATCCAACTGAATGGTGAGAGTAGCCAATCCTCTTGTGGATAGACTAACACATCCTATTTACACATTCCTGGCCATCTATGTGGTAAAGTCAATCAGTGGCTAGGAAAGCAGGTATGAATAATAAACCTGACACCACAGACCTTCAATAATTCTTCATGACAAATTTTCCATCTTCTAAAATTTATTTTGAGCTTTTTTTTTAAGATCTAGATGCTTTTATCAAATAAAGTAGAAATATTTTTAGTTATTTATACTTTTGTAGGAATTGTTTCCTTCCCCAAACTGAACTGAATTGGGATGAGCCATTAAAAAAAATATGGTAGCTTTGATTGGCCTGCAAGGAAGCAAGTGTCTTATTGTAGCAGAGGTCTCTAACTCAAAGTGGTAAGACTTTGCAGAGTAAGTTCAGGCTAATGCAGCAGAGGAAGTTTTGTAGTTAGATTTTATGCACTCAACACCAGGCACAGGGCTATTATGAGAAAGTGCAGAGAAGAAGTGTGGACAACCTTCCCAGATGTGCACTTAACCTAAATTGGAGATTTGTTCATCATAGATCCTGAGGGCAGATATAAATCAATACACATTATTAAGCCAAGACAACTTTATATATCAAAGAGTAAAAACATGTCCTTCATATACAATGCTTTTCATAGATAGGATTGTTACCACATTTTAGGGAGTGTCCTACCAGAAAAGAACTTGAGAAGACCTTCTAGGAAACAAAACAAAGCCCTTGTCCTCATGGAGTTTGTGTCCTATTTTCGAAGCTGGATGCATGAAAAATGAGAGGCACTGTGCCTGTCTTCAAAGATTTTAAAATTTTGATGGGGGACAAGAAGAATACATACATCTAAGAGAAAATACAAGATTAGGCCAAATCAGTAACTAGACTTAATGATTCAGATGACCCGAGAGAAAGACAGAGGCATAAGAGATCAGCTATTTGAAGGTGGGAACCTTTGTCTAGGACTTGAACTGCCAGTTCAGCACATAATACCTTAACTGGGGAAGATTATTCTCTGGATCACAGATGACATCTTAGAGTTTCTAATCTGGAACTTATGCCTAAAGGTCTAACTGGCAGCCTGGACAAGCTCTGCTAGGTAGAGGGATGGAACTGTAGAACACTTCCACCCACAACTTACAAGATGAGTGGAGGTATAAAGATACGAAATCCAAAAGGTGTCATCTGGCTCTCCAGCCAAGACGAAGAAGATCCAGATAAATCCAGGGAGAGGGAGAACTTGTGAGAACAGCTCCAGCCTACACAATATTTCAAAGTTGAGTCGCTATTCTAGATTAAATGGCTTTCTTTCACTTATTAATTTATTCCGTTATTGGTATTGTGTGCTGTTTGTTGAGTCAGAACTGACTCCTAGCTGACCCTCCAGTGGGTTTTGAGAGGCAGTAAATCTCACGAGAGGAGGTTGCCTCTCCTTCTACTGCAGAGCAGCTGGTGGATTGGAAGCATTCAGCATTGCAGCAGAGCTTTTTCTAGCTACCCAAAATGCACTGGGCCCTGTGATCAGTTCTGCAAATGCTGAGCATGGCATGGGACCTGACTCATTGTCTGCTGAGAGACGGAAGAGAAGCCAGTACTTCACCCTGCACCCTGTAAGTACTACATCCATGCCTGAATAGGGTGCTTTGGGAGTACACCAGCGGTCTCTCTGATTCCTCCTGCTGTGTGGGTTCACAAGGAGGTACAGGTGTGAGCATTTGCCAGCTGGGCCCCTGAGCAAGCCCCCAGGTGTTCACGCTATTGCTTAAGGTTGGGACCAAGGCAGAGCCTCTGGGGATATTCTTTAGGTAAGTAATTAATATATGTTTTAAGTTAAATGCCAAGAGCATAAAAAGACCTTGCAGGTGCTGAGTGTTATTATAATACATTAAAATAATGAGAGCCTTGCTCATCTCACTCTATATAATTTACTGGATTTCAAGATGGTTTGTGGATTAACATCATCTGGGAAAGTTTTGACACACTGCTAGTACCCAAGCCCCGTCTCTCTAGATCCCATATAAATGATTTGAGGTCAAGTCTGAACATGCAGAAGCTATAAGAATCTCCCCAGGTGATTCTAGTATAAATCCAAGTACTATCTTCTCCATTGGAATCCAGATTGGAGGTGAAATAAAACAAACAAACAAAACTATAGCACTGGTCTATCCATTTGCTGTACAGAAGTAACTCGTGGTTGCTGTGATGCTAAACACTGTGATATTCATATGCCAAATGTGATAATGGTTCCCCATGGCAGACAGTGTTGGGTGGAGCTCCCCGATCAAAACAAGCTTGGAAGCAGGAGTGGCATCCACTTGCTGTCCGGAAACCCCATGAACCCGGAGAAAGGATTAAAGTTATACAAGTGTTCAGGTCTTTAGTTCATAGGGTCGCTATGAGTTGTTTACAACTAACAGCAATCTTCTTCATATCCTAATAATTTTCTAAGGCTGTTTATTCCCATATCCTCTCTGAATCCTTCCATGCGTTACCTATTTGTGAATTCCTCTAACACTATCACCTGCAACACTCAAGTGATTCCTGGCTAATACACTAAGTTAGGAAAAGAAGATCAAGAGTTTTTATTACTCTTATAGCTGCAAAACTGAACTCTCAAACCTGGGTATGTTTATACAATCTGTGGATCAGAGCATTTTTCTTAAAATGCTTGCCGATGTTTTGGGAAAAAGTCCCAATGGTTAAAGAATTTGACTGCTAGCCAAAAGGCTGGCAGTTGGAACCAACCAACCACATTGCAGGAGAAAGATGGAACAATCTTCTTCGGTAAAAATTATATTGTTGGGGAGCCTATGGGCAGTTTACTGTACCCGACAGGTGAGCTATTTAAGCTGTATGTTGAGCAAATTATTTGAGAAGCTGGACTCAATGAAGAAGAATGTGGCATCAGGATCAGAGAAAGATGTGTCAGTAACCTGTGTTATACAGATGACACAACCTTGCTTGTTAAAAGTGAGGACTTGATTCTTAAGGAGTGCTTTGCTTATTCGGGACTTTTTCCCATTCCATACGAAATTGGAGATTGCCTTT
>NW_006399826.1:13634192-13655106 GCF_000299155.1 Elephantulus edwardii | reverse complement strand
TTTTGAGTTGTGGTCTTGGAGAAGAATATCGACTATTCCATGGACTGCCAAAAGAACACAAAGATCTGTCTTGGGGAGAGTGCACTCAGAGTGCTCCTTGGAGGCAAAAGTGGCAAAGCTTTGTCTCACATACTTTGGACATGTTGCTAAGAGAGACAATTTCTTGGAGAGTGACATCATACTTGGAAAGGTGGAGGGATGACAGGACAGGAAAACCCTCAACTAGACAGACTGACACAGTGACTGCGACAATGAGCTCGAGTATGTCCGAAATGATGAAGACGGCACAGGTAGGAGGACAGGATTCAGATCTATTGTTCATAGAATCACTGTGAGTTGTACTTGACTCAATGGAACCCAACATCAACAACAGGGTCACTATCAGTTAGAATGGGCTCAGTGACAGTGGTTGTATGTAGGTGATGTTCTAAGTGAGAATTGAAACATTTTGAATGTCAGTGCTCTAGGGGACCAAATGAATTAACAGATAATAATACTCACTAATATGGATGTACAGAAAGACAATATAGACTGAGTAGATGATCAGAAACTGTGGGTATTGTAACCAGTATTATGGATTAAAATGTACATCAATGTTTAATGATTAAACATTGTTATTTAAACCTTTCAATCTATTATCTCTTTTTTAAAGTTCTTTGAGAAAGGATATTTTTGTCTGTTTTATTCAAAGCATATAATAGATTATCAAAAAATATTTGTTGAATTGTTGTTTGATATTTTTTGAAATAATATTTTATTGCATGAAAAGATTTACAATAACAATTTAGTTTTCCATTTACCAATTTTTATATTTTTTTTCAGAGATATTGGTTACATTTTTCACATTATACAAGTGAACATTCTTGTTATTTCTACTCTCGTTGTTCTGTTTCCCTTAATCTAGTTTCCTTGCTTTTTCAAATGTTTATAGTTTTTAATTTTAAGAAAAATTTATTATTATTTATAACATCATTCACTTTTATATACATTGCTTCATTCAAGTTCATTTAGTTTTACACAATCATTTCTGTACATTGTCTTGTGTATGTATGTGTGTTTCTTTTTTAAAATTTTAAGATTTTTAAAATTTTTAAAGATTCTGATTTATTTACAAAGTTTAAATACATTGTTTTTCACAAAAGATCCTTCCCATTTCCTTCACCCCACACCACCCACCAGTAAATCTCACGGCAGAAGATTATCTGTCTTTTCCCCTTGGAACAACTGGTGGATTTGAACTATGTGCCTTTTGGTTGGCAGCACAATTCCTTACCTCTAAGTCACCAGAATTTCCTGATTAAATAGTATGCTTTGTGAACTTTCACTAGAATATCAATGAAAACGCTTTAAAAATAACAGAGAAAAACTAAACAAGTTCAATAAACTATGAACAAAATAAAACCACCTTAGATCCCTCTCATTTTATACGTGAATAAGGTCCTAGGTGCAGCAACTTCATAAGTTTCTGGAGTCTGTGGCTCATTTAGACTAATCTAAGACTGTTCTCTGATGGTCCAGAGGTTCTCATTACATGTGGTGGCTTTAGAAGATGAAAGGTTGAGTTTTAGTATTCCTACAACCCTAATAATGAATAAAAACAGAATGAAAATTTGACTGTCTCAGAGACTAAAGATTTACTCAGTTCCCAGAAATGAGAACAGAATAAAAACCATTGACATTTAAGTAGTCAATGCAGTAGATCAAGGAGTGATTCTCAACCAGGGCAATTTTGTCCCAAAGGGAGACTGGTAATGTCCACAGACATTTTTCTTTGGCCCAGTTGAGAAGGATGCTACTGGCATCTAGTGGGTAGAGGTCAAGGATGCTGCTAAAAGTTCTACAAGGTACAAGAGAGCTCCAGAAAGGAGATTTCCAGGCTGATGTGGTAAGAAGCTGCGCTACAATCCTGAAGCCACATGGTTTGAATCCACCAGCCGCTCCTCAGGAGAAATATGGGCTAGCTCATCCTGTGTGATGAATTGCCTCAAAAAACCCACTGGCAGGTCAGCTACGGGTTAGTCCTGACTTGATTAGCACCCAACAACAACAACAGGGTGGTGAAGATTATTTTCAGAAGAAACAAGCCTTTTGAATTATGTAATCAAGTGATGCTTAAATGGAAAGGAGGATAAACAATATTTCCATGGTGTGATGATTGTGTCAGGGATCATCACTAGAACTTTGTTTTCTTGAAGCTTTTAGTTCCATGCCTTGAAAAATTAGACTTACATGAGACTGACTTACAGTGTATGTTAAAAATTCACATAATGTGGTCCATCCTCATAGATTCTGATTTAGTGTGTTTGGTGTGAGGTCTCAAACAAACAGCTAAACTAACAAACACACTCCACAATTGCTATCTACCGGAGGCTGAGCCCTGGAAACCTAATAGGAATTAATAGAACTGCCCTATATGATTATCAAGGTTGTTAATCTGCAAAACCAGAATGCTTCATCTGCTGGATCAGAACCACTAACCTTTTAGTTCCCAGCTGAGCTCTTAAATACTGTGTCTTCTGGGCTCTGTGATGTGGGGAGCTACAAAACCACACACTTCCCTGAGACACATTATTTAAAATATTTTTTTTAAGATGGAGCTTTCTAGAGCCATGGAGTTCAAATGAGATTTTCAATATAGGTGACTATATGCACAATGGAAAAAAATATTGGTTACTCCTGTTTCAAAATCATTGTGCTGTGAAAGGAAGATGGTGAATACGAAAAGAGAATGGAATGACAAAGGAGCTTGAAAGGTAGAAATGAAGGAAAAGATGAAAAAAATGCAAGCAAGAAAGATGAGCTGTAATTCTGATATAAAGAAGGAGTGAAACGGGGTGTGTGCATGCAGGAAGTGGGAAAGATTTGGTGTGAAAAGCAATGCATATGAACTTTGTAAATAAACCAGTATAAAAAAAATATTTAAAAAAACCCAAAACAAGTGAGGTGAGAACTGCAGTTTAGAGCGTGGAGCCTGTTGGGATTTTATATCTAGAATGTCAAGTGTATTTGGTGCTGCCATGACTAGCTCCTGTATTATAGCCTCAGTATTTGCAACTATTGTCCCTGAATGTAGTTCGCTCTGTCCCTCAGTTTAAAACCCAACACCACTGAAGGGCCCTCTATTGGGTTGTACTTTGGCTCTTTACAGGGAATCAGGACAATAAATCCAGGAAACATGAATGCCAACAAGACAAAGCAATACGTTTAGCTGATGATATATTGGCAGACATATCCAATGGGTATATCTGATGAGTGTAGTCCATATAGGCTGTATTTCTACTGCCTAGAACCTAGAAACTAGGGATACCTTTGAAAGACTTCAAACTCAAAATCATGGTCATTGAGTCAAAACAGACTCAGAGTTGACCCTCCGTTGGGTTTCTGAGATAGCAAATCGCATGGGAGAAGATTGTCCATCTTTTTAGGGGTAATCCAGCCATCAGAGAAGTGTGGTCTGTGGGTTAGCAGTACACCTCCCTGAGGACCAAGCCACCAGAACTCCCAGAAATCTTGCAAGCTCCAGTCCATGTACTTACAAATCACACCTAGTTAAAGACTGTTCTATTGCTTGTCCACTGTCTTTCTGGGATCTTTTGTTCCTTAGCAGAACCTGAATCACAAAAGATCCAATTTCTAGAACTGTCCCAAAATACTTGCAATGATATTGTTTTCTATACTGAACCTTGATTGATAAAACTCCAGACTTTCCAAAGCACAGTGATCCCACAGATGCTCAAACCACAGAATTCACCCAGGCATCCTCAATATCCA
Organism: Elephantulus edwardii; assembly: GCF_000299155.1. Taxonomy (NCBI): domain Eukaryota; kingdom Metazoa; phylum Chordata; class Mammalia; order Macroscelidea; family Macroscelididae; genus Elephantulus; species Elephantulus edwardii. The sequence continues at coordinate 13,651,335 of NW_006399826.1, read as the reverse complement.
TCAATTCTGTAGACAATTGTTTCTGTTATTATTGGTGCTTAGGTTGAGATGAGAAGGAAGAAGAGACAGAGGATAATTTTGCAGCAACAAGAAAGTGACAATTTCTTTTGGTTTATTGAGTTCTTATATGAAGACATAGAGTTTTCAGGGGTGATTACAAAAGCTGTTGAGCCATCATTCCTGCCAGTGACCGTAGCTCGGCCACATGATTGGGACATTAGGTAAAGAAGCCAAGTGACATGCAAGGACATGCACTGTCACCAAGCCACCCAGACAGAGAAAATTGCTTTAGAGGCGTGATTACAGCTCCACAAGTCAAGTACAAAACCAGGAGGTGTGAAAGTGGCAACTAAAAGGAGAATTCAGAACATTCTATGTAAAGCTAATGGACCCTCTTTCAGATAATGCATCACCTTCTTTTTCCAGGGCATCAGAGATGTCAGGTGCAGCCTCCTTACAGCCCTACAAGGGCAGCTGGAGGGAGTTCACACACTGGGTCTCGCTTTATTCAGTGGCAGTTTCCACTACAATCTTTTAGTGGGCTAGTGATCTGGAGAGCAGGGGAATGTTACACCCATGAAGAGACTGCCGAGCGATTAGTAAAGTACATCTTTGATTTGTTATCCTAGCTGTTTCTAGGCTTCCCCACTCCACCCCATGTGGTTCCTAGAAGAAAGAGATCCATGTGAGAGCGTCTAATCTTATTCAGGTTGGACTGGTGGGAACATTTGTTTTGCAAGCTCAGACCAATGACCACGAATGAGTGGAGAGGGAATTGGTTTCTCCCGGAAGCCTCATGGAAGCATGGCTAGTTCCTCCTGAGCACTGACAGTTGACATGGAGACAGGGATGCACAGAGAGGGATGGATATTCCAGATTCAACAAAGGGTAGGGCAGGGTCCCTACTCCTTTCCATAGGATGTGAATCTCACAGATTTCTTTCTTTCTGCCTTATTTGGAGGCTGTCTGTGGGGAAAATTCTCCTCTCCCTTCTCAACAAGAGGAAGAATCATTGCCAGTTCCAAGGAACCAATGGATTAAGTTGCCACCCAAAGCTTTGCAATGGCCCCTGCTGGCCAACTACGTTATCCACAGACCTGAAATCTACCCGTTCTCCCAATTCCAAATGAGACAGTTCTCCCCGGAGCAGCTTCCCAGCTGAGAACAGCAGCTGGGAGAGCTGGGAGCTGCTCCTGAAGGGATAACATTAAGCTGTGATAATCACACCTTCCTTTCCCAGGGGCACTGGGACTTGTAACTGTTGTGCTTCTCTCTGCACTACATGTAAATAATGGGGGAAAAATAATGAAAGAGGGAAATGCCCTTATTTGCTCAAGCTGTCAATTGAAATGACAGTGTAAGTCGGAGGTTAAAACTTCCTGGCCCTCATAAAAAGCTGGCGTGTTTCATCAGATGCATGATGACAAGAGCTTCCATGATGGGCTTTCTTGATGCGTCTCCTGCTATAAGGGGTCCAGCACTTTGCCTTGCATCACTGTGTCTTCTTTAACTCTTTCCACTGATACTGAAAAGTTTCATCCTCTTCAGCATCAGTGGAAAGAGGATGCAACTTTTCTTCTTCATCAGGCATTACAATGCCACCATAGTGACTCTCTACCCCACCTGCACTTCAGATAATCCCAAAGAATTCTCCCTCAGACCTCATTGCCACTGAGTTAAAATCAACTCAGAGTTGACCCTTCCGGTGGTTGTCAGGGGCTGTTAACTCACAGGAGAGACTGCCCACCTCTCTCCCTTGGAGCAACTGTTGGAGCTGAACTAATGGGCCAGCAGCGCACCTTATCATTAGGCACCGAGAGCTCAGGTGTGAAAACTGTGACATGAACAAAGCTTGTCTTTGGTGCTTCTCTAGCTGAGAGGGGCAAAGTCTTCACAGTGAACGGAACTAACAAAGCCCCAAATAGGAAGTGATCAACACTGGAGACTGGACCAAGGAAAAGATGCTAAAATTTGATCCATGAGGAAAAGCTCAGTTAGGGAGAGATCCTTGTCAGCACAGTAGAAGATCCTGATTCTAATGAGAGTTGAAATTTCTGGAATCTCTAGGGCCAGAGTAGTGACCTAAAATTTGTTGTAATGTGCTGTTAAGACGACTGTGACTCATAACGAGCCTATGAACAATAGGTCTATCCTGGGCCAACCTAACCATCACTGGTACACTTGGGCAATTGCTACAGTCATTGTGTTTTCCTTTTTTATACTGATAGTCCACCCTCCCAAGCATGATACCCTTCTCAAAGGACTGACCTCTCCTTACTAAATGCCCAAAGTATGTGAAAGGGAGCTTTACCATCCTTGCTTCAAAGAGCATCTTTATTTCGCTTTCTCCAGGACAGACTAATTTATTTTTTTCGGCAAGAAGTCAAGGACTGCAGTTCAACATCAAGAAAACAAAGATTCTTACCACTGGGCCAACTGGCAGCATCATGATAGATGGCGAAGACATTGAGATTGTAAACAGCTTTAGTTGGCTTGGCTCCACAATCAACACTCTTAGTACCAGCAGCCAGGAAATTAAAAGATGAATTGCATTGAGAAAGTCTGTTGTCAGAGACCTTTCCAGAGTACCGATGAGCAACAATGTCAGTCTGGAGACTAAGGTGTACCTGATCCAGGCCATAATCTTTGCAATTACTTGCTATGCATCAGAGAGCTGCACAATGACTAGGGAAAATAGGAGGAAAATTGATGCATTTGAACTGTGGTGCTGGAGAAGACTTTTTTTTTTAGGTTTAAATTTTTAATTTTTTTGCAGAAAATTATTGAATAGACCATGGACTACAAGGAGAACAAACAGGTTTGTCCCGGAGAGCGGGAAATCAGGCTGCTCGTTGGAGGCAAGGATTTTGAAGCTTCGTCTGACCAACTTTGGGCATGTTGCAAGGAGGGACCTGTCCTTGGAGAGGGATGTTATGCTTGGGAGGGTGGAGGGACAGCACAGGAGAGGAAGACCCTCAATGGGATGGATTAATTCAGTGACTAGTATAATGGGGGTAAGTGTGTCAGATACAATAAGATTGGCACAGGATAGAGCAAGGATTAGGGCCATTGCACATAGGGTCTCTATGAGTTGTAGGTGACTCAACGGCACATAACAACAAGTCCTTGAGATGGTTAATACTCTTCTTCAACACCACTATTCAAAAGAATCTATTCTCTTTCTCTCAGCCTTAGCCATTGTGCAGCTTTCACAGCGATGCACATGAAGTGACTGAGATGACCATGGCTTGTGTCAGGCATACCTTTGTACCTTAGAACTCTGGAAAGGTCCCTGACAGCAAATTCCCCCAGTGTGATTCATGGTTTGATTTCTGGACTGCTAGTACCGAGGGTGTTGGCTGCACATTCAAGGAGAAAAACAAATAAACAGCACCCAATCCTTGGAGCCAGGACTTCTTGATCCTCTTGTGAAGATACTCTCTTGACAACCTTTCCCTGAGTAGGATTTCTCTTGAGGGCGCCTGATTTCTAACTCACCTCATGATGCATCTCTATTTCTTGTAGAGCCAGTTCCTGAAATTATTCAGTGTTCTCCTCATAGATTTTTTTTCCGTGTTGTTCCCTAGTCTGATGAATTTTTTTTCTCTCTCTTTCTAAATCTAGAGTTCTGAGAGTGCTTTTCACTTTGCTTTACACAGTCCTTCTTGACTCAGATGATAAAGAAAAAAAAATAAACAAAAAACCCCAAACAGAAGCAAACCCAAAATGAAACCAAACCAGTGCTAATGGAATCAATTTTTCAATTCCAATTCCAGTCTGTTGAGCAAAGAATAACTACCCCACAAAGTTGACAAATCTGAAATCTTTATGAGAAAGGAGATCTGATAGTGCAGTGGTTGCTAGCCGAAAGCTTGATGGTTCAAACTCACCAGCCGCTTGACTAGAAAAAGATCTGACCTTCTGCACTTGTAAAAATTTTAGCCTCAGAAATTCTACGAGGATGTTTTCCGTTTTATAAGATGGAATTGACTTAATAGCTATTTGAGTCCACCAACGGTCCTGGGGATAAAGATGGGCCTTCTTCTCCTGTGCTATTTACAGCCTCGGAAACCCACTGGAGGGGCAGCTAGGAGTTGTTCCAACTTGTCAGCGATGAGTTTGAGTTTACTTGAGTGTTGGCTGCACTTGTTAGCCCACAGGTCACAGTGGACTAAGCTAATTAAAAGGCCGTGGTGCTTTGTTTCAACCTTAAGAGTTCTTTGCCACCCTTCCTGTTTCCTTACTTCTGCCCCTCTTCTCATGATGCCAGTGTCTCCGGCATTTTTGTGGTTCCATAGCCCTCTCATTGCACTGTCTGCTCTGGAGGATATAGTCCAAACAAACCCTCAGGGATTTTAGTTTGTGGTTTCTTTTCTGTAGAGAGTTGTGCAGCTAAGTCAATGGTGGTGCCTTTCTGGCACTTGGAATACCCCAGGGGCTCGAAGGGAGAAAGATGAGCAGTCCCCCGAAAGCTGCTTGAGGACGTCTATGAGTTACTTCTGACTACGTAGCATTGAGTTGAGGGTTTCCCCCCCGCCCCTTGTTTTAGTTTGATGTCATTCAGGAGGCTCAGAGACGTCCTGGATAAGCATTGGGCTGTTTAGGGGAAGAGCAGCCAGTGGGTCTCAGCATCCATTCTGAGGGAGAAAGATGTGACTGTGTGTTGTAACAAAATTCACCATTAAGAAGGGGGGGGGGGCTTTAACTGTGAGTCAGAAGTTGCTATTTCATCCTGTATTTTCATCTTGTTATAGAATGTGCTTTACCCAAAAACTCCCCTCATAAAGGAGAGGAGGGATGTGTCCTTGCTGTCATCTCTCAAATCCTGCCATGAGTGTTTCTCTAGTCCCTTTGTAGGTGGAAGGACAAGACTTTAGAGGAGAGCAGAGTAGCCCTTGGCTGAGAGGACTTTCCCAGGCCAGTGGAATCAAGGCAGCTGGCAACACCCAGATCTGTTTGCAGTCAGTGCTGAAAGTTGAGATTAGTTTAGCTGCAGGTTTGGATGGAGCCTTTAGATTGTTTTGCCAAATATGGGGTAAAATGACTTTGGCTGCTGTAAACCCTGGCTTCAATGGAGACAGAAGAAGTTTCTCTTTTTTTCTCATCTTTTCTGGACTCCTGGGGCCTAGCAGTCAGTGTTTGGCTTAGAAAGGGATTCAATATCTTTTTATTATAGTTTTGATGTCAACCTCAACGCCGCATGGGAAGGCTTCTCATGTTTAAGGGGCAGCCGCAAGCAGAGAACAGCAATCCGTGTGCTTTTCGTCCCTGAAATCATTTTGAAGAAGGCAATGTTTGTGTTTCCAACATGCCCCTCTGCTTTTCAATTCCTTTATTCCTTTGTAAGTGCCCCATAGATCATTTTCATGGCTTTGTGGTCCTTGCCTGGCTTTCCTTCTAGAAGAAAGCAATCTGATAATCAGACCTACATTAAGTATTCAGAACTGAAGATGTTATTCTTGTAAGGGCTATTTAGACTTTAAAAGAGGTTACAGGAAGAGGGCAAGGCTTAAGGCATATTTGTGTTCCATGCAAGAATATTCTTTGGCCAAGGATCCTATAAGCCAAAGAAAATGAAAAGTTCTTCACAAAAATTCACCTCACTCTTGGGCGAGGCATGTGTACTGCTCACTGGGCCTTCAATTTCTATCGGAGAAGTTCAGAGGGAGGAGGTGGAGAGGTCTAGCAGCATACTTGGGGACCCCGAGGGTGGGTTTAGGGGGTCCTGTGTGTGGGTTTGCATTACTTACATGACTATTGTCACCACTGTGATTGGTGGCCAATGTCTGATCAGCTCTGATCTCCACTCATTCTTTGAAGTCTCTAAGCCTTTGAGAACATCTGGTAGCATTTTCAAAGATAAACTTACACTAAAATGATATAGAATATAATGTGATTGTTGTTGTGTGGTGTCAAGTTTGAACTCACCCATAGTTGACCTTCCAGCAGGTTTTCATAGGCAGTTAATCACGCAGGAGATTAACCACACAGATTGCCTTTCCTTCTCCAATGAAGCAGCTGGTGGATCCAAATAATAGACCTTTGAGACTGCAGAGCAGCTTCTTAACAGTATTAGCTCTTATGAGAATGTCGTGAGGTAGGAAATTTATTGCTATTTGGGTCGTGGGACCTTGATAGGACACACAGCTCTGGTATGAAATGTAGACCGTGGCTGCTATGACTCCTGGTGACCTATGAACGACGGATCTGAACTTTGCCCTATCTTGTGCCATCCTCATCAGCTCTGTCCTGCTCCACTGTGTTTAGTAGCTGTGGTGATCTGTCTCGTCGAGGATCTTCCCCTCTTTTGTTGACCTTCGACATGTTGCAGCATGATGTCTCTTCCCAAGGACTTTCAGGCTCCCCCTGAAAATATGCCCAGAGCAACTGAGATGAAATTTCACCATCCTTGCCTCTAAGGAATACTTGGGTTGTACTTCCGTCTAGGAAAATATATTTATTCCTTTGGCAGTCCATGAGAAATTAAATACTCTTCACTAACACCACAATTCAAAAGCACTAAGTCTTAGTCTGTCATCCTTTTCACTGTCCAGATTTCAGATGTATAGGAAGCAACTGAAACACCCAGCAACTGGATCAAGGTCCAGACTGACTAATGTAGACTAGATGAGTGCATTACAGTGTATTTACCAGTAGAGGGAAAATGTTGGTTAGTTACAGTTTTTTATTATTATGGATAGTATGGGCATGAACATTATTGCACATAGCTTTTTGTAAACATACTATTCACTTTTCTATTGAGAATATTCACTAGAATGAAAACACCATCTCATAAAGTATGCATGCGTTTAACTCTAGAGGTACAGTTTAGTCAAGTGCTGAAAATGAGGAATACCTGAAGCTCTTGCTGCAGAAAGAAGGTCAACGACTGTAGCCTTCAGTATGGATTGAACTTCAACATCAAGAAAACAAAGATTCTCACCACTGGGCAGATTGGCAGCATCATGATAGATGGCAACGAGATTGAAATTGTTAACAGCATTAGTTTGCTTGGCTCCACAATCAACACTCTTTTTGTACCAACAGCCAGGAAATGAAAAGACAAATGCCATTGGGAAAGTCTGGTGTCAGGAACCTCTCCAGAGTTCTGAAGAGCAACGACGTCAGTCTGGAGACTAAGGTGAACCTGATACAGGCCATGCTGTTGTTGATTGTCTTTGAGTCGAGCACAACTCAGCAACACTACGAACAAAAGGCCTGAGGCCCCTCTACAACTATTGACATTTGTCAAGGTTCATAGAGTTTCTGGAGGCATGTTATTCAGGAAGTGGATGCCACTCCTGCTTCCAAGTTCCAGTCTTTCTATAGTCTTTGCAGTTACTTGCTAAGTGTCAGAAAGCTGAACAATGACTAGGGATGATAGAGAATTGATGCCTTTGAGCTGCGGTGCTAGAGAAGAGTATTGAATATGCCAGGAAAACAAATAGGTTCATCCTGTTGTTGATTTCCTTCAAGTTGAGCATGACTCGTAGCAACCCCATAAACAAAAGGCCTGAAGCCCCTCTACAATTATCCACATTTATCAAAGTTCCTAACTTTCCTGAGGCAGTGGATGCCACTCCTGCTCAGAGGATGAAATCAGGATGCTTTTTGGAGGCAAAGATTCTAAGATTTTGTTTGACATCTTTTGGGCTATTGCAAGGAGGGACCAGTCCTTGGAGAGAGACATCCTGCGTGGAAGGGTGGAGGGATGGCACAAGAGAGGGGGAGATCAGTGACCGGGGTAATGAGGGCAGGTGTGTCAGAGACTATAAGGTTGGGACAGCATAGAGCAGGTTTCAGGGCTATTGTACATAGGGTCGCTATGAATCACAAGTAACTCAACAGCACATAACAACAACTACAACAACAACATCATTAATAATTTACAGCCTTTCTCATCACACTCATCATTTATCTATGAGAGTTCTAGTTGTCCTACATTATCACCAACACTTAGCATTATTACTTGTTTAGTTTTTCATTTTAACTATTCCGTGTTACTATATTTTATTATGGTTTGAATTTGCAGTAACCGGTAACGTCAATATCTTCTCATACATTAATTAATTACACTAGTTAATTTTGCACTACTTTGTGAAGTTTCTGTTCAAGTCTTTTACTCATTATCCTACTATCTTTCTTATTGATACAAAAGAGTTCTTTGTATAGAAATGGCTCATGCATCTTTTTTTGGGTTTGTGTATTGCAAGTATCTTTCATTCTCTGTGACTTCCTTTTTAACTACTAATGGCTTTCTCCCTTAAATAGAAGTTTTTTCCATTTAATGAAGCCCAGTTTATCAGTTTCGAAGTCTCTTTTGTGTCCTGTTCAAGTCATCTTTGCCTATCTGAAAGTCATAAAGATATTCCCCAATGACTTCTTCTAAATTCATTACTACTTTTTATCTTGAGTTCATTTGTATACCTCATGTATTTCCCCCCATAAGTACTGGGTGTTGAAAAGTCCATCTTTTTTTTAAGGTCCTGTGAGTTTTCCTGTGTCATAAACAATATGATTTAAGAACTAGTCACTTTCTGGATTCTTCCTTCTCTACCTCATTCTGTCTGTTTTTCTATCATTGTGCCAATAGCACACTTTCCTCATTATTGTTAGCATTAAAATATGTTTTGCCATCTGGAAGTATAAATCCTCCAGCTGAAGACCAAAGGCCATATGAGATATACACTTCTTCAAGATTGCCTGAGTTATTCTTAGCCCTTAGCGTGACCATATAAATGTTAGAATAAGCCAGTTTACAGGTACATACACAGGCTGTTAGGATTTAATTGGGACTGACATAATTTTCTGAAAAGTTTTAAAATTTAAAGTTTTACCATTTTGAGTCTTCTGATCCATGTTTATGGTATATCCTTCAATTTATTTAGATTTCCTTTTATGTCTTTGTAATATTTTGTACTTGACAGTGTTCATATCTTAAGTGTGCTTCTTAGTGATTTTTAGGCCTTTGATGCTTTGAGAGTACTAAATATTTTAAATTATGTTTTTGTAAAAAAGACTTGCTGCTTTAAAAACTTATTGTAATTGAGTCAGAGCCAATTCATAGCTGACCCTCAAGTAGGTTTTTAGAGGCTGAAAATAGAATGGTAGACAGCCAGTCTTTCTCCCATAGAGTGATAGGTGGATTCAAATTATCAGAGATGTATCACCTGTGTCTTAGGTGTGCAAATCCCTATGTGTAATGTGAGTTGTTGATGAGTTTTCCTCCTATTCAGATTCCTCATTCTTTTCACAGAGTACAACTTCTGGAGTGATTTTCTTAGAATACAGATTGAATATGGAGAGAGGATACAACCCTAACATCCAACCTTCCCTGATTTTAAGTCATGTAATGTGACCTTCCTCTATTTGAACAGCCTCTTGATATAGGTATAGGTTTCACACGAGCACAATTAAGTGTTCTGGGATTCCCATTCTTTTCAATGCTAGGCATAATTTGTTATGATTCACATCGTCAAATGCCTTTGCATAGTCAATAAACTGTAAATAGACATTCTTCTGGTATTCTCTGTTTTTACCAGGATCCAAGTGACATTAGCAATGATATCTCTGATGCTACAGCCTCTTCTAAGCCCAACCTGAAATTCTGGAGCTTCTCTGTCAAGGTACTGTTCTGTTTTTGAATGATCTTCAGCAGTATTTTGCTTGGATGTGTTCCTAACAATATTGTTGCATAATTTCCACATTCTATTGGACCACTTTTTTTTTTTTTTAGGAATGGGAACAAACATAGATCTCTTCTAACCAGTTGGCCAGGCAGCTGTCCTTCAAATTTCCTGGCATAGACTTCTAAGTAAATCCAGGATTGTATTTGTTATTTGAAGCATGTCAACTGGTATTGCATCAATTCCTGGGGCTTTATTTTGTGCCAATGTCTTCAGTGCAGCTGAAACTTTCCCCTTCATTCCCATTGGCTTATGTAGTACTTCCCCATATATTTTAGGGTCAGCCAATTCTTTTTGGCACAGTGATTTTGTGCATTCCCTTAATTTTTTTCTTTTTTTTTTTTTTACTGGTTTGCTTACAAAGTTTGTATACGTTGTGTTTCACACTATTCTTCATTCACATTGTGTTTCATACAATCATTCTCATGTCTAATGCTTTATAAAATTAATCACCATTGGACTTTTCACACTCTCAATGGTTTTGGACTTTTCTCACTCAGTGGTTTTGATCCATTGTGTCATCATTGCTTACGCAGCTTTTGGACTTTAGCTTGATACTTTCATCATGTTATAGTTTTTTCTAACAACTCTTTGAGACATCGTTGGCCTCCCATAAGATATTCCAATCTACTGGGAAGAAGTCTCATTAGTTGTTCTAAATGTTACATATTTACTTAAGCTATTAACTCCAGCAGATATTACTGCATCACTTTTTCTTTTCACCCCCTTCAACTGTTAGTTCATATTGTATGCTTCAAAATTTTCAGATCATAACCACTTATTTTATTATTTCCCTTGAATCTGTCTAGGAAGTTCTCTTGTAATCTATTCTGGAATTTCTTTTTATTTATACTATATAGATTTTATTTTTTATTACTAATTGCGTATTAAAAGCAGTAAGAGGTTCCATGACACAAAATAAACCAGTTCTGAGGGGTTCTCTCCCTGGAGATAAAATGTAACAGCTGCAGCTTCTTCAGTGTTTATAAAAATAAAAAAGAAGTATAGAGGTCATCTTTTTCTCATTTGGCAAATCTGACCCTTGCAGGATGGGGGAGTGGAAGCTACTTTACATATGTACAGACAGGGGTGCTCCAATGGGCTGTGCACTCTAGGTAGAATGCTCCCAGCTTGTATGTACTCTTGTGCTCTAGGAGTCTGCTGCTCCGGCCAAGGTCTCTGAGTATGCCCTGGGAGTAATGGGCTCTCTGCTCCGGTTAAGTAGTCACACCAAAGCATCACACACCTAACTTAAATAAAGATTGGTAGTTCTTAGCTTTCTTCTAAACTGAGAGCCCTAAGTCTGCTGCTCATGCCATAGCCTGTTTCACAATACCCACAATGTACTATGTAATTTAAAAATGTTCTTGTTTTATCTTTTCTTTGTCAAAGTTTTTATTAATTTTTTTTATTGGTTTGCATACAATCATTCCTATTGTGAAAGGAACAGTAGTAACAAGGGGAAAGCTGAGTCTGACTTCCACCCACTTCATAAAGGGGAACTGCCCCTATTAATAATATCCATAGTATCAAAATAGCTACCAAAAAGGTCACATTTGCTTTCCCCCCAGGCTCTTTCACCTGTTCCTACCAATCATTGGGTCTAAGTTCATTGTTATCTCACAGACTTTTCTCACAGTTGTGAGGTTTATTAGGGAAATAGGTTCGAGAGTAGAGGAGGCAAAGAACATCACATGATGCAAGCCTAGGTTCAGTTCAGCAATTCCAAACCAGGTTAACAAATCACAATTTAGTGACAGTCCAAGTTCAGTTCAGCAGCACAAATGCAAGAAGCCTCTGGTTTCCTCAATCATCTGGCAAACTTCACCTGAGAGCAGTTGTAAATTAGCATTTCCTTCAATCATTTGGCAAAAAAAAAACGTTTAACAGTAGCAAAAAATTGAATGTTCCTCTGGTTAAACTTTGGCACAGTCTCTTCACAGCAATGCCACAGCAGTATCTCTCTCCACCACCTTCACCAGGGTTCTTCACAGTATAGAAAGCTGCCTCTCCTATATTGGTCTCACAGCTATTGATGATTTGTGTGGTTACGGTAGCTAGAGACTATGCTCCCATAGTAGAGGCAAATACAATGGTTAGAAAAGCCAAGTTTTAGAGGTTTTGACACCACACCTATACATTTTGTTTTATTCATATACATTGTGTTTTATGCAACCATTCCTAGAAATTGTATTTGATATAATTACTGTTGATCTGTGCCTACTATAGTCCCATTTTTCAAGTCTCCATTTTTCTATTTTTTTTTTTTTGAGCAAAGAGAGTGTGACTTATAGACTCCTTATTTGAACCATATGTAATTGTCAACATCTGGTAATTTAAAAAATTTTGGTGAAATGCTTTCATTATTTTTGGTATTTATTATATTAGTATAACTAATTATATTTCTCTAATTCTCCACCCAGTATAACAATCACTACTATGTTTTCCAATATTTTATCATTTGAAAGAGAAGCTTAGTCCCCATTGTTGATCCCTCCCCATCTCCCCTTCCATTTGTCATTGGTAACCCTAAGAAACTTTGTTACTGTGTGTACTGTAGACTTGGAACCGACTGGTAGCTGACCTTCCAAGGGGTTTTCATAGGCAGATAATAAGATAGTAGATGATTGCTCGTCTTTCCTCCATAAAGCAGTCGATTGATTTGTATCATGTACCTTTGGGTTGCCAGAGCAACCCCTTACCATTAGACTACCAGAATTCCTTAATAATGTTAGTCTTTACGTATTGACCAATTGACTTGCCCTGTTATTAATTAATCTATATGTTGTTGTTGTTGTTATGTGCCGTCGAGTCATTTGCGACTCATAGCGACCCTATGTACGACAGCCCTAAACCGGGCTCTATCCTGTGCCAATCTCATTGCCTCTGACACACCCATCCCGAGTGCCCCAGTCACTGAATCAATCCACCTCATAGAGGGTCTTCCCCTCCTGCGCTGTCCCTCCACTCTACCCAGCATGATGTCCCTCTCAAAGAGTCTGGGCATTTGATATGCTTTTTAAAAAAATGTAGCACAGTATCAAGTATGACTGGCAAGTCTTGGAGTCAAAAGTATGAAAAGACACTTTGTAGATGTATAATCTTTGGGATTTGACACTCTTCCCTTTGTCTAAGTGTGAAAAAGAAACTTAATGATTCTAAGTCATCTCCCTTAAAAGAGTGAATATAGAGTGTATGCATGTGTATGTGTCTACATGTTAAAAATAAATTCATAAATATGTAGTTTATCAATGTCATGACTTCATATCACATTTATCCTATTCCTATAGAACAAATAAAATTGTTTCTGATTATCCTTAAAACGAAGTTACAGTTTTTCCAAAATGAAATATAAGTTCATTGAAGGGGCCTTGTAGTTCATTCAAACTAGTCATAACCTTGCCTGCAGATGATGACATTTGGGAACAAAAGTTACTTTCCCAAGGAAAATCAATGTTCATTGCAGTCAAGATCAAATACAGTCTATGCTATACATCCCTCTTATATTTCTGTATTTCCAAACTAAGAATTCCTGGTTTTATTTGAGTTGATCTCTCACATGTGACAGGTAAAACTTTGAAGTGATGCAGGGGCATAAACTTCAATCCTGCTCATATGCCTTTGCTGGTAGTGGATTTGGTTCAAAGCCAACTTTGTTTCTCATTGAAGCTTTGGCTTTTTACTTGTCTTTGCTTATTCACCTCTTAGGTGTATAAATTGCATGTGTGCTAAGTGTGTGTAAAACAATATCTCCATGGAAATTAACTTTGCTAATTATATTACAAGTGAAGAGAAAGCAGGCCAAAAATATAATGATATTTTGAAAGCAGGAATTTGAATACATATAAGAATACAATGTCTTAAAGGCACCCTGGTGACACAGTGTGTCAGATGTGTGGTTGTTAATCAAAAGGCTGCCAGTTTCAAACTACCAGAGGCTCTTCAGGGAAAAAGATAGGCAGTCTTCTTCCATAAAGATTTCAGCCTCAGAAATCCAATTGAGAGTTGCCATGAGTTAAAACCAATGCAAAGGCAATGAGTTCTTAGCATAAAGGCCCTAATTTAAAGTAAGGAAGCTCTGGGGACCTAGTGATGAGAAGCTGTGTCACAATCCCAACCCCAAAGCTGGAATCAACTAGCTGCTCTGTAGAAGGAAGATGGGAAATCCCCTCTTGTGCGATTTACTGCCTCTGAAAACCACTGAAGGGTCAGCTATGAGTTAGTGCTATATAGTGATAACAAAAACTTAAAGTAGAGGGCCTGTTGTGGAGTGGTCCATGGAGATCTGTGCTGCTAACCCAGAAATAGTCCCTCTCTGGCAGTTCATGTTCACCAGTGACTCTGTGGGTAAAAGGTAGGCAATCTCCTCCAGTGCAATTTAAAGCCTCTGAAAACCCTCTGGACTGTCAACAATGAGTTGGTTCTGACTCAGGGCAATATGTTTGAATGCAAATATTCTTTGATGGCTTTGGCTTTAGGTCATTGGACTAATAGCCGCAAGGCTGCGTGTCTCTGGCAGTTCTAATTCATCAGTAAGCAGCTCCACAATAGAACGATGAACAGTGTCATCCTGTTAAGATTTATAGCCTTGGGAAGTCAATGAAGTGTTACTATGACTTCACGAGAGAGCGAATGAGTATAGGGTCTTGTTGTTATTATGTACTGTTGAGTGGGAACCAAGCCATAGCTGACTCTCTAGTGGGTTTTCAGAGCCAGTTAATCATAGCGGAAGAGACTGCCCATTTTCCCCCAGCAGAGCCGCTGGCAGATTCAAGCCTACCAAACAGAAATCAAACCCACTGCTGTGGAATTGGCCCTAACACATAGTGGTCCTCCACTGGGTTTCTGAGGTTCCAAATTTTGGTTCCAAAGTGCCAACATTTTGGTTAGCAGCCTATTATGTTACAGATAGCACAATCGATTTACAAAAGGACAATTTATGCTGGGCTGCTACTCTAGATTTTGATGTTTTATATACTCTTGGATTATAAATGGTTCTTTCTAATCATAGTTAACTTTTGCCATTCTTCTAGATAGCCTATTTCTCCCCAAAGATTTCAAGCTCTTCAAAGATGGAGATGGGTGACTCTGGAGGACAGTCTGCTGAGTGAAATATCTTAGTCACAAAAGGACTAATACTATTTAACACAACTGTTATAAAATAGGACTGACATGGGGGTTACAGGGAAACACAAAAAAAGAGGGGATAAATAATGAACTCTGGTTTTGTCTAGTCAGGTCACAGGGACAATTGCTATCTTCCTTTTCTGTCCAAAGGGAGAGAGAATTTAATCTACTAGCACATCCTTCTAGACAGACAGCTGACTATAAGCACACAGAGAAGTGGAATCCCTCCATTGGTTATCTCCAGGACTACTGTGTGATTTTGAATAGCTGAGCATTACTACCATAGAGGCATATGTTATTAGTGAGATGTTCTTGTTATGTGTCATCAAGTTGACTCATAGTGACCCTGTGAACAACAGTTCTGAATCTTGCCCTATCCTGAGCCAACATCACCATCTCTGACACACTTGAGCCCACAGTCACCGTGCCAATCCATCTCATCGAGGATCTTTTCCTGCACTAGTCCTTCCCTTCACCCTTCCAAGTATGATGTCCTTCTACAAGGACCAGCTCTTCCTGACATCATGCCCAAAGTATGTGAGACAGTTTCAAAATCCTTGTCTCCAGGAAGCAACCTGGTTTCACCCTCTCTAGGACAGATTTGTTTGTTCTCTTGGCAGTCCCTAGGATGTTCAACATACCATATTATATTAGTGATATAATACTTGCTTAAGCATTTCATGCAGGCGTATGTTTTAAGAAGCTCCCCTGTCATTGGATATGCTTATGTAAGCTGTTTATGAACTTTATATGCTTCCTCTGTCCGTTCTAAAAAGATCATTCCAAACTTCATCCTGTGCTCATTCATCTCATGGGATGACTACATTCTTAAGGAAAGAAAAAATCGATTTTCAGGCACCATAGCAAGCTGGTGACTCTTGGCCACATCCTCTCTTACCCTTGCTTCTGAAGTGTTTAACATTCCTTTATTTTGCAATACTGTCTGTCATCTCTCATTTACTGTCTGCCAGGTAACAGGGTGTCTTGAGGGCTCTGTTCAAACCCGTAGATTTCCTAATTATCATGTCTTTTTTGGATTGAGGCCACACATTAGAAGCACTAGAGGAGGCCCCTCATATGCCATTGCTGAAGGTGGCTCTGTGCAGAGCTATAGGGCAAATTCTGAAGTCATCCCCTTGAAACAACCAAGGGATCCCCAATTAAGTGAAACCATGTTGGAGGAATTCCAGAAGAGAGGCCAGACAAATGCTTGAAAGTTGGTTAGGAAATAAGGAAATATCATATTCCAGGTTCTTGTTATCAATTGCCATTTTTCCTAGTTAAACTCACAGAAATCTGAGGCCAGTCAAGAAAATGTATGGTTAGGTTTCTGGGCAGATATTATTTTCTTGCTGATATTCCCTCCATGTTCATTGAGAAGCAAAAATATCTGAAGCATGGCAGAGCCCTTTGGAGGAGACGTAAGATCTAGGCACCATCTTCATATTCAGGCATTTATAATGTAAATAAATTTGTGATTCTAAACAACTGTGATAAAATAGGAGATGAACTTCATTCACTCATGTAATCACTAAGTTATTAGTTGGTGTGCACCGTCAAATCAGAACTGACCCATAGCTGACCCTCCAGCAGGTTTTCAGAGGCAGTTTATTACACGAGAGATCATTCATCCTTCTCCCACAGTGGATTTGAACCACATGCCTTTGGGATTGCATCACGGTTTATTACTTCTAGGCCACCAAATAAACATAATGAGCAATGTTTTGAGAAGATACAAATGTCTACTAATAATGGTGATAATAATTCATGGTACTAAAATTTATTAAGTACTTTGTATATGAAAGGTATTTTGTAAGAATTATATTATTGAATTCTCAGTGTCTTAGATACTTCTTAATTTTACCTTGAAGCAGTTTGGGGCCAAAGACACTTTATAAGTTGCTTAAAGTCAACAAAATAGGTCAAAGTGGAAATGTGAAGTGAACTCAGCTCTGGTCTCCAAGATTGTGTCTCTGAACTCTACACTATGTTATTTGCCCTTGTCTTCTATGTAGCTTATCACTGAGAAAATCCTAAGAGTCATGAATTTGCCCTATGGGACATGATTGACCTAGAATTTAAGGTTTTGAAGATATAGCTGGAGAACTTAATAGGAGAATGACTTCTTTTAAATTCCCATTTTTGTTTGTATCATGGTAATGTCACACGGAAACTGTCAGGCAGCTATCTCTATCGTTCTTGAATCTATGTAATAAAGAACTAGCTAAGACTCTTGGCAGGAAAGAGTTTAGAAATTTACTACTCTCCTTTAAAAAAGCTCTTTAATGACTGAGTGAATCTGACCCATGCCATGGTCATTTCAGTCATCT
>NW_006399826.1:13631639-13633987 GCF_000299155.1 Elephantulus edwardii | reverse complement strand
AATCATTTCCATAAGAACAACGTCTAAAGTCACAGAAATGAATCACCAATTTAGACTGGCAAGGACTTAAGGATTGCTCTTGGAAGAGTCATTTTCTTATATACTTTTCCGATTTCTTGTTAACCCTGAAAATTTGAGGTTCTTAGATGAGTGGCCACCAGACTTGTGACTCTTTGGAGCAAAAGAAAGATTGTTCAAGCTCCAACACTGGATGTGAACACCTACAGAAATATCTCCTTTTCACCGAATCCAGTTCCATGAGTAAAGCTAGAATGAGATAGAGACTTTGAGAACAGGGATTGAGTAATGGATTATTTAAAGCAATGGAATCATCAGGTTAGTAAGTAGGAATACTTTGTATCTAGATAGAAAAACACAAGGTCAAGAGGCCATGCTTTGAAGAGTTAAGCAAGCAGTAAGGTGTAATTTAAAAATTAGAAAAAAAAATCTTAATCAACAAATCAGATACCATAATTTTTTTTTAATCTAGAGTAAATAAAGATGATGATGCAGCTCCTACCATAGAGTACTATTCATTCATGGAAAAAGGAATGACATAATAATTTATTGATAAAAATAACAAAATAATAAAATTGGATGATTGGTTGTCCATGGTGGAGGTTCTGGTGGCTTCCGAGGGGAGTTTCGCTGCTACTTCAAAAGCTTCACCCCTCTAGTGGTTCATATCCACTAAAAGTCCTGGGTGAAAAAGCTTGGCAATCCCCTCTTACGCAATGTGCAGCCTCAGAAACCCTCTGAAGGGTCAGCCGTGAGTCAGTTCTGACTCAATAGCATTGAGTGTTGAATGAGATCCCATAACTACTTTGAAATATCAGTGCACAGGTATTTTTTACTATTCTGTTTCAATACTTAAAGAATTGAAATCCACATTGTTAGAGTTTTTCATTATGCTTTTCACATGTTTCTCATGAAATTTTAAAAATGTATAACCTAATACAAAAACAACAACACACAGATATACTCTTAGGAGGAGGACAGCACTGTGGTATGGAGGAATGGCCAGTGCATTTAGAACCAAGCTTGTATTTATGTCCATTTCCAGCCATTGAATAAAAAACCCTGACATCTTGCAAAAAGAAGCTTCATCTTCAAAGGAAAACATCTAATAGCTGCCTCTCGAGGTTCTCGAAACCTACCATCCCTATGAAAACTGATAAACTAACACAAGGCAAGATGTCAATTTATATGCGTCTTTCCTTATATATAAACATACATGCATATTTTTTCTCTTAAGGATTTTTTTTTTATTATTAAACTAAATATTGTCTCTAGCAAGAGAAGCCTTTCAAGTATGGCTGGTGTTATTATTCTTTACAAGTTTCATCTTGATTCATAAACATTTTATGCCAAGAATAATGCTATTTTAAAGACAATAAGTGCCTGCGTTTGCCTGAGGCCAGTGGAAGCTCGGAAAAAAAGGCAAAAGGAATTAAAGGCCCTTAATCATATTTCTCCATTCTTAACTGTTAGTTTTAACACTCTTGAGCCATTTCTCTCCTTTTGCTAGGCCCTACCGAGGCCCATAAATCTTAATTAAAGATGCAATTTTTTTCTTATGAAATCTGAGCTGCAAGAAACCTTTCTTATTTTTTATTTTTAAGATCAACTCCACGTGTTGGCTCATAAAACAAATAAGACTTTTACACTCAAAGGGTTTTGAAAGCTGCTTTTGCATCTGCTATGTGGAGCTGCCCCTATAATTATTGCTATTATTGTTATTTTTCTTTTATGTTTTTATACACAAGCTTCTGATTTCCATATATTATTATTTTTTGTTTTAAAGAAAGAAACTCTCTCTAGATTGGGTTTGATTTAGATAGTGGAGATTTGGTTCATGATGATACAGACATGAAAGAAACTAGAATCTGAGATTCCAGTGGAAAAAGGAAGACTCTGAGTGCTACAGGGTGTGGTATAGGGGAAGGATGGACAATCCCCTCTGTGCAACTTAGAGCTTTTGAAAACTCACTGGAGGCTCAGCTGTGAGTTGGTTCTGACTGGATGGTACATAGCAACAAAAACAACAACAACTACAAAAACAACAAGGGGCATACAGCCTTCCTGATGGGGATTTTTATCCAAGATCAATTACTTCAAGGAAACAATATCTTAACTAGAGACTAGTGGTAAATTAGCTGTTGTTGTTGTTGTTGTTATGTGCCGTCGAGTTGCTTGCGACTCATAGCGACCCTATGTACGACAGCCCTAAACTCCGCTCTGTCCTGTGCCAATCGCACTGTCTCTGACACGCCCATCCCAATTATCCTAGTCACTGAATCAATACACCTCACAGAGGGCCTTCCTCTCCTGCACTGTCCCTCCACCCT
>NW_006399826.1:13625187-13630814 GCF_000299155.1 Elephantulus edwardii | reverse complement strand
AAAAAAAAGACTGTGATACAAGTTACCCAGTTTCCTACTTGACACCTTGTCTGTGTGCCCTCATCCCTTGGAAACTTGCAATAATTGTCATTGTCCAGAGGTTACATTAAACCCCCTAAACTATCCTTAGTCTGGTCTTAACCCTTCTTTTGAACATCTCTGCCTCTACCATCCACATCTTTTTTTTCCCCATAAAGAGAATGCACATGTTGTAATTGGACCCATGACTCAGTGTTTTTCAAATAAATTATAATCTTATATGCTTATCTCGTATACGTTTGCATGTTCTTTTGAAATTCAACAGTTTTTCACATGTTGAAAGGTACAGGGCCAAAAGAATAATTACAAAAAGAAAGTAGTATATGTTTTAAAGATAAGGAGCTCTGGTGGTCTAGTTTAGGAGCTCCAATTACAAGCCAAGTCAGATGGGCAAATTGCTTTGCCTCTCTTAGCTGCTTCTTCCTCATCTGTCACCACAGGGGTAATGATTAGCTCCTGGAGGTGTTGTGAAGATTAAATGAGATATAGACAAGGCACTGAGCACCATGTCTTCAACAAGCAGCATAAAAAGGCATGCTCTCTTCTCCTCCTGTTTGCCTCCAGGGCAATGGCCCCACCCATTGAGTTGCTACTCCTCTCCCCCTAGAGATTTTTTAATTACACCTCATTTGTGGAAGTTTTCATAAAATCCCCAAGCACGTTAAAGTGAATTAGGATGAACAACTTGGCACTGAATGGTAGGATGGTTGGGAAGAAGGAGGGATTGAGAATAATCCACCTAGCCTTTTTCTTTTTGTAGCCAAAGCACTTCCCCCCACTCCTTTTCTCCAGAAAGGGCCTCCTGGCACCTGGCCCAGTTCTGTCTCCTCAGGCAACTCTGGCTTCTTTGAAGTTTCTCAGTCTCCACCTCTCTCCTCATCTTACCCTCTCACCTTTAACTACCACACATAGGGTTTCATCTAGTTTTTTTCTTGGTTGGTTGACAGATTTTTTGTGTCATGGTTTCTTACAGCTTGACAAATGGCACACTGTTGACTCTTCTTGTGTTAAGTGCTATCAGACTTACAATGTCATAGACTTGCAATGACCCCAGTGCACAACAGAACATAGTACTTCCTAGTCCTGTGCCATCTTCATTATCAACTGAGAACTGGATCATTGTGATATGTAGGATGTTCACTGGATGATCTTTGAAAGAAGCCAATAGTAGTTGTGTTTAGGCGCATCAACTGAGATTCAAACCCAGGTCTCCCTCATGAAAGGAGAGAATTATACCACTGACTCACCAATATTCATATTATCAGTTTAGATCTCTCATACAATTTCATCTTTATTAGAGTATGTATTTATTATTCAACCTCCGTGGATCACAAAGTGCAAGGTACTTCTGTTCTCTAGACTTGTAGGATTGTGCATATTGACTTATTATATCTTTACCCTTCATATTTTGTAGATGAAGATTAAGAAGCTCAGAGAGATGAAAAGAGCTGTGTGAGAAAACACTGAGAGGCAGACTCAGGCCACATCCACGTCTCCCAAGTCCTGGCCAGGGCACCTACTGTCCCACACTGATCTTTCACCCATGTGGCGATTTGCAAACCCCAAAGCATTTCTTTCTGAGTGCTAACATCGTGTGGGATCAAGCCTAAAGCCAAAGGATTCTATTCCCACACTGCTAAAGCCCAGGGAATCTTTTAGTTGAGCCAAGTAGAATGATGCATGTATCAAGTACATCTAAGACAAGAAGAATGGAAGGAGGCTGCTCCCTGAAAGACCTGAAGATATAGTAAGTTGTTCCATGGACTTAGGTAGACATAGAGTTCAGAGAATTGCCAGATTCCCAGCACACAGACCGGCCCCACTGAACTTCCTATTCAATATGATTCTCCAGTTTAGTCTCTCTCTACCTGCAGTGGATCCATGATTACCATCTATCAAGGATACACGTTCAGGGTACTGGGCCAGTGTGCTTACTGTTTTCTGGATATAACAAAAAGGCAGGAAGCAGAATGATTATTTGTTGAACCTTACATAGGGTCAAACCAAGTAATTTCACATGTACATTCTTACTTAAATCTCCATAAAGACCTTAAGGAAGTTTAAAGTAATCTCTTTATTTTGTAGATGAGAAAATGAGGGTTTAGGAATGATAATGAACCTGACAATGATTACTGGGAAAGTGGTAGCCAGAGAAGAACGTATCTTTTCTGAGTTTTAGTTGTTCCTAGCTGTTGTCAGGTTAACCTCTGACTCTGAGAAGAATGGGACTCCTAGGACACTTGATCATGCTAACGCGAAACCTATACTTGGACCAAGAGGCAGTCATCAGAACAGAGAAGGGTAACACCGCATGGTTCACAATTGGGAAAGGTGTACACCAGGGATGTGTCCCATATCCATACCTTTTCAACCTGTATGCAGAACAGATTATCTGAGAGGCTGGGCTCTATGAGGAGAAGTGTGGAGTCAGGATTGGTGGAAGATCTATTAACAATCTGTGTTATGCAGATGACACAACCCTGCTTGCTGAAACTGAGGAGGACCCGAAGCACTTGCTGTAGAGGGTCAAGGACTGCAGCCTCCAATATGGATTGAGGCTCAATGTTAAGAAGACAAAGATTGTCACCACTGGACCAACTGACAGCATCAGAATGGATGGTGAAGAGATTGAGATTGTTAAAACTTTAGTTTGCTTGGCTCCACGGTCAACACTCTTGGCACCAGCAGCCAGGAAATAAAAAAATGTATTGCAATGGGAAAGTCTGCTGTTAGGGACCTCTCCAGGGTACTGAAGATCAATGGTGCCACTCTGGAGACTAAGGTGCATCTGATACAGGCTATGGTCTTTGCAATCACTTGTTATACATCAGAGAGTTACACAATGACTAGGGAGGA
Organism: Elephantulus edwardii; assembly: GCF_000299155.1. NCBI lineage: Eukaryota > Metazoa > Chordata > Mammalia > Macroscelidea > Macroscelididae > Elephantulus > Elephantulus edwardii. Next base: position 13,627,919 of record NW_006399826.1, on the reverse strand, counting down.
TAGAAGGAGAATTGACGCCTTTGAGCTGTGGGGCTGGAGAAGAGTATTGAATATACCATGGACTGTCAAGAAAACAAACAGATTTGTCCTGGAAAGGGTTAAACTGGGTGGCTCCTTGGAGGCAAGGATTCTGAGGCTCCATCTAACATACTTTGGACATGTTGTGAGGAGAGACCGGTCCTTAGAGAGGAACATCATGCTTGGGAGGCTGGAGGGACAGCACAAAAGGGGAAGACCCTCTATGAGGTGGATTAATTCAGTGACTGGGGTACTCGAGGTGTGTCAGAGGCAGTGCAATTGGCACAGGATAGAGCAGGGTTTAGGGCTGTTGTACATAGGGTCTCTATGAGTCGCAAACGACCCGACAGTACATAACAACAAACAACAATAACAACTCAGGGACAACAGAATGAAATGCTACCCAGGCTGTGCCTTCCCCTCGACTGGCTCAGATAGGAACCCCACTATGATCCATCCACACCATTTCCACTGGCTGATTTTCAGAAGTAAATTTCCAGGCCTTCCCTTCTACAGTCTTAGTCTAAAAGCTCCTGCTGAATCCTGCTCAGTTCATAGTCACACCAAAGTCTTCATGGACAGAAAGGTGGTGTCTGAGTATGAGGTGCATTGGTTGGGAATTGAACCCTGGTCTTCCACATGTAAGTAAGAATTCTACCAATGAACAGTCAGTCAGTGAACGAATCACTGTTGTCAGGTTGGAACCGGCTCACAGCTGACCCTCAGCGGGCTTGGAGGTTGTAAATTGTGAGGGAGGACATTGCCCACCTTTCTTCCATGGAACCACTGGTGGATTCAGATTGCCAGAGAGGCATCACTTTTGAGTTAACAGCACAACTCTCTATGCACTATATCTGTCAGGAAAGGCGAATTTTTACTTAGAAGTCAGGATATCGCAATGTAGTAGGAGTACAAAATCTTTGACTGACATTTTGTAGAGCTGAGTTTTCCTAGAAAGTTTCTATTTGTGTCACTTTCAAAAAGCTTCCTGACTCCTGCCTATTTCTTTCTGTCTTCTTGAAATTATATATTCATTATATTTTAATGTTTCACAAGGATGTTGGGGAAAAGTCAGGTGAAACAGTAGATTTGACAGTACTTTGAAAATTAGAGTCTTCTACTAGTACAAGTCATTACTACTGTTTCATTACTGAGAAATGGATGATGAAAACTTACAAAATACACAGATTTCTACATTGTTTTTAAAATTCTTTTGGAAAGTAATGAAAACCCATAAAGTCTTTCACAATGCGTTCTAGTCCACTAATAGATTAATGGAATACCCCAACATTACTGACTCTTCAACTGTGAATGCAAATTCCCAGAGATAGAGTTTTCTTAAGATTTTTTACAGAATATTCTTTCCATTTAATTTTCCCCCTATTCATTCATTGTCGCACATTTTCCTCCCTGTCCACCCTTCCCACACTTCGTTTTTCTCTTTGAAGGAAAAAAAAAATTCTTTCATTATTATGCAATCCCCCTCAGTCCATAGTTCACTTTAATATGCATTTCTTTTTCTATAATAGTCTCATGAAAATAATACCCAATCCTATATTCCTTTTAAACAGTTTTCTCCCTCATCTGTTTCAATGAAATATACATTATTTCCCCCCTCTTTTCTTAGGTTCCCCCTAACCCCGATGTCAGTGCTGTTTTACAACAGTGGCACTGTGAAATATTTGTCCTTTTGTGACTCAGATATTTTACTCAGCATAACATCCTCCAGGGTTACCCATTTTGAATAATATTTCATGTGTTCCTTGTTTTTCAATGCAGTGTAGTATTCCATTGTGTGAATATTCAACAACTTCTCTGTCCATTCGTTTGTTGATGGGCAATTGGGTTGTTTCCAACTCTTTGCTATTGTGAACAAAACTGCAATAAACATGGATGTGCATATATCTACTTGGGTGGTGGTTATGGTTCCTTTAGGGTATATTGCCAGTAGTAGAATTGCTGGGTCAAATGGTATTTCTATTTTCAATATAGTTCTTAATATTCAAAACAATATGAGTTCTTGATATTTTACATCTTATAGTTTGTGTGAGTGAATGAAATGCCAAGATTTTATGATACTCGCTTTTGTGTATTCTTTAAAGTGCATTTTAGTAATTGACATGTTCATATCTTGTTCAACTCTCTTTTGGATACTGAAAAAGAAAAGATGCAGTATAAGGTTTTTCAGAAATCAGCCACCATTTACAGCCTAGATAGGAGTCCTGGTCATGCACTAGTTAAACATCCATCTGTTAACCAAAAAGTTGTTGGCTCCTACCCACCCAACAGATCTGTGGGAGAAAGACCTGACAATTTGCTCTCATAAAATTTATAGCTTTAGGAAAATCAAAGTCTCAGATAAGAAATTAGACTATGGTAGCAATGATAGCATATACAAGCCAGAGCCTCTTCTTCTCTGAAACCTGAAACTAGATGGTGTCTCACTCTCACTCCTGACCATTCTGATCACTGCTGCAATAGATGTGATCAAATAAAAATGGAGCAAAACATGGAACAGAACTCACATTCTTAATAAATCCAGACTAACTGGACCAACTCATATTGGAGAACACCCTGAGAATGTTTTATTGTTGTTGTTAGATGCCATCATGTCAAGTACAATTTGTAGTGATCCTATGAACTATTATAGCATTTGGATCATAGAATCCTATAATCCAATCCTATCCTATCCTATCCTATCCTACCCTACCCTA